>NC_092038.1:20106699-20711003 GCF_003086295.3 Arachis hypogaea | reverse complement strand
GATTCCTGAACCTTGATGCCAAGTTAGCTGGAGAAAAACGATTGCTCCAGTTAAATGAGCTAGAGGAATTTAGACTCAATGCTTTCGAAAATGCAAAAATTTACAAGGAGAAAGCAAAAAGATGGCATGATAAGAAATTGTCATCCAGAGTCTTTGAGCCAGGACAGAAAGTCCTGCTATTTAATTCAAGGCTCAAATTATTCCCTGGGAAATTAAAATCCCGGTGGAGAGGTCCATATGTAATTACAAGTGTATCACCATATGGATACGTAGAGCTTCAGGATAATGAATCCAACAAAAAGTTCATTGTTAATGGACAGAGAGTTAAACATTATCTTAAAGGCAATTTTGAGCAAGAATGCTCAAGACTGAGATTACATTGAAGATCAGTGACAGTCCAGCTTAAGACATTAAAGAAGCGCTTACTGGGAGGCAACCCAGCCATTTACAAAGCTTATTTACTGATTAAATAAATTTTCTTTCTTTACAGGTTTAGGTCTAAGTATCTTCAAAGGTGAAATAGCAAATTTACTGAAGTCCCAAGAGTTACAGAGAAATTTGGAAGCTCACTGGCATAAAAAAGCCAGTAAGAAACACTTTGGGCGTTAAACGCCCAAAAGAAGCTCCCACTGGGCGTTTAACGCCAGTAAGGGTAGCCTTCTGGGCGTTAAACGCCAGAAAGGAGCATCTTCTGGGCGTTAAACGCCAGAAAGATGCACCTTCTGGGCGTTTAACGCCAATCTGCTAGCATTCTGGGCGTTTAGAAAAACGCCCAGTAAAGAAGGACTTCCTGGCGTTCAACGCCAGAAAGAAGCATCACATGGGCGTTGAACGCCCAGGAGAAGCAACATGTGGGCGTTAAACGCCCAAACCATGCACCATGTGGGCGTTTAACGCCAGGATGGTGGGAGGAGGTACAATTTCGTTTTTCTTTGCAATTTTTTTAAAATTTTTATGTTTCAATTCATGATTTCTTGCATAAACATATTTTAAATTATCACTTTCAATTCCAAAAGTTTTTATCCTAATTTCTAAAATCCAATGATTGCAAATGTTTTAGATTTATCTTAACCCAAAAGAACAAATGGCTTTCCAATTCAATCCATCATCTTTTCAAATTTGTTTTCAACACATCAATTATCTTTTAGAATCTTTTTCAAAATTAAATTTCAAATCTATCTTTTAAATTATCATTCATATCTTTTTCTTTTCAAAATTATATCTTTTTCTAATCATATCTTTTAAAATCATATCTTCTATTTTATCTCTTTCTTATTTTTTTCGAAAATTTCCCACCCCCCTCCCTATATATTGTGTTCGGCGTCCCCTCACCATCACCATTCCACAATTGCTCTCCTTCTATCCCTCTTCTTTCTTCTCCTTTGCTTGGGGACAAGCAAAACTCTAAGTTTGGTGTGCTTATCCGTGATCACAAAAACATACTCACTTAAGATCATGGCTCCTAAAGGAAAGCAAACCGCCCCAAGAGGGAAGAAAGAAAGCGCTCCAAAGCCACTTTGGAATCAAGGGAAGTTCTTAACTAAAGAACATTCAGACCATTACTACAAGATAATGAGTCACAGATCAGTGATCCCGGAAGTTAGATTTGATCTGAAAGAAGATGAATATCCGGAGATCCAAGAGCAAATTCGAAACAGGAATTGGGAAATTCTGGCCAATCCTGAAACGAAAGTGGGGAAGAACATGGTTCAGGAATTTTATGCTAATCTATGGCAGACAGAAAGGCAAAGAATCATTGGAGCTGCTCTCTTTGACCATAAGACCCTAGTCAGAGGGAAGATCATTCATACCAATTCTGACAGGATCAGGGAGATATTCAAGATTCCTCAACTAAAAGATGACCCAGACTCCTTTAATAGGAGAATGATGAGGGTCAATAAAGGGCTGGACAAGGTTCTGGAGGACATATGCATCCCTGGAGCCAAGTGGACTACCAGTACAACTGGCATCCCAGTTCAACTCAAAAGAGAAGATTTAAAACCAGTAGCTAGAGGCTGGCTGGATTTCATTAGTCGTTCCATATTGCCCACCAGCAACCATTCTGAAATTACCATCAAAAGAGCTGTCATGATTCACTGCATCATGTTGGGAAAAGAAGTGGAAGTCCATCAGCTGATCTCCTGTGAGCTATATAAAATAGCAAACAGGAATTCTAAGGACGCCAAATTGGCTTATCCAAGCCTAATTTCTATGCTTTGCAAAGATGCTGGAGTAAAGATGGGAATAACTGAATATATCCCAATTGAAAAGCCCATTACTGGAACATCAATGATCAGGCAACAGCAACAAGAGGATCCTGCCAGAAGGAGAGCACAAGAAGCCCTCCCAGAACTGCCCCAATTCGAATATTGGGAACAGCTTGAGGCTTCTATTTCCAGATTGCAAGAAGCTATGGATCAAATAAAGGAAGAACAGAATAATCAAGGTAGCATGATTTGCAAACTGCTCAAAGAACAAGAAGAGCAAGGGCGTGATATAAGGGAGCTGAAGCGCCAAAAATTAATCCTTGAACCACACCCCAAAGAATTAGAGGAGCATCCACTCCTCAAAACAACAGGTTGCTGAGTTCCAATTTTTCTGTTTTAACTTAGTAATAATTATTCCTTTCAGAAATTGACCTTAGAAGATATTTAGTAGTAATTAGTATGTCTATTTTGATTTTATTTCCAATTAAGTTATAATTTATTTTTCTCATCATCATTAGGCATGAATAAAGTAGTAGATTTTCTTTTAGAATAAAGAAGTAATTTATATTTTTCGAGTTCTTAATAAATAAAATTATAATTAATTATATGTGGTGGCAATACTTTTTGTTCTCTGAATGAATGCTTGAACAGTGCATAATATGTACTTTGAATTTGATGAATATTGGCTCCTGAAAGGATGAGGAACACGAAAAATATTGTTGATGATCTGAAAAATCATGAAATTGATTCTTGAAGCAAGAAAAAGCAGTCAAAAAAAAAAACACAATATTCACAAGCCATGGGCACTAGCCAAGAATAAAAAGGATCCAAGGCTTTGAGCATCAATGGATAGGAGGGCCCAAGGAAATAAAATCCAGGCCTAAGCGGCTAAACCAAGCTGTCCCTAACCATGTGCTTGTGTCATGAAGGTCCAAGTGAGAAGCTTGAGACTGAGTGGTTAAAGTCGTGATCCAAAGCAAAAGAGTGTGCTTAAGAGCTCTGGACACCACTGACTGGGGACTCTAGCAAAGCTGAGTCATAATCTGAAAAGGTTCACCCAGTTATGTGTCTGTGGCATTTATGTATCTGGTGGTAATACTGGAAGACAAAGTGCTTAGGGCCACAGCCAAGACTCATAAAATAACTGTGTTCAAGAATCAACATACTACACTAGGAGAGTCAACAATACTATCTGAATTCTGAGTTCCTAAGGATGCCAATCATTCTGAAAATTTAAAGATACAGGGAGATGCCAAAACTATTCAGAGACAAAAAGCTACAAGCCCCGCTCATCTAATAAGAATCTGAGCCTCATTTAAAACTCGAGAATATTATTATTTCTTTATTTCTGTTAGAACCTATTTTATTCATCTAGTTGCTTGAGGACAAGCAACAGTTTAAGTTTGGTGTTGTGATGAGCGGATATTTTATACGCTTTTTGGGGGTAATTTCATGTAGATTTTAGCATGTTTCAGTTAGTTTTTAGTAAAATAATATTAGTTTTTAGGCAAAAATCATATTTCTGGACTTTACTATGAGTTTGTGTGTTTTTCTGTGATTTCAGGTATTTTCTGGCTGGAATTGAGGGAGCTGAGCAAAAATCTGACTTAGGCTGAAAAAGGACTGCTGATGCTGTTGGATCCTGACCTCCCTGCACTCGAAATGGATTTTCTGGAGCTACAGGAGTCCAATTGGCGCGCTCTCAACGGCGTTGGAAAGTAGACATCCAGGGCTTTCCAGCAATATATAATAGTCCATACTTTGCGCAAGAATAGACGACGTAACTTGGCGTTAAACGCCAAGTTCATGCTGCTGTCTGGAGTTAAACGCCAGAAAAACGTCATTATCCGGAGTTGAACGCCCAAAACACGTCATAACCTGAAGTTTGACGCCAAGAAAGGCCTCTACACGTGGAAAGCTTTAGTCTCAGCCCCAGCACACACCAAGTGGGCCCCAGAAGTGGATTTCTGCACCAATTATCTTAGTTTATTCATTTTCTGTAAACCTAGGGTACTAGTTTACTATTTAAACAACTTTTACAGACATTTTCTTGTACCTCATGACATTTTCAGATCTGAATTACATACTTTTGACGGCATGAGTCTCTAAACTCCATTGTTGGGGGTGAGGAGCTCTGCAGCGTCTCGATGATTTAATACAATTCCTTTGTTTTCCATTCGAACACGCTTGTTCTTATCTAAGATGTTTATTCGCGCTTAACTGTGGAGAAGGTGATGATCCGTGACACTCATCACCTTCCTCAATCCATGAACGTGTGCCTGACAACCACCTCCGTTCTACATCAGATTGAATGAATATCTCTTAGATTCCCCAACAGAATCTTCGTGGTATAAGCCGGATTGATGACAGCATTCATGAGAATCCGGAAAGTCTAAACCTTGTCTGTGGTATTCTGAGTAGGATTCCGGGATTGAATGACTGTGACGTGCTTCAAACTTTAACCTGCTGGGCGTTAGTGACAGACGCAAAAGAGTGATTCTATTCCAGTAGGAGCGGGAACCAACCGGTGATTAGCCGTACTGTGACAGAGTGCGTGAGCATAGTTTTCACTGCGAGGATGGGAAGTAGCCACTGACAACGGTGACACCCTACATAGAGCTTGCCATGGAAGGAACCTGCGTGTGAGAAGAGGATCTCAAGGAAGAGTAGAAGTCAGAGGACAAAGCATCTCCAAAACTCCAACATACTCCCCAGTATTGCAAATCAAAGTAACATTGTTCCCTCTTTTATTTTTATAATCAAACCCAGTGATTTCACTTTTAATCCAAATAATCCTATTGACATCCTGACTAAGATTAATAAAATAAATATTGATTGCTTCAAACCAATAATCTCTGTGGATTCGACCCTTACTCACGTAAGGTATTACTTGGACGACCCAGTACACTTGCTGGTTAGTTGAACGAAATTGATCTTGGACCAGGCTCTATTATCATATTCTATAAAGAGATACAATTTCGTCCACCAGTGTCCTACAACCTTACAGAAGGACAGTCAAGCAACAGACCACCTCTTTTTAATGGGAAAAACTATACCTATTGGAAGGAGAGAATGAAGATCTTTGTGCAAGCAGTAGACTACAGGCTTTGGAAGATCATCCTAGAAGGACCACAGTTTCCTACTAACACAAGTGCTGAAGGAGTAGTCACTCTTAAACCAAAAGCAAGCTGGACCGAGGAAGATAGAAAGAAGGTGGAGCTAAATACCAAGGCTGTAAATCTACTCAACTGTGCTATCAGCTTCGAGGAATACCGACGGGTATCACGATGCACAACGGCAAAGGAAATCTGGGACAAACTGCAAATCACTCATGAGGGAACCACCATTGTGAAGAAGACTCAGATAGACATGTTAAACAGAGAGTATGAAATGTTTGCAATGAAGGAAGGAGAATCCATTGATGAACTGTTCGAACGATTCAACACCATCGTTGTTGGCTTGGATGCTATGGAAATAACACATTCTGATTCTGTACTTGTAAGAAGAGTGTTGAGATGTCTCACTAAAGAGTGGGAAACAAAAGCCTTAATTATTTCTGAGAGCAGTAGCCTTGATTCCATGACATGTGATGATTTGAGAGGAAACCTTCTTGCTTTTGAAAACACTTATTTGAAAAAAGATTCAAAAAAGAAAGGAATTGTTTTTTCCTCTGTAACTAACCCCCTGGATGATGAATCCAGTGATAACTCATCTGAAAATGAATTTATGTTGTTTGCCAAAAAATTCAGGAAAATGGTGAAGTTCAAAGGCAAAGGCGGCAGCTCAAGGAAAATGAAGAAAGACCTTAGCAAAGTAACTTGTTACAACTGCAAGGAAATGGGGCACTTCAAATCTGATTGTCCCAAGTTAAAGAAGGAGGAGAAGAAAAAAGAGGGTGGTGCGCGAAATTGTGAACAATACTTTTCACAACTCTCATAATCCCCGGTCATGAACCCCAAAAACTTGGTGTTCAATACCATGGCATTACACAACTTCGCACAACTAACCAGCAAGTGCACTGGGTCGTCCAAGTAATAAACCTTACGCGAGTAAGGGTCGATCCCACGGAGATTGTTAGTATTGAAGCAAGCTATGGTCATCTTGTAAATCTTAGTCAGGCAAACTCAAATAGTAATGGTGATGAACGAAAATAACAAAAAGGTAAAGATAGAGATACTTATGTAATTCCTTGGTAGGAACTTCAGATAAGCGCATGAAGATGCCTTCCCTTCCGTCTCTCTGCTTTCCTACTGTCTTCATCCAATCCTTCTTATTCCTTTCCATGGCAAGCTTGTGTAGGGTTTCACCGTTGTCAATGGCTACCTCCCATCCTCTCAGTGAAAACGATTGCATATGCTCTGTCACAGCACGCGGAATTCAGCTGTCGGTTCTCGGTCAGGCCGGAATAGAATCCATCGATTCTTTTGCGTCTGTCACTAACGCCCCGCCTGCTAGGAGTTTGAAGCACGTCACAGTCATTCAATCATTGAATCCTACTCAGAATACCACAGACAAGGTTAGACCTTCCGGATTCTCTTGAATGCCGCCATCAGTTCTTGCCTATACCACGAAGACTCTGATCTCACGGAATGGTTGGCTCGTTTGTCAGACGAGCACTCGGTTGTCAGGTGATCAACCATGCATTGTGCAATCAGGAATCCAAGAGATATTCACCCAATCGAAGGTAGAACGGAGGTGGTTGTCAGTCACACGTTCATAGGTGAGAATGATGATGAGTGTCACGGATCATCACATTCATCAAGTTGAAGAACAAGTGATATCTTAGAACAAGAACAAGTGGAATTGAATGGAAGAACAATAGTAATTGCATTAATACTCGAGATACAGCAGAGCTCCACACCTTAATCTATGGTGTGTAGAAACTCCACCGTTGAAAATACATAAGAACAAGGTCTATGCATGGCCGAATGGCCAGCCTCCCAATAATCTAAGAACTAGATGTCCAAAGATGATCAAAGGATCTAAAATAATCCAAAGATTCGAAAATACAATAGTAAAAGGTCCTACTTATAGAAAACTAGTAGCCTAAGGTTTACAGAAATGAGTAAATGACATAAAAATCCACTTCCGGGCCCACTTGGTGTGTGCTTGGGCTGAGCAATGAAGCATTTTTCGTGCAGAGACTCTTCTTGGAGTTAAACGCCAGCTTTTATGCCAGTTTGGGCGTTTAACTCCCATTTGGGTGCCAGTTCCAGCGTTTAACGCTGGGATTTCTGAGGGTGACTTTGAACGCCGGTTTGGGCCATCAAATCTTGGGCAAAGTATAGACTATCATATATTGCTGGAAAGCCCAGGATGTCTACTTTCCAACGCCGTTGAGAGCGCGCCAATTGGGCTTCTGTAGCTCCAGAAAATCCACTTCGAGTGCAGGGAGGTCAGAATCCAACAGCATCTGCAGTCCTTTTTAGTCTCTGAATCAGATTTTTGCTCAGGTCCCTCAATTTCAGCCAGAAAATACCTGAAATCACATAAAAACACACAAACTCATAGTAAAGTCCAGAAAAGTGAATTTTAACTAAAAACTAATAAAAATATACTAAAAACTAACTAGATCATACTAAAAACATACTAAAAACAATGCCAAAAAGCATACAAATTATCCGCTCATCACAACACCAAACTTAAATTGTTGCTTGTCCTCAAGCAACTGAAAATCAAATAAGATAAAAAGAAGAGAATATGCAATGAATTCCAAAAACATCTGTGAAGATCAGTATTAATTAGATGAGCGGGGCTTTTAGCTTTTTGCCTCTGAATAGTTTTGGCATCTCACTCTATCCTTTGAAATTCAGAATGATTGGCTTCTTTAGGAACTCAGAATCCAGATAGTGTTATTGATTCTCCTAGTTAAGTATGATGATTCCTGAACATAGCTACTTATTGAGTCTTGGCTGTGGCCCAAAGCACTCTGTCTTCCAGTATTACCACCGGATACATACATGCCACAGACACATAATTGGGTGAACCTTTCCAGATTGTGACTCAGCTTTGCTAGAGTCCCCAATTAGAGGTGTCCAGGGTTCTTAAGCACACTCTTATTTGCCTTGGATCACAACTCTTATTTCTCTATAATTTTTTTTCGTTTTCTTTTTCTTTTTCTCTTTTTTTTTCGATTTTTTTTTTTGAATAGAAATGCTTTTTCTTGCTTCAAGAATCATTTTTATGATTTTTCAGATCCTCAGTAACATGTCCCCTTTTTCATCATTCTTTCAAGAGCCAACATTCATGAACCACAAATTCAAGATACATATGCACTGTTTAATCATACATTCAGAAAACAAAAATATTGCCACCACATCAAAATAATTAAACTGTTATAAAATTCAAAATTCATGCAATTCTTTCTTTTATCAATTAAGCACATTTTTATTTAAGAAAGGTGATGGATTCATAGGACATTCATAACTTTAAGGCATAGACACTAAGACACTAATGATCACAAGACACAAACATGGATAAACATAAGCATAAAATTCGAAAAACAGAAGAACAAAGAACAAGGAAATCAAAGAACGGGTCCACCTTAGTGATGGCGGCTCTTTCTTCCTCTTGAAGATCCTATGGAGTGCTTGAGCTCCTCAATGTCTCTTCCTTGTCTTTGTTGCTCCTCCCTCATGATTCTTTGATCTTCTCTAATCTCATGAAGGATGATGGAGTGTTCTTGATGCTCCACCCTTAGTTGTCCCATGTTGGAACTCAACTCTCCTAGGGAGGTGTTTAATTGCTCCCAATAGTTTTGTGGAGGAAAGTGCATCCCTTGAGGAATCTCAGGGATCTCATGATGAGTGGGATCTCTTGTGTGCTCCATCCTTTTCTTAGTGATGGGCTTGTCCTCCTCAATGGGGGTGTCTCCCTCTATGTCAACTCCAACTGAATAACAGAGGTGACAAATGAGATGAGGAAAGGCTAACCTTGCCAAGGTAGAGGACTTGTCCGCCACCTTATAGAGTTCTTGGGCTATAACCTCATGAACCTCTATTTCTTCTCCAATCATGATGCTATGGATCATGATAGCCCGGTCTATGATAACTTCGGACCGGTTGCTAGTGGGAATGATTGAGCGTTGTATAAACTCTAACCATCCTCTAGCCACGGGCTTGAGGTCATGCCTTCTTAATTGAACCGGCTTTCCTCTTGAATCTCTCTTCCATTGGGCGCCCTCTTCACATATGACTGTGAGGACTTGGTCCAACCTTTGATCAAAGTTGACCCTTCTAGTGTAAGGATGTTCATCTCCTTGCATCATAGGCAAGTTGAACGCCACCCTCACACTCTCCGGACTAAAATCCAAGTATTTCCCCCGAACCATAGTAAGATAATTCTTTGGATTCGGGTTCACACTTTGGTCATGGTTCTTGGTGATCCATGCATTGGCATAGAACTCTTGAACCATCAAGATTCCGATTTGTTGAATGGGGTTGGTAAGAACTTCCCAACCTCTTCTTCGGATCTCATGTCGGATCTCCGGATATTCACCCTTTTTGAGTGAAAAAGGGACCTCGGGGATCACCTTCTTCAAGGCCACGACTTCATAGAAATGGTCTTGATGCACCCTTGAGATGAATCTCTCCATCTCCCATGACTCGGAGGTGGAAGCTTTTGCCTTCCCTTTCCTCTTTCTAGAGGTTTCTCCGGCCTTGGATGCCATAAATGGTTATGGAAAAACAAAAAGCAATGCTTTTACCACACCAAACTTAAAATGTTTGCTCGTCCTCGAGCAAAAGAAGAAAGAAGAGAGTAGAAGAAGAAGAAATGAGGAGAAAGGGAATGGCTTTGTATTCGGCCAAAGGGGAGGGAGATGGTGTTTAAGGTTTGTGAAAAAGAAGGAGTGAAGGAGGGTTTATATAGGAGAGGGGGAAAGGGATGTTCGGCCATTTGAGGGTGGGTTTGGGTGGGAAAGTGGTTTGAATTTGAATGGTGGGGTAGGTGGGGTTTTATGAAGGATGGATGTGAGTGTGGAAAAGAAAGAGGGGATTTGATAGGTGAGGGGTTTTTGGGGAAGAGGTGTTGAGGTGATTGGTGAAGAAGAGAGAGAGTGGTAGGGTAGGTGGGGATCCTGTGGGGTCCACAGATCCTGAGGTGTCAAGGAAAAGTCATCCCTGCACCAAATGGCATGCAAAATCACGTTTTGTGCCTTTTCTGGCGTTAAACGCCGGGCTGGTGCCCATTTCTGGCGTTTAACGCCAGCATCTTGCCCCTTTCTGGCGTTTAACGCCAGTCTGGTGCCCCTTTCTGGCGTTAAACGCCCAGAATGGTGCCAGACTGGGCGTTAAACGCCCACCAGCTAACCTCACTGGCGTTTAAACGCCAGTGGGTGCGTCCTCCAGGGTGTGCTGTTTTTCTTTCTGTTTTTCATTCTGTTTTTGCTTTTTTCATGGATTTT
The DNA here is from genome assembly GCF_003086295.3 of Arachis hypogaea. Taxonomy (NCBI): domain Eukaryota; kingdom Viridiplantae; phylum Streptophyta; class Magnoliopsida; order Fabales; family Fabaceae; genus Arachis; species Arachis hypogaea. Next base: position 20,700,392 of record NC_092038.1, on the reverse strand, counting down.
GTGACTTCTTATGATCATCAACCTACAAAAGACATAAAATAACAAAAGAAAATAGTTAATTATAAAACATTGGGTTGCCTCCCAACAAGCGCTTCTTTATTGTCATTAGCTTGACAGAGGACTCTCATGGAGCCTCACAGATTCTCAGAGCCATGTTGGAACCTCCCAACACCAAACTTAAAGTTTGAATGTGGGGGTTCAACACCAAACTTAGAGTTTGGTTGTGGCCTCCCAACACCAAACTTAGAGTTTGACTGTGGGGGCTCTGTTTGGCTCTGTTTTGAGAGATGCTCTTCATGCTTCCTCTCCATGATGACAGAGGGATATCCTTGGGCCTTAAACACCAAGGACTCTTCATTCACTTGAATGATCAACTCTCCTCTATCAACATCAATTACAGCCTTTGCTGTGGCTAGGAAGGGTCTGCCAAGGATGATGGATTCATCCATGCACTTCCCAGTCTCTAGGACTATGAAATCAGTAGGGATGTAATGGTCTTCAACTTTAACCAGAACATCCTCCACAAGTCCATAGGCTTGTTTTCTTGAGCTGTCTGCCATCTCTAGTGAGATTTTTGCAGCTTGCACCTCAAAGATCCCTAACTTCTCCATTACAGAGAGGGGCATGAGGTTTACACTTGACCCTAAGTCACACAAGGCCTTCTTGAAGGTCATGTTGCCTATGGTACAAGGTATTGAAAACTTCCCAGGGTCCTGTCTCTTTTGAGGCAGTTTCTGCCTAGGCAAGTCATCCAGTTCTTTGGTGAGCAAAGGGGTTTCATCCTCCCAAGTCTCATTTCCAAATAACTTGTCATTTAGCTTCATGATTGCTCCAAGGTATTTAGCAACTTGCTCTTCAGTGACATACTCATCCTCTTCAGAGGAAGAATACTCATCAGAACTCATGAATGGCAGAAGTAAGTCCAATGGAATCTCTATGGTCTCATTTTGAGCCGCAGATTCCCATGGTTCCTTATTGGGGAACTCATTGGAGGTCAGTGGACGCCCAGTGAGGTCTTCCTCAGTGGCGTTCACTGCCTCTTCTTCATCCCAGAATTCGGCCATGTTGATGGCCTTGCACTCTCCTTTTGGATTTTCTTCTGTATTGCTTGGGAGAGTACTAGGAGGGAGTTCAGTAATTTTCTTGCTCAGCTGACCCACTTGTCCTTCCAAATTTCTGATGGAGGACCTTGTTTCAGTCATGAAACTTTGAGTGGTTTTGATTAGATCAGAGACCATGGTTGCTAAGTCAGAAGTATTCTGCTTAGAGCTCTCTGTCTGTTGCTGAGAAGATGATGGAAAAAGCTTGCTATTGCTAAACCTGTTTCTTCCACCATTATTGTTATTGAAACCTTGTTGAGGTCTCTGTTGATCCTTCCATGAAAGATTTGGATGATTCCTCCATGAAGGATTGTAGGTGTTTCCATAGGGTTCTCCCATGTAATTCACCTCTTCCATTGAAGGGTTCTCAGGATCATAAGCTTCTTCCTCAGATGAAGCTTCCTTAGTACTGCTTGGTGCATTTTGCATTCTAGACAGACTTTGAGAAATCATATTGACTTGTTGAGTCAATATTTTGTTCTGAGCCAATATGGCATTCAGAGTGTCAATCTCAAGAACTCCTTTCTTCTGACTAGTCCCATTGTTCGCAGGATTTCTTTCAGAAGTGTACATGAATTGGTTATTTGCAACCATTTCAATCAGTTCTTGAGCCTCAGTAGGCGTCTTCTTCAGATGAAGAGATCCTCCAGAAGAGCTATCCAAAGACATCTTGGACAGTTCAGAGAGACCATCATAGAAAATACCTATGATGCTCCATTCAGAAAGCATATCAGTAGGACACTTTCTGATTAATTGTTTGTATCTTTCCCAAGCTTCATAGAGGGATTCTCCTTCCTTCTGTCTGAAGGTTTGGACTTCCACTCTAAGCTTACTCAATTTTTGAGGTGGAAAGAACTTTGCCAAGAAGGCATTGACTAGCTTTTCCCAAGAGTCCAGGCTTTCTTTAGGTTGAGAGTCCAACCATGTTCTAGCTCTGTCTCTTACAGCAAAAGGGAATAGCATTAGTCTGTAGACCTCAGGGTCAACCCCATTAGTCTTGACAGTGTCACAGATTTGCAAGAATTCAGCTAAAAACTGATGAGGATCTTCCAATGGAAGTCCATGGAACTTGCAATTCTGTTGCATTAGAGAAACTAATTGAGGCTTAAGCTCAAAGTTGTTTGCTCCAATGGCAGGGATAGAGATGCTTCTCCCATAGAAGTCGGGAGTAGGTGCAGTAAAGTCACCCAGCACCTTCCTTGCATTGTTGGCATTGTTGTTGTTTTCGGCTGCCATGTGTTCTTCTTCTTTGAAGAATTCGGTTAGGTGCTCTAAAGAGAGTTGTGCTTTGGCTTCTCTGAGCTTTCTCTTCAAGGTCCTTTCAGGTTCAGGATCAGCCTCAACAAGAATGCCTTTGTCTTTGCTCCTGCTCATAAGAAAGAGAAGAGAACAAGAAAATGTGGAATCCTCTATGTCACAGTATAGAGATTCCTTGAAGTGTCAGAGAAAAAGAAGAGTAGAAGACAGAAGTAGAAAATTCGAACTTATCAAAGGAGATGGAGTTCGAATTTTGCATTAAGGGATAGTGTTAGTCCATAAATAGAAGGATGTGAGAAGGAGGGAAGTGATTTTCGAAAATTAAGTAGAAAATTTGAAAACATTTTTTTGAAAAACATTACTTAATTTTCGAAAATGAAAATGGAAAAGAAATCAAGTGATTTTTGAAAAAGATTTTGAAATTAGAAATCAAAAAGATTTGATTGAAAACTATTTTTAAAAAAAATGTGGTTAAGAAGATATGATTAGTTTTAAAAAGATGTGATTGAGAAAATATGATTTGAAAACATTTTAAGAAGATTTGATTTGAAAATTAAAAACTTGACTAACAAGAAAAGATATGATTCAAACATTAAACCTTTCTCAACAGAAAAGGCAACATACTTGAAATGTTGAATCAAATCATTAATTGGTAGCAAGTATCTTTAAAAGTGGAAAGAAATTGGTTTTGAAAAAGATTTGATTGAAAAATTGATTTGAAAAAGATTTGATTTTGAAAAGATTTTGAAAACTTAGAAAAAATTTGATTTGAAAACAAAATCTTCCCTTCTAGCCATCCTGGCGTTAAACGCCCAGAATGGTGCACATTCTGGCGTTTAACGCCTAAAATGCTACCCTTTTGGGCGTTAAACGCCCAACCAGGTACCCTGGCTGGCGTTTAAACGCCAGTCTGTCCTTCTTCACTGGGCGTTTTGAACGCCCAGCTTTTTCTGTGCATTTCCTCTGCTGTATGTTCTGAATCTTCAATTCTCTTTATTATTGACTTGAAAAGACACAAATTAAAAATATTTTTGGATTTTTAATAATAAGGAAAAATCAAAATGCAACAAGAATCAAATAACAATGCATGCAAGACACCAAACTTAGCAGTTTGTATACTACTGACACTAACAAAATGAAAATGCAAATGAGACACACAAGACACTCAAGTCAATAGAATTCAAAGATTAGAGCAAGTAAATCGTCAAGAACATCTTGAAGATCACCAAGATACATGAATGAATGCATGCAATTGACACCAAACTTAAGATGAGACACTAGACTCAAACAAGAAATATTTTTGGATTTTATGATTTTTTTTAATTTTTTTTTGTGTTTTTCGAAAATTAAGTGGAAAAAAAAGATATCAAAATTCTTAATGAGAATTCCAGGAATCAGTGCAATGCTAGTCTAAGACTCCGGTCCAGGAATTAGACATGGCTTCACAGCCAGCCAAGCTTTCAAAGAAAGCTTCGGTCCAAAACACTAGACATGGCCAAAGGCCAGCCAAGCTTTAGCAGATCACTGCTCCAAAAGCAAGATTGATAAAAATCAACAAGCTCTTGTGATGATAAGTTGAAACCTCGGTCCAATGAGATTAGACATGGCTTCTCAGCCAGCCAGACTTCAACAAATCATCATGAAACGCTAGAATTCCTCTTCAAGATTTTCGAAAAAAAAAAAATACCTAATCTAAGCAACAAGATGAACCGTCAGTTGTCCAAACTAGAACAATCCCTGGCAATAACGCCAAAAACTTGGTGTTGTTGCTGGATCTTGGCACTGATGTTACCAAAAGCTTGCTCAAAACTAGAACAATCCCCGGCAACGGCGCCAAAAACTTGGTGTTGTTGCCGGATCTTGGCACTGATGTTACCAAAAGCTTGCTCAAAACTAGAACAATCCCCGGCAACGGCGCCAAAAACTTGGTGCGCGAAATTGTGAACAATACTTTTCACAACTCTCATAATCCCCGGTCATGAACCCCAAAAACTTGGTGTTCAATACCATGGCATTACACAACTTCGCACAACTAACCAGCAAGTGCACTGGGTCGTCCAAGTAATAAACCTTACGCGAGTAAGGGTCGATCCCACGGAGATTGTTAGTATTGAAGCAAGCTATGGTCATCTTGTAAATCTTAGTCAGGCAAACTCAAATAGTAATGGTGATGAACGAAAATAACAAAAAGGTAAAGATATAGATACTTATGTAATTCCTTGGTAGGAACTTCAGATAAGCGCATGAAGATGCCTTCCCTTCCGTCTCTCTGCTTTCCTACTGTCTTCATCCAATCCTTCTTATTCCTTTCCATGGCAAGCTTGTGTAGGGTTTCACCGTTGTCAATGGCTACCTCCCATCCTCTCAGTGAAAACGATTGCATATGCTCTGTCACAGCACGCGGAATTCAGCTGTCGGTTCTCGGTCAGGCCGGAATAGAATCCATCGATTCTTTTGCGTCTGTCACTAACGCCCCGCCTGCTAGGAGTTTGAAGCACGTCACAGTCATTCAATCATTGAATCCTACTCAGAATACCACAGACAAGGTTAGACCTTCCGGATTCTCTTGAATGCCACCATCAGTTCTTGCCTATACCACGAAGACTCTGATCTCACGGAATAATTGGCTCGTTTGTCAGACGAGCACTCGGTTGTCAGGCGATCAACCATGCATCGTGCAATCAGGAATCCAAGAGATATTCACCCAATCGAAGGTAGAACGGAGGTGGTTGTCAGTCACACGTTCATAGGTGAGAATGATGATGAGTGTCACGGATCATCACATTCATCAAGTTGAAGAACAAGTGATATCTTAGAACAAGAACAAGTGGAATTGAATGGAAGAACAATAGTAATTGCATTAATACTCGAGGTACAGCAGAGCTCCACACCTTAATCTATGGTGTGTAGAAACTCCACCGTTGAAAATACATAAGAACAAGGTCTAGGCATGGCCGAATGGCCAGCCTCCCAATAATCTAAGAACTAGATGTCCAAAGATGATCAAAGGATCTAAAATAATCCAAAGATTCGAAAATACAATAGTAAAAGGTCCTACTTATAGAAAACTAGTAGCCTAAGGTTTACAGAAATGAGTAAATGACATAAAAATCCACTTCCGGGCCCACTTGGTGTGTGCTTGGGCTGAGCAATGAAGCATTTTTCGTGCAGAGACTCTTCTTGGAGTTAAACGCCAGCTTTTATGCCAGTTTGGGCGTTTAACTCCTATTTGGGTGCCAGTTCCAGCGTTTAACGCTGGGATTTCTGAGGGTGACTTTGAACGCCGGTTTGGGCCATCAAATCTTGGACAAAGTATGGACTATCATATATTGCTGGAAAGCCCAGGATGTCTACTTTCCAACGCCGTTGAGAGCGCGCCAATTGGGCTTCTGTAGCTCCAGAAAATCTACTTCGAGTGCAGGGAGGTCAGAATCCAACAGCATCTGCAGTCCTTTTTAGTCTCTGAATCAGATTTTTGCTCAGGTCCCTCAATTTCAGCCAGAAAATACCTGAAATCACAGAAAAACACACAAACTCATAGTAAAGTCCAGAAAAGTGAATTTTAACTGAAAACTAATAAAAATATACTAAAAACTAACTAGATCATACTAAAAACATACTAAAAACAATGCCAAAAAGCATACAAATTATCCGCTCATCAGAGGGGGAAGAAGAAGGGTCTGGGGGCATCATGGGAAGACTTGGAAAATGACTCAGACAGTGATGAAGAATCCGAGACCAAGTCACAGCCTTATCTCATGGAAAATCATATAGATCATGTATTCTTTCAAAATCCTGACACTGAAGACCTTCATCTTATGATAGATCACCTTTCTATAAAAATAAGATGTTTTCTACTTGATAATCAAGATCTTGAACAACAAATTATCATTCTTAAAGCTGACAATAATTTTCTCAAAGAAAAGCTAAGGGAGGCCAAAACTGCTTGTGATCTTGTGGAAGAAAATAAGCAGTTGAAAGCTCAACTTAGAAGTTACGAAAGTGATCATTCGGTAGTTGCATATGTAAACTGTTTCAAGGAAAATGAAGAGTTGCTGAAAAAGGTTAAAAGTCTTGAAAATGACTTAGCCAAGTTTACTCAAAGTTCTGAAAATTTAAATCAAATATTGGCTAGTCAAAAACCACTCTTTGATAAAGCTGGTTTGAGATTTTATAAATCTGATAAGAAACCTTCTTTTAAAAATAGAGCTTCTTCCTCTAATGACACAAGGTTTCAAGATCCCACCTACTTTAACAAAACAGCAACTCTAAGGTTTTGTAGGCTATGCAACTGAAACGGTCATTTTCCCATTCAGTACTTTTTTGGTAAAAGAATGATTGGTGATAAAGTTTACAAAGTTGTTTTTTTATTACAATGATATGGGACATAAGAGATGGTTTAACGTGAAAGGATCCAAGAAGATTTGGATACCTAAGGTCACTTGAGCTCATTTTGTAGGTATGCCTAGCATCCAAGAGGAAAGAAAATATGTGGTACATGGACAACGGATGCTCTAGACACATGACCGGAAAGACAACCTTCTTCATAAAGCTTGATGAATATGATGGAGGACTTGTCACTTTCGGTGATGATGGTAAAGGAAAGATAGTGGCCGTTGAAAAAGTTGGTAAAAGCTTTTCATCTTGTATAAATGATGTTCTTCTTGTAAATGGTTTGAAACATAATTTACTTAGTGTAAGCCAATTGTGTGATTTAGGATTTGAAGTTATTTTTAGAAAGGTTATGTGTTTGGTTGTTTGTGAAAAAACTGGGGATATTCTTTTTGAAGCTAAAAGATGCAACAATGTGTATGGATTAACTCTTGAGGACTTGAAAGAACAAAATGTAACATGTTTTACATCTCTTGAATCTGAAAATTGGCTATGGCATAGAAAGTTGGGTCATGCTAGCATGTACCAAATTTCTAAGCTAGTAAAGAAAAATCTGGTTAGAGGAATTCCTAAAATCAAATTTGATAAGGATTTTACTTGTGATGCTTGTCAATTAGGCAAACAAGTTAAATCCTCTTTTAAACCAAAAGATAGAATTTCAACGAAAAGGCCATTAGAGATGTTACACATTGATCTTTTTGGTCCAACAAGAACTCAAAGTCTAGGAGGTAAACACTATAGTTTGGTAGTGGTAGATGATTACTATAGATTTGGTTGGGTACTTTTTCTTGCTCATAAAAATGATGCATTTCATGCCTTCTCAACTCTTTGTAAGAAAATTCAAAATGAAAAAGATTTAAAAGTGGCCCATTTGAGAAGTGATCACGGAAAAGAATTTGAAAACCAAGATTTTGAAAAATTCTGTGATGAATTTGGAATTACTCATAATTTTTCATGCCCTAGAACACCTCAACAAAATGGGGTTGTTGAAAGAAGGAATAGAAGCCTTTAAGAGATGACTAGGGTTATATTATGTGAGAATGAGGTTCCAAAGTTTCTATGGGCTGAAGCTGTAAATACATCATGTTATATTTTGAATAGGACCATTATTAGAAAAGGGTTAAAGAAAACTCCTTATGAGCTATGGAAAGGAACCCCTCCAAATCTTAAGTATTTTCATGTTTTTGGATGCAAGTGTTTTGTGCTTAATAACAAAGAATATCTTGGCAAATTTGATCCAAAATCATATGAGGGCATGTTTGTTGGATATTCCACTACTAGCAAAGCCTATAGAATTTACCTCAAAGATCATAGAACTATAGAGGAATCCATACACGTTACTTTTTGTGATTCTAACTTAATTCCCAGTATTGTGATAGATAATGATTCAGATTGTGAAAACGCTGGAACAAGTAAAGAAAATTCCAAATCTACCCAAAATGAAGAATCTGTCAGTCAAGTTTTGTCTCGTCAGAATGGAGGAGACATTTCCATTTTGTCTCCTGAGCCAGCAAGAGAAACTGAAACAGTGAAACCCACAGAAGATCATCAAACCTCAACACCAATCCAGAAGCCTAGAGAATGGAAGTCCATGAGGGGTTATCCTCATGACTTTATTATTGGAGATCCTTCTCAAGGTGTGACCACAAGATCCTCAACCAAAAGGTAATCTGAACCAAGCAATTTTGCACTCTTGTCATAATTAGAGCCCAACAACGTCAAACAAGCTCTTGAAGATCCATCATGGGTTAAAGCCATGCAAGAGGAGCTTGCTCAATTTGACAAGAATGAGGTTTGGACACTAGTACCTCATCCGGATGGTAAGAAAGTTACGGGTACTAAGTGGGTGTTTAAAAATAAACTTGGTGAGGATGGACAAGTTGTTCGTAACAAGGCTAGATTAGTGGCCCAAGGTTACGATCAAGAAGAGGGTATAGATTTTGATGAATCTTTTGCTCCGGTAGGAAGCGATTAGGTTGCTTCTTGCCTATGCTGCCCATAAGGGCTTTAAAATGTTTCAAATGGATGTTAAATGTGCTTTCCTTAATGGCTTTATTGATAGAGAAGTGTATGTGACTCAACCCCCCGGTTTTGAACATAAGGATTTTCCAAATCATGTTTTCAAACTCTCTAAGGCTCTTTATGGTCTTAGACAAGCCTTCCTATTAGAAAATCAATTTCAAACGGGTGCCACGGACACAACTTTATTCATTAAAGCATCTAATGATGATATCCTCCTAGTTCAAGTTTATGTGGATGACATTGTGTTTGGATCGGCCAATGAGTCCTTGTGTGAAGAGTTTGGAAAACTCATGACTAGTGAGTTTGAGATGAGTTTATTGGGAGAACTTACTTTCTTTCTTGGTCTCCAAATTAAACAAACTCCTAGTGGTACCTTTATTCACCAAGGAAAGTATGCAAAGGAACTTATCAAAAAGTTTGGTCTAGAAAACTCTAAACCAATGGGAATACCAATGCATCCAAACACTAAACTTGAAAAGGATGATGATGGCAAAGATGTAGATGAAACACGGTATAGAGGAATGATTGGTTCACTAATGTATCTTACCTCCTCTAGACTGGATATGGTTCAAAGTGTGGGTGTATGTTCAAGATTTCAATCTCACCCAAAAGAATCTCATCTTACAGCCGTTAAACGCATCATTAGATACATTAAGGGAACTAGTGATTATGGCTTATGGTATCCAAAATCTGATGATTTTTGTGCAGTAGGGTATTGTGATGCAGATTATGCGGGAGATAGAGTGGATAGAAAGAGCACCTCCAGCATGTGTTGCTTCCTTGGAAGCTCACTCAACATGTGGTCAAGCAAGAAACAAGCCACAATAGCTCTATCCACAGCTGAAGCTGAATACATATCCGCATCTGCATGTTGTTCACAATTAGTTTGGTTAAAAACGTAGTTGGAATATTACAAATTAAAGATCAATAGTATACCATTATTTTGTGATAACATGAGTGCTATAAATATTTCAAAAAATCCTGTTTTGCACTCAAGAACAAAGCACATTGAGATCAAATATCATTTTATTAGAGAACATGTGCAAAAGGGTACTATTGATATTCAATTTGTAAAATCTAAAGATCAACTTGCTGACATTTTTACAAAATCCCTCTGTAAAGACAGATTCTGTTCATTAAGAAAAAGCTTGGGAATGATTGATCTTGTTTCTATTTGATAATTTGTGAAATTTTGATTCTGCCCAGTTTTGTCTCGTAGGAATGGACGAGATAAAAATAAAGATGAAGGAAGGGATGTGATCTAGGGGAAGGCTGTGCAGAAATTAATTTTCATGGGCCATACTAAATCTCTTTGACCCCACCATGACCGTTTTGTTAGTTCATCACTTTTTGAAAATTAAAATCTTTTTGTGGTCTTATCAAATCTAGTTGAAAGAGGCATTGTATCAAATCAAATCTTTTCTTTCAACTAATCCCTTGATTTAAGGAAACCACTTTTTCAAATTCTTGGAAACCCCCTGGTTAATAACCGTGCTCTTGATGGTCATTAACTTCCTCCACCATCTCTCTCCAATCCACATTTAATGCTTCCTTATCTTCACTCCTCCCTCACTCCATTCGGTTCCTACTCAACCTCCTCATATTCCACTTCTCTATTTTCACTACCATGAAAAAGAAAACTGCTCCTAGGAAAAGCGAACGGATTCTCCTTTCTCAAAAACCGTCCACACCCCAATCTCATACATATATACACATTTATTCCACAACATCATCTTCTCCCTCACCTCCCTCCAAACACACAGAAACCATGAGAAGAAAAGTCATAGCCAAGAAAACCTCTTCAAGGAGGAAGAAGGGAAAGGATCCTGTGGAAGAAGAGGAATTATAAACATCCTCCATTCCATCACCACCGCATTCATCACCCAAGAAGGCCACTCCAGGAAAGAGTACTCAGAAGACAGACGTTTTTGCGCTGCACAACACCACCGAATCCACAAACTTGGAATCCTTGGAATTCAAGAACAAGTTCAGCAAAACACACTCCCACTATAACCCTGCCATATTCAACTCCTACGCCTCATATGAATTCCACAAAGATGTTCTGGAAAGGCGTCATCTCTATCTGACCTATCTTGTCAACTTTGACAATCTCTCCAACAAAGGAATAAATGTATTTCCTCTGTTTGAACTGCTTCAATGGACTCCATTACTTTACATTCAAAAACCAGTTTACCCTAGCTTAGTCTGAGAATTCTATGCCAACATGAGACTCATTGATGGCACCATCCACTCATATGTGAAAAGGGTTCACATCAATCTTGACACTGGAACCATTGGAATGGCCTTGGGCTACAAAGATGAAGGGCCGAAAGCATACATGGCCGAAAAATGGGATTCTCAAGTCGGCATTACCTATAGGGTTGTTCTTCAACACATCTGTGAAAATGTCTCTGGTTTGGATGGCACTACTCCTACCCATAAAGCCCTCGGTCCCATCAATTCTCTACTACACAGGATTATCATCCACATCTTGACTCCACAAAGCGGCCCTCATAACAGAGTAACATATTCTGACTCTCTCATCCTTTTTGCACTTGTTACCTCTACTCCTATTTCTATTGGTTATCTTATGATCCGCCATATGTGGGACTCGGTAAAGAGCACCAAAAAGGCAAATCTGCCCTATGGTATGTTCTTAACCAGTATCTTTGAATTTTTTAAAGTTGACCTTTTGAATGAGGTAGTAGAAAACAAAGTGTCAATGGTCAAAGGAGGTGGAGCTGTTAAAGGAACCAAGAGCAAGAAATTCATGGCTTCGGAGAGTGACTATGAGAGCAGACCTGAGTCATCCAAAACAACCGAGTCCATCAAAGAAATTCTTACCGAATTTTCAACTATGTCAGAACTCATGGTCCAATCTCACAAAGCGGCACGCAAACTGGCATATGAAAGTGAAAGAGTTTGGATGAGATGCAAGGACAGGGTCAGTTTGATGTTAGAAAATTTGGAGAAGGAACTGGGAGATGCAAGTGAGGACGGGGCTGAGGAATCTGATCTGCCTTTATCTGATGATTAATTCTCTGTTTAAGTTTAGGATATTGGCTTAAGTAAGCTCAATCTATTTTTCTGTTCTGTTGGCTTGAATACTTTGTGATACTCTGTGATACTCTATTTTGCTTAGTTATATCTTGCATGTTATGTTTCCTATGTCAAAATCTTTTTTTTGCAGGTGCCCCTTTGATGACAAAAGGGAAAAAAAGTGCTAAAAATTGAACTGGAAAACAGGGAATGAAATTCTCTGTTGAGATTTCATGACCACCCTTGTTAGAATGATACACTTGATTCTTGATAATGCACACTAATAATGCTTGGTTGATTGTAATGCGATGCATTTGTTTTGACAATATGGCTGCCTGGTTGTTTATATGCATGTGTGGAAGCAATCGTTTTATCTTGATAAATAAGTTTTGGATTAGGAATATACATCTAATTCATCTTGATAAACATGCTTGCTGAAAACTTTATTTTTGGCAGTTCCTTTAAGCATTGGCTATGAAAAATAAATGTTGAAAAATTTGTTATGATCATGTCATGATTAAAAATATTTTCTTTCCATAAGTATGTTGCTCTGATTTGATTGGAAAATATTTTTAAACAGCAATTTATTTTCAAAGATTTTTGGTTGATTAAGTTTGAGCAGAAAATTAATTTATGATAACAAATGAGTTTTGATTATCAATCCAACTCTGCTCATAAATCAAGCATTTAGCATCATGTAATAAATATGCTAAATAATATTGTTACTTGAAGCTTGATTAAAATGTTACAGGTTAGTGCTTCCCTTGGTAAAAATGGCATATATTAAGGGGGAGCCATGTGACGATTTGAAAGGGGGAGAAATTCAAAAATTCAAAGGGAGTATTCTTTACTCAATCTTAAATTTCTTTCCATTTCAATTTTAATAATGTTTGTCATCAAGAGAGAGATTGATGAGTTTGGAAAACTCATATTTATTTTGATGATGAACAAACATTATTGAAATGATTAATTGCAAAATTAATTTTGGATTAAATGTTGATTAAAATAATTTTGCAATGCAGGTTTATATTGGGCCGAAAATTAAATGATATGATGCAAGCCCAAATATGAATTTTACTCAGCATTGATTCAAAGATTATAATTAACAAAGTGAAGCTGAATTATTATTGGGCCAGAATTGATGTTAATTAGCCCAAACTAAGTTTGATGGAAAGATCCATTAACTTGGTCCAAATTGAGAAATAGAGAGAAAGAGCTCCATGCATGTTTCCACGGAAATCAAATTCACTTTTGAATGGATTTCAAATTTTGTTCTATTATACTTAATGCAGACTTTGGAAAATGGAAAGAGAAAGTGGATAAATGATGTGATAGCCTTAAGTGCACTACACGCTTTTAGGCTTGGGTTTCGAATCAAATTAATTTATCTCACTCTCTTTCCTATCTTCACTAAAGAGTAATTTTCTCTCTCTAATCTCTCTTTCTTCCTTCGGTCATATCACAGGAAATTATGGAAGCTAAGTTAAGCTACCAAAAGGAAGAAGAAGCTACATGCAACAAGACCATCAAGCTGATGGCAAGAAAATATAAAAAATGTAGTGGCTGAGATTCTTATCACTTGTGGAAAGATTTTGTGATAGGATCTTAGCTTCTCCATACCAAAAATGGTTGAAGAAGATTTCAGCCAACAAGGAGAAGATCCATGGAGGGATGGCTTGTCTCTGATTCTGCTCAACCATCACAAGAAGTAGCTAGAGTGGCTACATGATGGAAGAGGCAGAGATTGGAGCAGATGAAGCCATCATCATCATGAAGCATCAAGGGCCAAAATTTTATCTTGGAAAGCATACCAAGGATGGAGCGCTCGGATTGATGAAGAGTGATGACCAAGGAAGAACTAGAGGTATTTGCATGTTGGGTTTTGCATGGGTTACCTCTTCTCTCTCTTTGGCCGAACTGGTTATGTGTGAAGGAAAAGAAGTTAAGCTTGGTTTTTCTTTCAACTGTGAAGGCTTCTCCTCTTTATAAAAGGGGTGAACAGTCATGGTTTGATTCAAGGAGTTAGAAGTAAGCAGTGAGAGTGCAAGGCACAGAAGTCTCATAGCTACCTAAGCTTACAGATTTTCTTCTCCTTCAATGTATTCTGATTTGTATTTTTCTGTTTAATTTTGTCATGTCTTGAGTCTCATGGAAAAAGGCAAACAGTGAGGTTTGTATGAAAAAGCCATAGAGCGAAAAAAGGCAGAGAGTACAAAATTAAAAGAAAAAGCCATAGATGTCCTTAGAGTTCCTTTGTACATCTGTGTTGTGTTTCATGATTCTGTGGGAATCCCCTTGTAAGTTTGGTTAGCACTTTACAGTTTGTAATCAGGATGATTATAGTGAAATTCCATCATTATTGTGATGGAGACTAGATGTAGGCTGCACTGCACTTAGTAGCTGAACCAGGATATATCTGGGTGTAATTTTCTCTCTCTTCTACTCCATTTCTGTTTCTACTGCACAGGAGCTAAAACTGAAAAAATATCTCGTGCCAAGTGACGAGACAAATATAAAAGTCTCGTGGCTAGGGACGAGACAAAAAATAAAAAAGTCTCCTCAAAGACTAGAAAGTGTAATTGATAAAAAGGGGGCTAAGATTCAACCCCCCTTCTCTTAGCCACTGAAAACCATCAAACTGTTATCTTCGGAAGCTGGTGCATTCTCTCAAAATCCTGCACTTGTTATTGCCCCAGTTGTTCCAAGGTACGCCCTTGTTATTGTTGTACAAAGTTCTTTTGGAGAAGTGCTTTCTGCTATTTCTGTTGTTAGTATTTCAAATTATATTATATTACTTGCTCAATTTGCAATTCTGATATAGTTAGAATATAAATAATTATGATTGCTAAAATTTAGTGCTCATTTATTTTAATGTCTGTCAAGTTTGTCAATGTTGCTGATTAGTATCTGTCTTTTGCTTCACTCCTTATCATGCTTTCAAATTAAAGAATCAAGTTGCATAGGCTTCTGTTTTATTTTCTCTATTTTTAGTTTCTATTTGGCGCAAAAGTGCATGGTGTTGCTCTGTATTTGTACAATTTTTGTTTCTTACAATTGATTTTACACTGCCAAGTATCTAGAATTTATGACTTTGATTTAAGAACCCTTGTGGTTTGGTACAAAATGGCGCATTTCTTTATGCTAAGTGTCTTTTTATTATTTTCAGATAAATAGCAATGAGTATATTTGGTGAAGGGCTAATGCTAGAGAAACAAAGGAAGAACTAATTGATAGAAGGCCTAAGTTCCTGGACTAGTATATTTCTGTTCATGAAAACCTTTGTTGCCAATTGTTTACAATTATATAAAGAGCAATGTATTATAGACGTGCTAAGGGATAACTCTATTCATTTTGTAGAAGCTAATTTAATTTTACTTTATCTTCTTTTTATTTTAATGTGAGATGTATAAATATTCAAAATTATGATCAAATACTTTTTGTTCATTATAAATATATTTGTTTAAGGATAATTTTTATTATTTGAAGAATATTATATAGTATTATTGTGTACTTATTTTTATTTTATATTATTTGACTAATTTAATTTGAAATTCAAGATCATATATATAATCATATTATTAAATATTAGGTTATAGAAAAAAATTATATATATATATATATATATCCAGAAAATTAAAAAAAAAATAATAAGGGACCTAAGGCTATACTTATATAGAGTAGCTATAGTATACAATGTGGCTACGCTTTACAAGTGATGTAGTAGCGTTGAAAAGCGTAGCCTATTCTGGTAAAAATAAAAGCTGAAAAGCGTAGCCTTTGGTCCTGGACAGCATCACTTGAAAAGCGCACCCTATTCCCAAACGCCAAAAGCGTAGTCCTTGGTGCAGAAAAGTGTAGCCTTTGAGAATAGGCAACGGCCGATAGGAATCACCCCAAAAAGCGTAGCCGTAGCCTAGAAAGCGTAGCCGTAGCCTAAGACATCATTTTTTTCACTTCTGGCTACACTTTTCAAGTGTACTTGAATGGGTGTTTTTCTTGTAGTGAACGCCAGAAACAAATTGCAAGCTGGAGTCAAACGCCAGAAACAAGTTACAAACTGGCGTTTAACTCCAAAGAAGGCCTCTACACGTGAAAGCTTCAATGCTCAGCCCAAGCACATACCAAGTGGGCCCGGAAGTAGATTTTTGCATCATTTACTTGTTTCTGTAACCCTAGCAACTAGTTTAGTATAAATAGAACTTTTTACTATTGTACTAGAGATCTTTTGGACGATCTTTTGGAATATCTTTTGATCATTTTGTCCTTAGACATTGGGGGGGCTGGCCTCACGGCCATGCCTAGACCTTCATCACTTATGTATTTTCAATGGTGGAGTTTCTACACACCATAGATTAAGGTGTGGAGCTCTGCTGTTCCTCGAGTATTAATGCAAAGTACTATTGTTCTTCTATTCAATTCATGCTTATTCTTATTCTAAGATATTCATTCGCACACAAGAACATGATGAATGTGATGATTATGTGACACTCATCACCATTCTCACTTATGAACGCGTGATTGACAACCACTTCCGTTCTACATGAAAACAAGCTTGAATGTATATCTCTTGAGTTTCTAATCAACGATTCACATCGACTCCCCTCTAACAATGGGACATCTGAACTGAGATTAGAATCTTCGTGGTATATGCTAGAATCAATTGGCAGTATTCCTGAGATCCGGAAAGTCTAAACCTTGTCTGTGGAATTCCGAGTAGGATCTGGGAAGGGATGACTGTGACGAGCTTCAAACTCGTGACTGTGGGGCATAGTGACAGACGCAAAAGAATTATTGAATCTTATTCTGACACGATCGAGAACCAACAGCTGATTAGCCATGCGGTAGCTATGCCTGGTATTTTTCATCCGAGATGAGAAATCCGACAGTTGATTAGCCGTACAGAAACTGTAGAGGACCATTTTCACTGATAGGATGGGAGGTAGCCATTGACAACGGTGATCCCCAACATACAGCTTGCCATGGAAAGGAGTATGAAGGATTGGATGAAGGCAATATGAAAGCAGAGATTCAGAAGGAACAACGCATCTCCATACGCTTATCTGAAATTTCCACCAATGAATTATATAAGTATCTCTATCTTTATTTTATGTTTATTTATCTTTTAATTTACAAAACTCCATAACCATTTGAATCCGCCTGACTGAGATTTACAAGATGACCATAGCTTGCTTCAAGCCGACAATCTCCGTGGGATCGACCCTTACTCACGTAAGGTTTATTACTTGGACGACCCAGTGCACTTGCTGGTTAGTTGTGCGAAGTTGTGAAAAAGAGTTGAGATTACAATTGTGCGTACCAAGTTGTTGGCGCCATTGAGCTCACAACTTTGTGCACCACCTGGACGCCAGCCGACATGTCGGGGATAGACCCCCAACTCATGTCACACCGCTTAGCCGTCAAGCTGGAAGCCCGATCAGTGGCTCAAAGGAGAAGGAAGATGTCACAGGAAAGAGCAGATGAGGTGGCCAAGCAGACGGCCAGCCTCCTAGAAGCAGGTTTTATCCGAGAAACAGACTACTCGACCTGGCTGTCAAATGTAGTTCTGGTAAAAAAGCACAATGGGAGATGGAGGATGTGTGTGGATTACTCCGATCTCAACAAAGCATGTCCTAAGGACTGCTACCCCCTTCCCAACATTGATGCACTCATTGATGCGGCGGCGGGGTACCAGTATCTAAGCTTTATGGATGCTTATTCCGGCTACAATCAGATACCGATGCACCGGCCTGACGAGAATAAAACAGCGTTCATAACGTCGGGAGGAATCTATTTCTACAAGGTGATGTCATTTGGCCTGAAAAATGCAGGGGCCACATACCAGAGGCTGATGAACAAGATATTCAGTGATCTCATAGGCAAAACGGTGGAAGTCTATGTAGATGATATCCTTGCAAAGTCCACCCCGTCTGATGACCTCCTAAGCGACCTGGGGAATGTGTTCGCGTCCCTCCGACAACACGGCATGAGGCTCAACCCGCTCAAGTGCGCCTTTGCTATGGAGGCCGGGAAGTTCCTAGGATTCATGATAACCCAAAGGGGGTGGAAGCCAACCCGAAAAAGTGCCAAGCGATACTCCAAATGAAGAGCTCGGGCTGTGTCAAAGACGTCCAGAGGCTGGCAGGAAGGCTCACCGCACTGTCCCGCTTCCTCGGAGCGTCGGCAGCAAAGGCCCTGCCCTTCTTCAATCTGATGAGAAAGGGAATAGCGTTTGAATGGACTCCTTCGTGCGAGGAAGCGTTCAATCACTTCAAAGAGATCCTGGCAGCACCCCCGGAACTCGGGAAGCCCAAGGTCGGAGAACCACTCTACCTATACCTAGCCAAAACGGAGGAAGTGCTTGCAGCGGTTTTGGTGCGGGAAGAAGGAAAGGCTCAGCAGCCAATTTACTTTGTAAATAGAGCGTTGCAAGGAGCAGAAACGAGGTATAGCAAATTGGAGAAACTGGCACTGGCACTTCTGACCTCTTCCCGTAGACTAAGGCAATACTTTCAAGGCCACCAGATCGTCGTAAGAACGGACCAGGGAATCCGTCAAGTGCTCCAAAAACCCAATTTAGCAGGAAGAATGATGACTTGGGCCATTGAGCTCTCCTAGTAAGATTTACGATATGAGCCCCGACATGCGATTAAGGCGCAAGCAATGGCAGAGTTCTTGGTGGAAGTAACAGGGGACCCAACCGAAGAAACGGGCATACGGTGGAGGCTCCATGTAGATGGGGCCTCCAATGTAACCAAACGTTGGGGGGTGCCGGGATCATCTTAGAAAGCCCAGTTGGGCTCATATACAAATAATCGACCAAGTTCGAGTTTCCTGTGTCGAACAACCAAGCAGAGTATGAGGCCCTCTTGGGAGGCCTAACCCTAGCTCGGGAAGTCGGGGCGATGAGGCTAGAGGTGTGTAGCAACTCCCAGGTCGTTACCTCACAAGTAAATGGAAGCTACCAAGCCAGAGACTCGCTGTTGCAAAAGTACTTGGAGAAGGTTAGAGAGTTGAGCAAGCAGTTTGAGGAGGTCACGATCCAACACATTCCAAGGGAAAGGAACACACGGGCAGACCTCCTATCTAAGCTAGCAAGCACGAAACCAGGAGTCGGCAACCGATCTCTCATCCAAGGCATGGTAAAGGAACCAGCGGTTGCCCTCCACTTGACAAAGTTAGGCCCCTCTTGGTTGGACCCCATCATCGATTTCCTGGAAAATGGCAAACTCCCTGACAAGGAGAAGGCAGCTAGAGCGTTGAGAAGGGAGGCAGTCAAATATGCGATCATACAGGGATAACTATTTAAAAAGGGACTCAGTCAACCTCTATTGAAGTGCCTGCATCCCGACCAGACGGACTATGTACTCAGAGAAGTCCACGAAGGGTGCTGCGGCCACCATATCGGGGGCAAAGCCCTAGCGAGAAAGCTCATCCGAGCTGGATACTACTGGCCATCGATGATGGAAGACTCCAAAAAATTCGTGAGGAAATACGTCAAGTGTGAAGAGAATGCCAACTTCCACAGAGCACTAGCTTCTGAACTAAGTCTACTGACATCCTCCCAACCTTTTGCACAATGGGGAGTCGACCTCTTGGGACCTTTCCCGATTGGTCCGGGGCAAGTCAAATATCTCATAGTTGCCATCGACTACTGCACCAAATGGATAGAGGCCAAACCACTGGCCAGCATATCCTCATCCAATTGTATAAAGTTCATGTGGAGGCAGGTGATAACCCGATTCGGCATCCTGAAAATCGTCATCTCAGGCAACGGGACGCAATTCACTGACAAAAAATTTATAGAATTCCTCACGGGTCTGGGTATAAAACAAAAATTCTCTTCGGTAGAGCACCCCCAGACGAATGGGCATGTCGAGTCCGCAAATAAAGTCATCTTGCTGGGCCTCAAGAAGCGGCTGGATAATAAAAAAGTGCATGGGCCGACGAACTCGCCTCGATCCTTTGGTCTTACCGTACAATCGAGCAGTCCTCTACGGGAGAAACCCCCTTCTGCCTGACGTACGGGGTGGACGCGATGATACCCGTGGAGATCGGCGAGCCGAGCCCGCGGTTACTTCTGAAAGAGTAGAAGAAGCAGTAGAGAAGGACCTGGTGGATGAGGCTAGGGAGATGGCCCATTTGACAGAAGTAGCACTGAAGCAAAGAATGGCCTTGCGCTACAACGCCAAAGTGCTCAGGAGGGAATTTGAAGAAAATGACCTCGTCTTGCGACGCAACGACATCGGGCTACCGACCCAAGGGGAAGGAAAACTGGCGGCAAACTGGGAAGGCCCCTACAGGGTCAAAGAAGTGCTCGGCAAAGGCGCCTACAAATTGGAGAAGCTCGACGAAAAGGAAGTCCCGAGAACATGGAATGCAGGTAACTTGAGAAGATTTTATTCCTAGCTCAAGCACGCCGGCTAGGCGGTCTGACGAGCTCAGTGATTTACTATTGTTAAGCACTTATCATGGCTATAGACTTGTTTAACTGTCGATTAATGTTTACTTAACAAATTTTTCCATTTACTCTTCCCCAATTACGCGTCCCACGACAACATGTTCCTCATAACGTATGGTAAATGGGACAACAATACGGCTCCACGGGAGCCAACCAAATTAAAGCCATAACAAACGGCCGCGACAATAGCAAAGCCACGGCTTGGCTTCGCCAAATACCAATATAACGGTAAATAAACACGAGCGATAAGCCTACAGCGACAAAACGGTGACAAAACAAAACAAAAACCCTACCAGACAAGCAGATAAAGACGATAATCACAAGCCGACCAAGCGACTATTAAAGTATAACAAAATAAGTTTCACAAGTCCTACAACAAAACAACAAATCCATACAAAAGCATAAGGTACAGGAGTTCAATTTTTGGGCATATCAACAATCTTGCCATCCTTGATCGTTTTGAAAACCCCAATTGCCGACATGTCAAATTCGGGAGCCACGATCATCACCTGAGCCTTAAGAGCCTCCTCAGTCATGAAGATCGCGCTCTTTCCCTGCTCTATGACCTCCTTATGCTTCTTCTTGAGCCCCTCAATCTCAGCTTGAGCGGCCTTAGCTGACGAGATGGCAACGTCACGTTCCTTCTGTAAAGCTACCAACCGACCTTGCGTGGCATTGAGTTGGCTCTGGAGAGTCATCTCCCGCTCGGTTAAATGGGAAACGGTAGCGTCAGAGATCTTCAATTTTTCCTCAGAGGACGCAGCCTTCTCCTCGGCGGCCTTAAGCTTCTCCCCCGCCTTGGATAGCTGCTCCCGAAGCGTTCCAACTTGAGCCTTACGCTCATTATTGGCCTTAGAAGCAGTGTCGAGCTTCCTACGCAGCGACTGCATCCCCGACAACTCGAACTCTGCCTTTCGAGCTATAGCAGCATTGTGGAGAAGGGTACGGTATATCCACCTAGCCTGCCCGGCAAGGTCGGTTCCAAGAAAATGCTCCTCCGTGCCGAGAAGCAGCTGGGCATCTATGAAAGTCCCGGCATCAAAGTTCCTCTCCATCACGGTGAGAACCCCTTCAGGGCTGGAGGACGACCTTTGCCTCTTAGGGGTAGAGACAATCGTCAAGTCATCATCCTCGCCTTGTTGAGTGGAGGATGAGTACTCGGCGCCGGTCCCCTCCTCGTGAATAGGAGAAACATCCACCCCGTCGGAATTCATCTCTGACATCACGGTGTCACGGGGAGAAGGCATCTGATCTTCCTTGTCTTCAGGAGGGACCTTCGGCTTCCCGTCAGCTTTCTCTTCATCGCTTTCCTCCAAGAAAGTCTTGTATAAACCCTCAAGCCCTGTCACCGAGGCGTACATCTCCACTGTAATAGAGAAACAAGATAAACAAGTTAGTCGTGAAATCGGCATAACGAATCAAAGCAACAGTAATGCAATAAGTACAAGTCAAAGCTACCCACAAATATAATTTCTGGCAACCTCCTGGTCACCCATTAGGAGGTGGAGATTCACATGATTCCGCCCAAAAACGGCTAATGATGAGCGGATAATTTATACGCTTTTTGGCATTGTTTTTAGGTTGTTTTTAGTAAGTTTGAGCTACTTTTAGGGATGTTTTCATTAGTTTTTATGTTAAATTCACATTTCTAGACTTTACTATGAGTTTGTGTGTTTTTCTGTGATTTCAGGTAAATTCTGGCTGAAATTGAGGGACTTGAGCAAAACTCTGAAAAAGGCTGACAAAAGGACTGCTGATGCTGTTGGAATCTGACCTCCCTGCACTCGAAATGGATTTTCTGGAGCTACAGAACTCCAATTGGCGCGCTCTCAACGGCGTTGGAAAGTAGACATCCAGGGCTTTCCAGCAATATATAATACTTTATTCGAAAAATGACGACGAAACTTGGCATTGAACGCCAAGTACATGCTGCTGTCTGGAGTTAAACGCCAGAAAAACGTCATGATCCGGAGTTGAACGCCCAAAACACGTCATAACTCAGAGTTCAACTCCAAGAGAAGCCTCAGCTCGTGGATTCATCAAGCTCAGCCCAAACACACACCAAGTGGGCCCCGGAAGTGGATTTATGCACCATTTACTTACTCATGTAAACCCTAGTAGCTAGTCTAGTATAAATAGGATAAGTTACTATTGTATTAGACATCTTTGGTCTCAGTTTTATTTTATTCTTCATCTTAGGAGACTATTGATCACGTTAGGGGGGGCTGGCCATTCGGCCATGCCTGAACCTCTTTTACTTATGTATTTTCAACGGTGGAGTTTCTGCACACCATAGATTAAGGGTGTGGAGCTCTGCTGTACCTCAAGTATTAATGCAATTCCATTGTCTTTTATTCAATTCTCTTTTATTCTTATTCCAAGATATTCATTCGTACCCAAGAACATGATGAATGTGATGAGTTAGATAACCCTCATTATCATTCTCACTTATGAACGTACGTGATTGACAACCACTTCCGTTCTACATGCAACAGAGCTTGAATGTGTATCTCTTAGATTCTCCAACAGAATCTTCGTGGTATAAGTTAGATAGATGGCGGCATTCATGAGGATCCGGAAGGTCTAAACCTTGTCTGTGGTATTCTGAGTAGGACTCTATGATTGAATGACTGTGACGAGCTTCAAACTCCTGAAGGCTGGGCGTAATGACAAGCGCAAAAGAATCAAGGGATTCTATTCCAACCTGATTGAGAACCGACAGATGATTAGCCGTGCTGTGACAGAGCATAGGAACGTTTTCACTGAGAGGATGGGATGTAGCCACTGACAACGGTGATGCCCTACATACAGCTTGCCATGGAAAGGAGTAAGAAGGATTGAGTTGAAGCAGTGGGAGAGCAGGCGTCCTTGAGCCATACAGTATCTCCATATGCTTATCTGAAATTCCTACCAATGAATCTGCATAAGTATTCTATCCCTTTTATTATTTCTTCTTTAATTTTCGAAAACCCATAAACCAATTTAATCTGCCTAACTGAGATTTACAAGGTAACCATAGCTTGCTTCATACCAACAATCTATGTGGGATCGACCCTTACTCACGTAAGGTTTATTACTTGGACGACCCAGTACACTTGCTGGTTAGTTGAACGGAGTTGTGAATTCAACCAGTGCCATGATAATGACCTCATACAAAATAGTTAGAACATTGATCACAATTTCGTCCACCAAGTTTTTGGCGCCGTTGCCGGGGATTGTTCGAGTATGGACAACTGACGGTTCATCTTGTTGCTCAGATTAGGTAATTTTCTTTTCAAAAATCTTTTTCAAAAATTTTTCTTTTCTTCTTCGTTTTCTTTAAAAATATTTTCGAAAAAATTAATAAAAATACAAAAAAAAATTTAGAAAATCATAAAAATCAAAAATATTTTGTGTTTCTTGTTTGAATCTTGTGTTAATTTTTAAGTTTGGTGTCAATTGCATGCTTTTAAAATTTTTCTTGCATTTTTTTCGAAAATCTCATGCATTCATAATGTTCTTCATGATCTTCAAGTTGTTCTTGACAAGTCTTCTTGTTTGATCTTGATGAATTCTTGTTTTGTGTTGTTTGTTGTTTTTCATGTGCATCTTTGCATTCATATTTTCCATGCATTAAAGATTTCTAAGTTTGGTGTCTTGCATGTTTTCTTTGCATCAAAAATTTTTCAAAATCATGTTCTTGATGTTCATCATGATCTTCAAAGTGTTCTTGGTGTTCATCTTGACATTCATAGCATTCTTGCATGCATCTTGTGTCTTGATCCAAAATTTTCATGTTTTGGGTCATTTTTGTGTTTTTCTTTAAAATTTAAAAAATCAAAAATATCTTTTCCTTATTTCCCTCCAAAATTTCGAAATTTTGGGTTGACTTGGTCCAAAATTTTCAAAAATTAGTTGTTTCTTACAAGTCAAGTCAAAATTTCAATTTTAAAAATCTTATCTTTTTAAAATCTTTTTCAAAAATCATATCTTTTTCATTTTTTTTCTATTTTTCGAAAATTTCAAAAATCTTTTTCAAAATATTTTCAAAATCTTTTTCTTATCTTTATTTGATATTTTCGAAAATTCACTAATAATTAATATGATTGGTTCAAAAATTTGAAGTTTGTTACTTTCTTGTTAAGAAAGGTTCAACCTTTAAGTTCTAGAATCTTATCTTGTAGTTTCTTGTTAGTGAAGTAAATAATTTCAAATTTTTAAAATTAAAATCTTTTTATCTTTTATCTTATCTTTTTTTTCAAAAAAAAATTTATCTTTTTCAAAATTTGATTTCAAAATATCTTATCTAACTTCTTATCTTCTTATCTTTTTAAAATTTGATTTCAAATCTTTTTCAAAACCACCTAATTACTTTTCCCTCTCTAATTTTCGAAAATACCTCTCTCTTTTTCAAAAATTCTTTTTAATTAACTAATTGTTCAAGTTTTAATTTTAATTTTAATCTCATCCTATCTTTGATTTTCGAAAATTACTAACCTCTTTTTCAAAAATTATTTTCGAATTCTTCTCCCTCTCTTCTCTTCTTCTATTTAATTATTTAATTACTAACACTTCTCTTCACCTCTCTTCATCCAAAAATCCGAATCCATCCCTCTTCATTCTTCTACCCCCTTCTTCTTCTACTAACATAAAGGAATCTCTATACTGTGACATAGAGGATTCCTCTTTCTTTTCTTGTTCTCTTCTCCTTCATATGAGCAGGAACAGGGAAAAGGGCACTCTTGTTGAAGTTGATCCAGAACCTGAAAGGACTCTGAAGAGAAAATTAAGAGAAGCTAAATTACAACAATCCAGAAACAACCTTTCAGAAATTTTTGAACAGGAGAAGGACATGGCAGCCGAAAATAATAATAATAATGCAAGGAGAATGCTTGGTGACTTCACAAAGCCAACGTCCAAGTTTGATGGAAGAAGCATCTCCATTCCTGCCATTGGAGCCAATAACTTTGAGCTTAGGCCTCAACTAGTTGCTTTAATGCAACAAAACTGCAAGTTTTATGGACTTCCATCTGAAGATCCTTATCAGTTTTTAACTGAATTCTTGCAGATCTGTGAGACTGTAAAGACGAATGGAGTTGATCCTGAAGTCTACAGACTCATGCTTTTCCCTTTTGCTGTAAGAGACAGAGCTAGAATATGGTTGGATTCACAACCTAAGGATAGCCTGGATTCCTGGGATAAGCTGGTCACTGCCTTCTTAGATAAATTCTTTCCTCCTCAAAAGCTGAGCAAGCTGAGAGTGGATGTTCAAACCTTCAAACAAAAAGATGGTGAATCCCTCTATGAAGCTTGGGAGAGATACAAGCAGCTGACCAAAAGATGTCCATCTGACATGTTTTCAGAATGGACCCATTTAGATATATTCTATTATGGTCTCTCTGAATTTTCGAAAATGTCATTGGACCATTCTGCAGGTGGATCTATTCACCTGAAGAAAACGCCTGAAGAGGCTCAAGAACTCATTGACATGGTTGCAAACAACCAGTTCATGCACACCTCTGAGAGGAATTCCGTGAATAATGGGGTACCTCAGAAGAAAGGAGTTCTTGAAATTGATGCTCTGAATGCCATATTGGCTCAGAACAAAATGTTGACTCAACAGGTCAACATAATCTCTCAAAATCTGAATGGATTGCAACATGCATCCAACAGTACTAGAGAGGCAGCTTCTGAAGAAGCTTATGATCCTGAGAACCCTGCCATGGCAGAGGTTAATTACATGGGTGAACCATATGGAAATACCTATAACCCATCATGGAGAAATCATCCAAATTTCTCCTGGAAGGATCAACAAAAGCCTCAACAAGGCTTTAACAATGGTGGACGCAATAGGCTGAGCAATAGCAAGCGATATCCATCATCTCCTCAGCAACAGACAGAGAATTCTGAACAAAACAATTCTAATTTAGCTAATATAGTCTCTGATCTGTCAAAGGCCACTTTCAGTTTCATAAATGAAACAAGATCCTCCATTAGAAATTTGGAGGCACAAGTGGGCCAGCTGAGCAAGAAAGTCATTGAAACTCCTCCCAGTGTTCTCCCAAGCAATACAGAAGAGAATCCAAAAGGAGAATGCAAGGCCATTGATGTAATCAAAGAGGCCGAATGCACAAGGGAGGAGGAGGACGAAAATCCTAGTGAGGAAGACCTCCTGGGACGTCCCTCAAGTAAGAAGGAGTTTCCTATTAAGGATTCAAAGGAATCTGAGGCTCACATAGAGACCATAGAGATTCCACTAAATCTCCTTCTGCCATTCATGAGCTCTGAAGACTATTCTTCCTCTGAAGCGGATGAAGATGTGACTGGAGAGCAAATTGCTCAATACTTAGGAGCTATCATGAAGCTGAATGCCAAGTTGTTTGGTAATGAGACTTGGGAAAGTGAACCTCCATTGCTCATTAGTGAACTGGACACTTGGATTCAGAAAACTCTACCTCAAAAGAGACAAGATCCTGGCAAGTTCTTAATACCTTGCACCATAGGCACCATGAGCTTTGAAAAAGCTCTATGTGATCTGGGGTCAGGGATAAATCTTATGCCACTCTCTGTAATGGAGAAGCTGGGGATCATTGAGGTACAACCTGCCTTGTTCTCATTACAATTGGCAGATAAGTCAATGAGACAAGCTTATGGAATAGTAGAGGACGTGTTAGTAAAGGTTGAAGGCCTTTACATCCCTGCTGATTTCATAATCCTAGACACTAGGAAGGAAGATGATGAATGCATCATCCTCGGAAGACCTTTCCTAGCCACAGCAGAAGTTGTGATAGATGTCAACAGAGGTGAGTTAGTCCTTCAATTGAATGGGGACTACCTTATGTTTAAGACACATGGCCATCCCTCTGTGACAATAGAGAGTAAGCATGAAGAGCTTCTCTCAGTTCAGAGTCAAGAAGATCCCACACAGTCAAACTCTAAGTTTGGTGTTGTGAGGCCACAACCAAACTCTAAGTTTGGTGTTAAGACCCCATATCCAAACTCTAAGTTTGGTGTTGGCAACTATACAACATTGACCTGATCACCTTGTGGCTCCATGAGAGCCACTGTCAAGCTATTGACATTAAAGAAGCGCTTGTTGGGAGGCAACCCAATTTTATTTATCTAATTTTATTTTATTTTATTTTATTGTTATTTTTGTGTTTAATTAGGTACATGATCATGAGGAGTCACGAAAAAATCAAAAAATTTTAAAAACAGAGTCAAAAACAGAAGAAAAAAATTTTCACCCTGGAGGTAGCGCAGACTGGCGTTCAACGCCAGTAAGGTGCATCTGGCCGGCGTTCAATGCCAGAACAGAGCACCATTCTGGCGCTGAACGCCCAAAACAAGCAACAACCTGGCGTTAAACGCCAGGATGGTGCACAGAGAGGACAAACTGGCGCTGAACGCCAGTAACAAGCATGAAACTGGCGTTCAACGCCAGAAACATGCATTACATGGGCGTTGAACGCCCAGAACGTGCACCAATCGGCGTTTGAACGCCAGAATGATGCATGAAGGCATTTTACATGCCTATATGGTGAAGGAATGGTATTTCTTTTTCACCTCAGGATCTGTGGACCCCACAGGATCCCCACCTCAGGATCTATGGACCCCACAGGATCCCCACCTACCATATTCCCACCTTCCCTCCTAATCCTATTTTTGTGATTTGAATTCCCCATGTCACAATTCCCAATCTTCTTCATCAATCACCTCAATTCCTCTTCCCCATAAACCCCACCTACCCTCATAAAATTCAAATTCAATTTCCCACCCATTCCCACCCAAAATGGCCGAACACTAACCCTCCCCTCTCCCTATAAATACCCTTCCATTCTTCTTCATTTTCACACAACACAAACCCCTTCTTCTCTAACATAGCCGAACCTCCTTCTCCCCCCTCTCTACTATATTCTCTTCTTCTTCTTCTACTCTTCTTTTCTTTTTTTGCTCGAGGACGAGCAAAATTTTAAGTTTGGTGTGGTAAAAGCATAAGCTTTTTGTTTTTCCATTACCATCAATGGCACCAAAGGCCGGAGTATCCTCTAGAAAAGGGAAAGGGAAGACAAAAGCTTCCACCTCCGAGTCATGGGAGAAGGAAAGATTCATCTCCAAAAGCCATCAAGACCACTTCTATGATGTTGTGGCAAAGAAAAAGGTGATCCCCGAGGTCCCTTTCAAGCTCAAAAAGAATGAGTATCCGAAAATCCGACATGAAATCCAAAGAAGAGGTTGGGAAGTCCTAGCCAACCCCATGCAACAAGTCGGAATATTGATGGTTCAAGAGTTCTATGCCAATGCATGGATCACTAGGAACCATGATCAAAGTATGAACCCAAATCCAAAGAACTATCTCACAATGGTTCGGGGGAAATACTTAGATTTTAGTCCGGAAAATGTGAGGTTGGCGTTTCACTTACCCATGATGCAAGGTGATGAACGCCTCTACACAAGAAGGGTCAACTTTAATCAAAGGTTGGACCAAGTCCTAATGGACATATGTATGGAAGGAGCCCAATGGAGAATAGACTCCAAAGGAAAGCCAGTCCAACTAAGAAGACTGGACCTCAAGCCTGTCGCTAGAGGATGGTTGGAGTTCATCCAAAGATCCATCATTCCTACAAGCAACCGATCTGAAGTTACTGTGGATCAGGCCATCATGATCCATAGCATCATGATTGGAGAGGAAGTAGAAGTTCATGAGGTCATCTCCAATGAACTCTACAAAATAGCCGACAAGTCCTCACCCATGGCACGGCTAGCCTTCCCCCACCTTATATGCCATCTATGTTACTTAGCTGGAGTTATCATAGAAGGAGATGTCTCCATTGAAGAAGACAAGCCCATCACCAAGAAGAAGATGGAGCAAGCAAGAGAAGCCCCTCACGGCCCTCAAGAAGTGCATGAGGAAGCTCATCATCAACAAATTCCTGAGATGCCTCAAGGAATGCACTTTCCTCCCAACAACTATTGGGAGCAACTCAATACCTCCTTAGAAGATTTGAGCCATAATGTGGAACAATTAAGGGTGGAACATCATGAGCACTCCATCATTCTCCAAGAAATAAGAGAAGATCAAAGAGCAATGAGGGAGGAGCAACAAAGGCAAGGAAGGGACATAGAAGAGTTAAAGAACATCATTGGTCCTTCAAGAAGAAGACGCCACTAGAGGTGGATTCATTCCTTGTTCTTTATTTCTTTCTGTTTTCGGTTTTAATGTTGTGTTTATGTTTTGTGTCTTTACTTCATGATCATTAGTATGTAACCATGCCTTAAAGATTATGAAAAAATCCATTAGTCTTTCACCTCTCTTAAAAGAAAAATGTTTTAATTCAAAAGAACAAGAAGTACATGAATTTCGAATTTATTATTGAATTTAATTTAATTATATTGATGTGGTGACAATACTTTTTGTTTTCTGAATGAATGATTGAACAGTGCATATGTCTTTTGATATTGTTGTTTATGAGTGTTAAAATTGTTGGTTCTTGAAAGAATGATGAACAAAGAGAAATGTTATTGATGATCTGAAAAAAAATCATGAAATTGATTCTTGAAGCAAGAAAAAGCAGTGAAAAAGGAAGCTTGCGAAAAAAAAATATATATATAGAAAGAAAAAGAAAAAGCAAGCAGAAAAAGCCATGAGCTCTAGGCAAGAGTAAAAAGGATCCAAGGCTTTGAGCATTAATGGATAGGAGGGCCCAAGGAAATAAAATCCAGGCCTAAGCGGCTAAATCAAGCTGTCCCTAACCATGTGCTTGTGTCATGAAGGTCCAAGTAAAGAGCTTGAGGCTGAGTGGTTAAAGTCGTGATCCAAAGCAAAAAAGAGTGTGCTTAAGAGCTCTGGACACCACTAACTGGGGACTCTAGCAAAGCTGAGTCACAATCTGAAAAGGTTCACCCAGTTATGTGTCTGTGGCATTTATGTATCTGGTGGTAATACTGGAAAACAAAATGCTTAGGGCCACGGCCAAGACTCATAAGTAGCTGTGTTCAAGAATCAACATGCTCAAATAGGAAAGTCAATAACACTATCCAAAATTCTAAGTTCCTAAGAGACGCCAATCACTCTAAACTTCAAAGGAAAAAGTGATGAGATGCCAAAACTGTTCAGAAGCAAAAAGCTACAAGTCCCGCTCATCTAATTAAATTAATATTCATTGATATTTTGGACTTTATAGTATATTCTCTTCTTTTTATCCTAATTGATTTTCAGTTGCTTGGGGACAAGCAACAATTTAAGTTTGGTGTTGTGATGAGCGGATAATTTATACGCTTTTTGGCATTGTTTTTAGGTTGTTTTTAGTAAGTTTGAGCTACTTTTAGGGATGTTTTCATTAGTTTTTATGTTAAATTCACATTTCTGGACTTTACTATGAGTTTGTGTGTTTTTCTGTGATTTCAGGTAAATTCTGGCTAAAATTGAGGGACTTGAGCAAAACTCTGAAAAAGGCTGACAAAAGGACTGCTGATGCTGTTGGAATCTGACCTCCCTGCACTCGAAATGGATTTTCTGGAGCTACAGAACTCCAATTGGCGCGATCTCAACGGCGTTGGAAAGTAGACATCCAGGGCTTTCCAGCAATATATAATAGTCTATACTTTATTCGAAAAATGACGATGTAACTTGGCGTTGAACGCCAAGTACATGCTGCTGTCTGGAGTTAAACACCAGAAAAACGTCATGATCCGGAGTTGAACGCCCAAAACACGTCATAACTCAGAGTTCAACTCCAAGAGAAGCCTCAGCTCGTGGATTCATCAAGCTCAGCCCAAACACACACCAAGTGGGCCCCGGAAGTGGATTTATGCACCATTTACTTACTCATGTAAACCCTAGTAGCTAGTCTAGTATAAATAGGATAAGTTACTATTGTATTAGACATCTTTGGTCTCAGTTTTATTTTATTCTTCATCTTAGGAGACTATTGATCACGTTAGGGGGGCTGGCCATTCGGCCATGCCTGAACCTCTTTTACTTATGTATTTTCAACGGTGGAGTTTCTGCACACCATAGATTAAGGGTGTGGAGCTCTGCTGTACCTCAAGTATTAATGCAATTCCATTGTCTTTTATTCAATTCTCTTTTATTCTTATTCCAAGATATTCATTCGTACCCAAGAACATGATGAATGTGATGAGTTAGATAACCCTCATTATCATTCTCACTTATGAACGTACGTGATTGACAACCACTTCCGTTCTACATGCAACAGAGCTTGAATGTGTATCTCTTAGATTCCCCAACAGAATCTTCGTGGTATAAGTTAGATAGATGGCGGCATTCATGAGGATCCGGAAGGTCTAAACCTTGTCTGTGGTATTCTGAGTAGGACTCTATGATTGAATGACTGTGACGAGCTTCAAACTCCTGAAGGCTGGGCGTGATGACAAGCGCAAAAGAATCAAGGGATTCTATTCCAACCTGATTGAGAACCGACAGATGATTAGCCGTGCTGTGACAGAGCATAGGAACGTTTTCACTGAGAGGATGGGATGTAGCCACTGACAACGGTGATGCCCTACATACAGCTTGCCATAGAAAGGAGTAAGAAGGATTGAGTTGAAGCAGTGGGAGAGCAGGCGTCCTTGAGCCATACAGTATCTCCATATGCTTATCTGAAATTCCTACCAATGAATCTGCATAAGTATTCTATCCCTTTTATTATTTCTTCTTTAATTTTCGAAAACCCATAAACCAATTTAATCTGCCTAACTAAGATTTACAAGGTAACCATAGCTTGCTTCATACCAACAATCTCTGTGGGATCGACCCTTACTCACGTAAGGTTTATTACTTGGACGACCCAGTACACTTGCTGGTTAGTTGAACGGAGTTGTGAATTCAACCAGTGCCATGATAATGACCTCATACAAAATAGTTAGAACATTGATCACAATTTCGTCCACCAGCTAACAACATGTCGGCCACCTTTCTGTCCACGACGGACATTCCCATGTAAGTCACCTTGATGAAGGCATTAGACCCTGCCCCGAAACTCCACTACGTCAGGATGAGGCGTTTCCCTTCTAACGACAACCAGAAGGGATGGCGGCCTTTGACTGGATGCACCTTAAAGTACTTATCCTTAAACCCATGATAAGAGTCCTCGAGCAAGCCGAAGATCCTATGACCCTGGGCAGATCGGAAGGACATGAACCCTTTCCTCGCCTTTCCTTCCTTGGAAGGATTCGTGAGGTTGAAGAAATAAAGGAAAACATCAACGGACACCGGCAGCTCCAGATATTCACACACCATCTCGAAACAGCGGATGGAAGCTCAACTGTTCGGATGCAGCTGCGACGGCGCCACGGATATCCGACCAAGGAGCGCCATTTGAAAAGCAAAAAAGGGAATGCGAACCCCCACTTGGGTGAACATGGCCTTGTAAAACCAGATCCAATCAGCAACCTGGGGGAGTGGAAATTAATTTCGTATAGCCGTTCACTGGGGGTAGGGATAAAAACGTCGTAGTTTGCCTCCTCGTCAGTCCCCCCACACAAGTACTTGGCCTGACGAAATTCGGTAAGCTCCTCCTCGCCCATCTGGTTTGGAAAATCCTTCACGTCGGAAACAACCCAAGCATATGGGTCGTAACTCGCGGCGGAGGTGGAAGTTCGTGAGACGATGCGAGGTATACCTACAGTTGGGGTACCACTCGATTAGTCTACGAGGTCGGGAGCTCAAAAAAGCCCAGAATCTTCACTTAGCCTATCCAGTAACTAAGATCAAGCATGGCTAAAACACAATCCAAGTAAAGAAAGCTAATACCCTGGAATGGTAACCCCCCCTAACACACCTACTTAACACTAAGCCATCTAACATACTAATCAAACAAGCAGCAAGCACGTAGAAAAACCAATGATGAAGAAAAAAGGACCTTGAAGCAGAAAGAGAAGGGATTAACATTTACCTGGAATAGTTGTGAAGACCTGAAAGAGAAAGAAACGCACAAGGATGCAGGAATGATGTTTTGGGATACTTGGAAGAGAAGAAGATGAAGATAGGAGAAGCGAAAATGGGAGAGGAAAAGCAAGTGCAAACTGTTTAAAACTGCCACTCAAGAGGTGCAAAAAGACTAGGGGCAAAATGGTCTTTGTGTGCGGGGTTTTTTAACCCATTATGAGCATTTAATGCTTAGCACAAGGAACGAGGTGACGAATGATCACCCTAGCAACAAACAGACACGCGCGCAAGAGGCACGTCCCCCCACGAATGACCGACCTAGCGACAACTGATGCGTGAGCATCTTGTCTATCTTTTCCTAGTGAATTTGCATCTAATTTGTTGAGTTTAATTAAGAATTAATTATATTTTAGCCACTATGGATGCTATTTTGAGTTTTGTGCAATATTATTTATTTTAGGTAGCATTCGGAGGAATTTGATGAAGTTTCTGCAGAGAAGAAGAAGAAACCAAAGAGATGACCAGCGAAGACCGACGCAGACGCATGGCTCACACGACCGCGCAGAATGGAGAAATCGCAATGACGCGATCGCGTGCCTGACGCGAACGCGTGGACTGGAATCTGCACAAATGACGCGAGCGCGTGGACGACGCGGACGCGTCACATGCGCAATCTGCAATAATTCAGAAAATGCTGGGTACGAATTTTGGGCTGTTTTGACCCACTTTCCAGCCCAGAAAACACATATTAGAAGCTGTAGAATGGACAAAGCAAGTGGTCCCCATCCATCAACTGAAAATCTGTTAATTAATTCGAATTTAAATTCAAATCTTATCTTTTAGAAAAAGATATTATTTTTATTTTTAGATAATTAGATTTTAAATTAATTAGAATTAGTTATAAATAGGGGAGACTTCTCTTCTATTCACACATCACATTACAATTACATTAGATTAGGGAGATTACATTAGGGAGATTACATTCCATTAGAGGGATTCCATTAGGGAATTCTATACAAATTTACATTCTACATTCCATGAGCAACTAAACCTCCACTGTTAAGATTAGGAGCTCTGTCTATTTGTATGGATTGATTTTATTACTTTTTCTATTTTAATTTATGGTTTGGATTTATATTTAAGAATTGTTTTCGTTCTTTATCTTATGAATTTGGGTGGAATGGAAGTATGACCCTCTTTCTATTTGAGTTCTTGTATAACTTGGAAAAGCTCTATACTTGAATAACAGCTTGAAAACATATTCTCCTAAATTCTAATTATCTGGATTTAACGGGATACGTGACATATAATCCTTTTATTCTTTGGGTAATTAGAATTTTTGTGGCATGCAAACTGGAATTTGATCATGTACCCTTTAATTGGAATTAATTGACCAAGGAATTGGCAGTTAATGAATTAGAGGAGACTAGAAAGGTCTAAGAAATTAGGGTATAGTCACATATAGTTTGCCATAAATTAAATCCTACATAATTAAAATAGTTAGTAAGAAAAGTTAATCCGGAAAAATAGATAACTCTAAATCCTTAACTGTTTATCCATATTTTATTCCCAATTTATTTAATTGTCTCTACTTTTGATATTTTGAATTCAAACTTAAACCTTTTAAACATTTCAAAACCAATTTCTGCTTGCCTAACTAAGCCAATCAATCAATCATTGTTGCTTGATCCATCAATCCTCGTGGGATCGACCCTTACTCACATAAGGTATTACTTGGTACGACCCGGTGCACTTGCCGGTTAGTTTGTGGGTTGTAAAATACCGCACCAACAACGCGCGAAAGAAGAGACAACACGCCACCAACAGCCCTCACGACTATTACTGGCGCGTTGGGGGCACTGTTACGGCCTGGCCCAAAGGGAACATGAGCCGACCCAACCCACTAACCACCCAACTCGAACGGTCGAGTGTGAGGCATTCATTGTCGACCCGGACATGCGTCCAAGACAGCTCGCCGCTACAGCCGTATAAGGAAGCTTCGAGGAAGGTGGGTTCTGCCCTTATGGGACCCACTTCTGACACGGTATATATGGGAGGGTCCTACCTCTCCCCCACGGTACGACACCTACCACTTTATCCATTTTTCGCCTGCACACTAAACTGACTAGAGCGTCGGAGTGTCTTTGCAGGTGACACCCCCTTCACATCGAGAGCTCGGAACGTCGGCTACCCCAACTTCACCCTCACGACCTGGTTCCAGGCCACACCCCACCTATCAATCCGAGGATTCTCCCGAACCGTCTGGTACCCGTCCTACCGAACAATTTTTATTCAACATGGATCATAATAAATTAAATATTGTTTGAATTACATTATTCAAAATCACTTTTAAATAAAAAATTATAGAAAAAGACATGAATTTAAATAATTATTTTATGTTATTTTATAATTTTATTTTAAATATTTAAATAAATTTTAATATTCTTTTTTTAGTACTCTCAATACTCTTTAATATTTTAATAGGATTAATAAAATCATAATACAAAGTAAAAAAATATTCCATACAAAAAAAAAATAACAATAAAAATTCCTATAAACAAAAAAATAATAGAAGTCTTATAAAAAAAATAATAATATACATGAGAGTATTAAAAAAATATTATAAAAAAATAATAAACAGACATAAAAAAGTGAACATAAAAATTAGAATTAGTAATTTTTGATAACCGTGGGTTAAAGATAAAAATTATTTCTGCATTTAGATAATATAAACGTTGTCAAATATAAATATGAGTGCTTAAAGAATTCAAACGTCCTTGTCTCTTCTCCATGCAAAACCAAACACACCAGTTGTAAAGTAAGAGACAAATGTGGCCATTTAACTCAGTTGACCAAAAAGAATATCAAGTCTTTTCTGCCATAGGTTGCTTCTAGGAAGGTTGGCATCCCTTCCGTCAACCACATATATTGATATTATCATCACCATTTTATTTGACTCGTATTGTTAACCGAAGTTGCTAACTATTCCATAATACAAGTAAAACAGTTGCATTCCTAAATTTCATTTCCTTTCAGTTATGCCTAGTTAGCTGTATTGTTTTGTTGGTTGGTTCAGCGTTGCATACCAGGTAAATACATTATTCCTTCATTAGTCATTTATTTCATTTTAGTTCAAATTTATAGTATTAGAACAACACAAAACCAGAAGCAGCAGAGTAAGGAAAGTTTATATTCATAATAAGAGTAGTCATCAGGAAGCTAAGCTATTAGTAAGTTTCTTATATATTGCTCTTGCCATCCTTGACAACTAGAAAGTAGATTTATGTGTTTGGATTGTGGTTGGTTAAACTGGAGTTTGAACAAAAATGATTTTATAAAATTGATTTTGGGCAGAAGTAAGTTTGTGTCAATATGATTTATGTTTGGCAACTCTATACTAAAATTGATTTTGATAAAATAAATATTGTTTGGATAATATTAGTTAAAATTACTTTTTAGATAGATAATTACTAAAAAAGAACATGACATTAAATTATAATGTTATTTTTTATATATATTTAATTTTTTTATATTTTTTATATATTTTTATATAGTATATTTTTAGTATTTTTAGTAAGCTATAATTTTTTACTATGATTATTAATTATGGTTAATTTTTTTGTTTAATTTATTTTACTTAATGGGATCAATAAATTATATTATAAAAAAATAATAATAAATATAATGCACAAAAATTATCATTATAAAATATATAATGTCAAATAAAAAATTAGTAAAAAATATAAAAAATAAAAAATAAAAAATAAAAAAAGAGCTAATGTAAAGAGAAATAATAAGAATTTTATAAATAATATATATATATATATATATATATATATATATATATATATATAAAGGATAAAGTTAGTAAAAAAATAAAGGTTAAATGTCAATGGCTAAAAGTCAATTAGTGTAACGCAGAAGCTAAAAATTTTTGCTTCTTGTAAACGTGGTTTTGTAACCAGAATCACTTATGCGTTTATAGATAGAAAAATTAGCCAAACCAAAAATGGAAGCGTTCAAGAAGCTGTAACGTGCTTTTCCTCTTTCAACGTGGTTGCCAAACACACATGAAATCATCCAAACATCCTTCGGTTGTAGAACCATAAGCTAGATAGTCACCAATAAAGTCAAATCTAATCAAGTTTAAGCCCAAGTAGATCAAGATCCAAGCAAATAAATTACAAAACTGTGATCAACATGAAAGAGCCTAGCAGCAGAAATGACATAAATGTCCAACACAAGAATAATATGGAAGCACTCACAACACAATATGGCAGCAACTATAACAAGCAAATATAGCAAGTAAAGTAATAACAAGAACACACCAAGATTTTAACGTGGAAAACCCCCTCAATGTGAGAGGTAAAAACCACGGGTGGTCCAGACCAATGAAATAGCTCCACTATAATCAAATGAGGTACAAGAGAGTCTCAAACAAAGCACAAAAATGGGCAAATAACTAGCCAAAACATCAATGCACCAAAGCTTACAAGTAGTAGGCAAGAAGATGAAATATACCCAAAAAAATAGAGCTGATGTCGAAGCCAATTTCTCTCTCTGCAGACCTCCAATTAAAATCTCCACTATTCAGAATGAAGAACAAGATGTGAAGAATCTACAGTTCAAATTTCACATCGATCCAACGGTGAAAGAATGAGAAACTGCTGTTCCAAAATTGCTACTCTGTGTAAAAATGGGAAACCTAATTTCTCTCTTGTAAAACCAATTTCTCCTACTGAAAACCTCCAATCAACATCTCCACCGACCAGAATGAAAAAAAAAGATGAAAGGAACACGCAGTTTAAATTTCAAGCCGATCCAACGGTGAACAATTGAGAAACTACCATTTAAAATTTACTGCTTTGGGCAAAAACGAGAATTCTGTTTTTCCCTCTTCTCTCTCACTTTGTGGCTATTCTCTCTCTCTCAAAAAACCTCAAAAAACTGAATTAGGGTTGTGACACTAGGGTACAAGAATACATCCCCAAAATGTTGGGCTTGGGCCTCACAAAGGAGAGAAAAAAACCCAACAAATCTCCCCCTTCTCGACTAGGTGGAGGCCCTCGCCATTCCGGCGATCAAACAACATGTTTCAAACTTTTCTCTTGACAATGCTTTTGTCATCATATCAGCACCATTGTCATCAGTGTGAACTTTCTCAAGTTCCAACAACTTGGAATCTAACATATCCCGTATCCAGTGATACCTAACATCAATGTGTTTAGATCTTGGATGAAAAGTAGAATTCTTGGCAAGATGAATAGTACTTTGGCTATCACATAACAACACATAACGGTCTTGCTTGAAACCAAGTGCTGCAAGAAACTTCTTCATCCACAACAACTCTTTACATGCTTCAGTTGCTGCAATAAAATCTGCCTCTGTGGTAGAAAGTGTAACACACTTCTGTAACCTTGACTGCCATGAAATAGCTCCCCCTGCAAACTTGACCAAATAACCTGAAGTAGACTTTCGAGAATCAATATCTCCTGCCATGTCTGCATCAGTAAAGCCAACTAGCAAAGGTTTCTCACCACCAAAACTCAAACTCAAGTTAGTTGTACCTTTGAGATATCTCATAATCCATTTAACAGCATTCCAATGTTCTTTACCTTGATTAGAGAGAAAATGACTCACAGTACCAACCGCATGAGCAATGTCTGGTCTAGTACACACCATAGCATACATCAAGCTTCCAACAGCTGAGGCATAAGGAATTTCATCCATTGCTTGTTTCTCCTCATCAGTGGTTGGACACTGCTTGGTACTCAACTTAAAATGAGGAGCAAAAGAACTAGCAACACATTTGGCATCATTCATGCCAAACCTTTGAAGCACCTTCTTTATGTACTTCTCCTGTGACAAATAAAGCTTCTTGGAATCTCTATAACGAGTAATAGTCATGCCCAAAATCTGTTTGGCAGGACCCAAGTCCTTTATAGCAAAGAACCTGCTCAACTGTTTCTTCAACTTATTAATCCTCAAAGCATTTTTGCCCACAATCAAAATATCATCCACATAAAGCAAAAGAATGATAAAATCATCATCAGAAATTTTTTGCACAAATACACAATGATCTGAAGTTGTCTTACGGTAACCATGCTCCCACATAACAGATTCAAACTTCTTGTACCACTGTCTTGGAGCTTGCTTCAACCCATAAAGACTCTTCTTAAGCTTGCACACAAAATCTTCCTTTCCTTTAACAACAAAGCCCTCCGGTTGCTCCATGTAGATCTCCTTATCTAAATCACCATGAAGAAAATATGTCTTCACATCCATTTGCTCAATCTCCAAATCAAGAGATGCTGCTAATCCAAGCACAGCACGAATGGATGACATCCTCACAACAGGAGAAAAGATCTCCTCATAATCAACACCTTTTCTCTGGCTAAAACCTCTAACAACCAATCTAGCCTTATACCGAGGCTTAGAATTGTGTTCTTCATTCTTGATTCTGAATACCCATTTGTTCTTCAAAACTCGCATACCCTTCGGTAGCTTCACCAACTCATAGGTATCATTCTCAAGCAAGGACTTCATTTCTTCTTGCATAGCTTCAAGCCATTGAGCGTTACTTTCATCTTCAACAGCCTCTCCAAAGCATTCAAGTTCTCCCCCATCAGTCAACAAAACAAACTCATGTGGAGAATACCTTGATGAAGGCTTCATCTCTCTTGTAGACCTTCTGAGTGCATTTACAGGAATTTCCAAAGCTGGTTCTTCATCTTGATCATCATCACCAACTTCATCAAGTATCGGATCAATTGTTCCATCTTCACCTGCACTTGTATCATGCTCATTATTTTGAGCTTCAACTCTACCATCTTCTACCATAGGCATAGAGGGAGTAATATCCATCTCAGAAAAATCATCACTAGGCTGAACCATTGGCTTCTCCGTATGATTAACATCCTTCAATATTTGGTCTTCAACAAAGACAACATCTCTACTTCGAATCACCTTCTTGCTAGCAGGATCATAAAACCTGTAACCAAACTCATCCATGCCATAGCCAATAAAAATACACTGCCTAGTCTTTACATCAAGCTTAGATCTCTCATCTTTGGGAATATGAACAAAAGCTTTACATCCAAAGACTCTTAAATGATCATAAGAAACATCATTACCTGACCATACCTTCTCTGGCACTTCAAATTGCAAGGGAACACATGGTGTCTGGTTCAAGACATGAACAACAGTGCTCAAAGCTTCACCCCAAAAGGATTTTGCCAATCCAGATTGTGACAACAAGCACCTAACTCTTTCAACCAGTGTTCTGTTCATCCTTTCAGCCAAGCCATTCAACTGAGGAGTTTTTGGAGGAGTCTTCTGATGTCTTATACCATGCTCTTTACAATAAGCATCAAATTGACCTGAGTACTCACCACCATTGTCAGTACGAATGCATTTCAACTTCTTCCCAGTTTCTCTTTCAACAGAAGCTTGAAATTGCTTGAACACATTCAAAACTTGATCTTTGGTCTTCAAAGTGTAAACACATAATTTTCTAGAATGATCATCAATAAAGGTTACAAAATAGATAGACCCTCCAAGTGTTCTTGTCTTCATCGGCCCACATACATCAGAATGCACCAAAACAAGTATCTTCGGCTTCCTTGAAGGTGGATGGCTCTTGAAAGAAATCCTGTTTTGTTTCCCAGCAAAGCAATGATTGCACTTTTGCAAAGCAACCTTACAACCAGATAAAAGATTCCTCTTGGATAACATATTCATACCTTTCTCACTCATATGACATAATCTCTTATGCCATAAATCAGTTTCATCAACAAACTCAGCAGCATTAACAACATCTTTCATAATCTTTGCTTGAGTTAAATAAAGAGTAGAGTGTCTTGTACCTCTAGCAACAACCATGGAACCCTTGGTGAGCTTCCAGCTATCACGAGAAAATGAGCTATCCAAGTCTTCATCACACAACTTACCAACAGAAAGTAAGTTCAACCGAATATCTGGAACATGCTTCACACGCTTCAAAGTCAACTTGGTACCGTTGGAGGTTTCTAAGCAAACCTGTCCAACACCAGCACATTTTGCAACACCTTGATAAGCCATTTTCACATCACCAAAATCACCAGGAGTATAGGACGTAAACAAATCCCTTCTAGATGTAACATGAATAGAAGCACCGCTATCAACCACCCAACTAGTGCTATTATCAACAAGGTTAACAGATTCAAACTCCTCAACAACAAAAAAATCATCATGAGTTACATTAACCTTGTCTTCCTTGCTACCATCATCTTTATTTGTGTTCTTGTCTTTACTTGCCTTGGCTTTCTCCTTCTTTAGCTGCCAACAAAATCTCTTCACATGTCCCTTTTGACCACAATGATGCACTCAATATTCTTATACTTTTCTCGAGACTTGCTACTGCTTTGATCTCTACCTTTAGGACCTCGACTTTTGCTTCTCCCCCTAGACTCAGAAACAAGAACATCTGAATGTGTAGTCGATGTACCTTGTGACTTTCTTCTCATTTCTTCATTCAAAACACTGTTCTTGGCAAGATCCATAGAGATTACACCATCAGGAGAAGAATTGGACAATGACATTCTGAGAATTTTCCACGAGTATGGTAAGGAGCCAAGAAGTAACAATCCTTGAACCTCTTCATCAAACTTGATACCCATGGAAGATAACTGATTCATAATTCCTTGGAAATTGTTCAAGTGATATGTCATTGATGTCCCATCTGTATACTTCAAAGCCAATAACTGCTTGATCAAAAACATCTTGTTATTTCCAGTTTTCCGAGCATACAACTGTTCAAGCTTAATCCAAAGGGTCCGAGCATGTGTCTCTCCAATAATATGGTTCAACACATTATCGTCAACCCACTGCCTAATATATCCACAGACTTGTCTATGCAACAAAGTCCAATCATCATCAGACTTATCATTAGACTTCTCTGTACCAAAAACTGGTTGATGAAAATTTTTGACATAAATCAAATCTTCCATCTTTGACTTCCACAAATCATAACTAGGACCATTAAGAGTGATCATTCTACTAGTATTAGTATTAGCTTCCATTGTTCACAGAATCACAAGCCCAGAAAAATGCCAACAAGCTCTGATACCAGTATGAAAGAACCTAGCAGCGGAAACGACACAAATGTCCAACACAAGAACAATATGGAAGCACTCACAATACAATATGGCAGCAACTATAACAAGCAAATATAGCAAGTAAAGCAATAACAAGAACACACCAAGATTTTAACGTGAAAAACCCCCTCAATGTGAGAGGTAAAAACCACGGGTCGTCCAGACTAATGAAATAGCTCCACTATAATCAAATGAGGTACAAGAGAGTCTCAAACAAAGCACAAAAATGTGCAAATAACCAGCCAAAACATCAATGCACCAAAGCTTACAAGTAATAGGCAAGAAGATGAAATGTACCCAAAAAAACAGAGCTGATGTCGAAGCCAATTTCTCTCTCTGCAGACCTCCAATTAAAATCTCCACCGTTCAGAATGAAGAAAAAATGTGAAGAATCTACAGTTCAAATTTCACGTTGATCCAACGGTGAAAGAATGAGAAACTGCTGTTCCAAAATTGCTACTCTGTGTAAAAACGGGAAACCTAATTTCTCTCTTGCGAAACTAATTTCTCCTACTGCAAACCTCCAATCAACATCTCCACCGACCAGAATGAAGAACAAGATGATAGGAACACGCAGTTTAAATTTCAAGGCGATCCAACGGTGAACAATTGAGAAACTGCCATTTGAAATTTACTTCTTTGGGCAAAAACGAGAATTCTGTTTTTCCCTCTTCTCTCTCACTTGGTGGCTATTCTCTCTCTCTCTCTCAAAAAAACCTCAAAAAACTGAATTATGGTTGTGACACTAGGGTGTAAGAATACACCCCCAAAATGTTGGACTTGAGCCTCACAAAAGAGAGAAAAAAACCCAACACACCAATAATTAAGCTAATGGCTAAAGCTAAGAAAATACACAGATGAACTAAGATAATTTATTTCCTTTTTTTTTCCCCAAAAGGTTACCTATATAGTAGCATAAATAAAAACCTTTAGAACTTTGGGTGACTCAGGGATTGAAGTATTCTATACTCTAGAAGGCATATGCATCCATTATCTGGGTTTTGAAGTTCAAAATAGGTGGCAATGCCTATTTACAATTGATGTTTGTAGGCTTGAGTTTGATTCAGGTGTAAGCTAATTTGCACAAACAATGGAACATTCTCAACTACATATGGAAGTGGAAGTTGTAGACTGGAGACAAAATTGCCATGAGAGGCTAGAGATCTTGAAGAATAAACAGTTTCCCATTTTTCAAGATGGTTCAGCTTCACAAGATGGAATGACGTTGTAACAAAGGCTTCCCGAAGAAGAAAACTTTTTGAGCTTTGAGTTGTATAAAGCTATTGAAAATGGAAATGCCGACATGTTTATTGATGAATTGGAGAAAGTATCTGCCAAAAAAAAGCTACCTCTGCCAGATATTTTTGAGCAAGTCACATTGGCAGGTGATTCCATGCTTCATGTGGCATCAGATATGGGGAAAGGACGCATTACAGAATTGATTTTACATCACTTCCCTAAGCTTCTTAACAAGAGAAACATCAGAGGCGATACTCCTCTTCATGTTGCTGCTAGATCTAACAAGAATCTTCGTCTAGTCAAAGTGATTCTCACCCAATACGCAAATGATAAGTCTAGATATGAGTTGGAGGATGAACTAACACGATTAACGAATGAATATGGCAACACTGCTTTGCACGAAGCGGTTTATAGCAAGGATCCTGCTGTTGTTACTGAACTTTTGAATGCAGATGAGGCTGTCATCAATCATTCAAACAAGTCAGGCAGATTGCCACTGCACTTGGCAATTGAGATTGGAAATGTAGAAATCTGTCGCCTTCTATTGAAAACTCCATTCCCAGCAAATAATTCTTTTCATCAATGCCATCTCCTTCACACCGTCATAATAAAAGGGAATCTTGGTATGCATTCTTTAGCCCAAACTTGTTTTTTCCACATTATATGTTTCCACTCTAATTTAAAATGCAGCTCTTATAAGGATAATACTAGCAAGCAGACCAGAGCTCATATCTTTAAGAGATGAAGATGGAGAGACTGCACTTCATCTTGCTGCCCATGTTGGTTTTGTTGAATGTGTTCAAATATTGTTGAAATCATCTGCTCTAACCGGTATGGAGCAAAACAAAAAAGGCAATCTTCCTATTCATCTTGCTTGTGAAAAGGGCCGTGTTGAGGTGGTCAAAGAATTGCTTCAACAAGAGTGGCCTAGCCCTAAAGTATGTCTTAATCAGAAAGGTCAAAACATTTTGCACATTGCAGCCAAGAATGGAAAAGCTAATTTGTTAAAGTACTTACTAAGAAACAAGAAGATTGAACCGTTCACTATAAATGAGAAAGACAAGAATGGAAATACCCCATTACATTTGGCTGCAAAAAATTTATTCCCTGAGGTTTTGTTCGTGATGACCGGAGATGAAAGAGTGAAGCTAAACTATGTCAACAATGACGGTCTAACTGCTCTTGATATTGTCTTGTTTCATCTCAGCCTAAGAGAAACACCAAGAGAGGTACTAACTACACTTTATTAATGTCATCAAGTAGGTTGTAGCTAATGTCATGAAGTAGGTCACTCCATCCTATTTAAACCTATGGCCCCGTACTCACAAAAAGTC
The DNA here is from genome assembly GCF_003086295.3 of Arachis hypogaea. NCBI lineage: Eukaryota > Viridiplantae > Streptophyta > Magnoliopsida > Fabales > Fabaceae > Arachis > Arachis hypogaea. The sequence goes on along the minus strand of NC_092038.1, from coordinate 20,655,528 downwards.
AAACAAAAAGGAAACCTATGCCAAGCACCGACAAAGTTGCATTATATATTTAATTATTCTAAGTAAATAGTCAAATTAGTCATTGAAAAATCATTTGTTCTCCAAATTAGTTCCCGAAAAATTTTTTAAATTAAATTCATCTTTTAAATATTTGAAATTAGTCATGTTAGTCCTTCTGTCAGTTTGTTTGTTAATAGTGTCGAAATTTGTTAATGTAAAATATTAAGTGACACTCTAACACACATGTAGGAGTTTTTAATTGACTATTAACATAATAAGTTTATGAAATTAGATCAAATCAAAACCAAATTGTGAAGAGAACTTGAGGTATTAGAATCTCTAAATTTGAGGTTGATTTTATCTAATTTTATAAACTAATCATGTTAATAGTCAATTAAGACTTTTAGATGTGTGTTGGAGTGTCACTTAAGGTATTACATTAGTAAATATTGACACCATCAACAAACAAAATGACAGAAGGACTAACATGACTAATCTAAAATCTTTAAAGGACAATTTGATTAAAAAAATCTTTCAGAAACTAATTTAAAGAATGAATGATTTTTTAGAGACTAATTTAATCATTTACTCTTAATTATTTATATCTACCTACCCATTGACCAAGGGATTTTTTTAAAAAAATCAAGACTATTTATATTTTTATACTTTATCATTTATCTCGTCATTATTGCAATCGAGATACAGGAAGAAATGATATTTACACATATTTGCTTATACATCTTTTCAAAAATAAAATTGTTAGTTGTTGCCCCACTGGCCAACTCGCCCCACCTTGTCGAAGCCTACGAATTCGACGGTGTTTGACAGCAAAAATAGGATAGTAGCTAAGGCCTTAGCTTAGGTGGTAAATCATATGCCTCTTGACATTCGAATTTTGGAGAATACCAAACATTGAATAGGGTCGTGTGAGAGCGTGGTGTGGATGTGTTGTGATGTTTTAATGCGTAAAATTATGAGCTGTCTAACTCATCTGATTAAAAAAAATAAGATGATTAGATTTAAAGAATTTAAAAAGCCATATATCATTAGAAAAGGTTTCATGAATGTTTGTTTCAATCGTGTGCATTTATACAAAGATCTAATTGTGGCCTAAATTTATTTACTGACTCATTAGATTCCTATTTACATAATATCTGTAAAATGATTTTCTACAAGAGTTTTACACTTTTTCAAGTCTAGCCTTCTTGGTTGCTTAAATGCTAAAGTGAAATGTTAATTATATTTAAATTGTAGATTTTGTACACTCGTGTGTATGTATATATATAATTTAGGGACCCAACACTTTAAGTTAAAAAGAAAGAAGAGAAAATTGACTGTGTTAAAAAAAAAAAAAAAAAATTTGTCTTATTTAACATTCATTAATTATCACAACAATTAATGAATACTAAATAAAATTAATTATAGAACTAATTTTCTTTAGTTACTAAATATTTTTTTTAATTTAAATATAAAACAAACAAAAAAAAGTGTTGGCTACTTAGACAATTAATTAATCCTACTTCTGTCTACAAAGAAATATAGAAGAATAATTTATTTAGAGTTGGTAATACCACAACACTCCACCTTTTCATTTTTATGGAGTGGCAACTGGATGTTTGACATGTTCAATTTCCATGCAGAAACTCTCATATTGGACATTAGGAAAATCTGGAGCTTCATGTTCAATGAGAGCATATAAATTGTATCGGTCACGTTCAGAATCACCCCAAATAGGCATGAAATATGACCAACAAACGGTCAACATATTTTTGATTGTGAGTACACTATTGGTTACAATTACATTTAGTGCAGCTTTTAGTGTTCCAGGTGGTGTTTATAGTTCTGATGACCCAAACCCACACAATAGAGGAATGGCAGTCCTGGCTGACAAAAAATTGTTCAAGGTGTTCACGATCTTCAACACCATAGCTATGTATTGCTCCGCAATTGGATCTATGATGTTTTTGTGGGAACGACTTGGGGATGACCGTCTTGCAGAGATGGCTATCAATTGCGCAACGCTTTTTATGTGTTTCGGTGTCACGTCGGTTGCTTTGGCATTTGCGTTTGCTGTATGTCTAACCGTCAGTAATGACTCCTTTCTTGCAATTGTTATAACTGTCCTTGCCATTTTCTTCATTTCCATTATCATCTCTATAGGTGTTGTAGCATGTTTCCCATATAGAGGTCGCAACCCTCTTGTGCGTCGAGTTAACAGATTCCTTATTTGGTTTAGCTGTAAATTTTGTCAATACACTGATAGACCTAAAAAGTTAGATGCACGGGAAAGGAACAAGGATGCAGAAAAGAACGAGTGATTGGGAGAGGAAAGAATGCAAGTTCCATTGGGACTATGTGATGGACTCATCTAGGGGTTAATTGTTTGCTTTGTTGCCTGCATGTTGTTATTCTTATCCATGGATCATTATTATTATCGTTTAGACTCGCATTGTTACACAAATGGTATTTTCCTTCTTATATGAGAGCCTTCTTTACTAGCTATCTCTTCTTCAATATACTTGTTTATGTTAGGTTATCTTTTATATCGAACGATACTAGTTATACTAGTACCTTGAGAGCATTGGTCAAGCTATATTTTTATTGATTATTTTTTATATGGTTAATAAATACCAAAAAATAATTATAATTTGATGGTTAAAAAATTCTTGTAATTAAAAGTATAACTTGAATGGTTCATTTTTTATTTCTCCGAATGAACAAAATTCGAATCAAATTTCCCATTTTTTTTATATATAGCTATAGATAGCTAAGAGTAATGTTTAAATTTCTAAAGAAAGTTTTTGCTAAAGACCATGTCAAGGGACCAACATTTAACCAACCCTTACAGGACATCTGCATGATAACTAATGTTTGATAAGAGATTATTAGTTTTCTAATAGTTGCTTGTCTTCGGATGCAGATATATAACTTAGAAATTCTATTAGTTGAACTTTGGGAATTTTTTCTGACATAAAATAAAAACAAAATTATAAAAAAAATTAATCTATCTTTTTCTAGAATCCAATTTTTCACTGCTACCCATTTTTTCACTTTGACAAGTGATAACGTTATTAAAGTCTCCAAAACTAGCACCTTACCATTAAATTGTTGCATTACCGGATGTAGATGAGAGAACTGCTGCAGCCGTATTTGCTCGTTAGTGCTCAAGTATACTCCAATCAGCCCACAAGTCTCCGCCAAACCTGCATCTTCGACTTTGGATAAAATAAAATACTGGTCAAACTACATTATCTGTACATTGATGCCTTCTCACCATGCTAATGCTAACCTCCCAGCCACACCATTAGAATCTACAATATACCATCCACTAAAACCTGCTTCCCTCAACTTCAATTCCACCGATCAAACTTGGTTTTTAGTTTCACAAAAGAAACAGAGCTCGAGAAAGTGGGATCGAGACATCTCTTTTAAAGAATGGACTGTCATGGGTCTTCCCAAACCCTGATAGTTCTATGAGAGTAGCTTCATATCGCCTTGGGTACTATTTGACGGCTGGCACCTTCCACTTGTTCCACAGCAGATTGGTTAACATCCAAGCATATCCTCTTTTGGGCTTCTTCATTCTCTTTCCATTCGCTACGTCTTTTCCTAATACATTGTTGGAATTTGCTACTCAACTGCTCCCTTGCTAATTATTTTAGTCTTGGAATCTTCTTCACCTTGTTTGTCTTGGGATTCTTATCATTCTCCATGACGGTGTTGTTCAGGGGCACATGAGTTTCTTGCAGTACCATTGGTTTTTTTTTTAAATAAAAAGTTTAACATAATAAGGTGGAGTATCAACGTCTCAACAGACAAGTACTAAACAGATAAAATAAATTAATTCCTAATCATCTTCGACAAAAACCATTAACAATCCAAAAGATCAGATATCACTCCACTCTTTGTAACTCTTAATCGACCTGTTAACTACTCCTGCAACACCTGATTCTTGATTCCTGAAAATTCTGTTATTCCTTTTCAACCAAGTGCTCCAAATGATAACAATGAAACCAAACTCACTAATATTCTATTAATTTGACTGCACGATTGATCCCTAAACCACGTTACGATCATTCAACTCTATATCCACCAGTTCGATAAAGCTGTTAACACACTAGTACCTTTTCTTTCTTTCTTTCAACTGCACAACTTCATTGAAGACACCCATGTAGCAAAGAGGAACCTAACGTATTTCCGATAAAAAACTCAACTCTTTCTACACAACAAGTTTCTCTTCCCTTGTATGCGCACCATACACCAAGCAAACAGTACAAATAAAATTATTGTTTGTCAATTTCCCTTCTATACACAACCATCTTTTCCCTTTATAACAATTACTCAACCTACCATTGGTGACATTAAATCTGCAGCAGCAGGTGTCCTTGATTACTTCGAGGTTTCTCTCAAATTCTCTATCATAGGATTAGCATTATCAGTCTTGGTCACCTTTCTTTTACCTCCCTGTTCATTCATATCAAGTTTTGAAAAACTTTCCAACAACCAAGAAGGGGTTGGCTTCTTCTTAGGTTGTGGATCAGTTGCATTAGCTGAACCAGATTTAACAGAAAAAACTGTTCTGTTTCCATTCTATACGACGTCCCACCTGATCCGCTTTTACCCACTCACCGATTTTGTTTTCTTGGATTTGACTTGTCTTTGAGTCCTCCATTCATTGGCGACAATGCTTTATGTCATGACCTAATTTAGCACAATAAGTACATAGCTGTCAATCCTTTCATACTTTAGGTCGATCTCAACCTGTTTTCTGTCTGGTCCAACAATCCTCATACTGTCCAGCACCTCTTTCCCACCACATAGTACGATTCTTTCCTTGAGAATCCTCGACTCCTTCCCTTTCACCTCAAAGAACCCAGCATCATCGACCTTTCCTAGTTTCTCTCCAATCTTTCGGCCATCATCTGATCTAGTGTTTTAAAGCTCTTTGGGAGTCCCCAAAATTGCACCCAAATGTGGAATTCAGTGATATCATGTTCCTTCCACCTTCTTACATGTAGGACGTAATTCTTAAAGAGCCAAGGTGAGCCGTGTTCAATTCTCTGTAATCCATCTTCTCTATCAAAAACGAATTGGAATTGGTTATGACCTACCTCTCTCATCTTAAACCCCTCTAGTTTATTCCATATTGCTCTTAATGCACCATCCATTGTTCCTATTGAGAATGGCTTATCTGCAAACAGCTGTCCACAAAGACTTTTGGTGCAGGCTTGCCGTCCCTCAGATATGTCTTCTTCATAAAGAAAGACCACTCTTCCTTCGTTATTTTTCTCCCTAGGGAAATGAGAATGTAACATGTATTCATGTTAGTTTGGTTATATAGAATGAGAATATTTAACGGGGGATAAATTTGGAATATTAAGAAAAAGAGTGGGAGTAAATTGGGGTGAAAATTTTTAGATATAGATAATTCCAATATGAAATATGATAATATTTCATATTTTGATATTTTACATTACTATGATGGTAGTACTAGTGATGTTTTGTAAAAAAAAAATATTTTTTAATTATCAAAAGACAAAACCTTTTGTAAACACCCACAACAAATATAATATATATAATTTATATTATCTTTAAAGATTTTACTACTTATAATCCAATATAAAAAAATAAATAACCGTAAATTGGAACTACAATTTCTTTTACGAGCTCAGTCCATCTCAGTCCGTCGCATGGTGGAGAGTTTTTGTATCTCTTCTGTGGCAGGAAAGTAGGAAACAGACCTTTTTGTCCCTCTTGTGCAAAATCAAACATCTTTTATCCCTCTATGTCACTGATCCACTTGTTTTCTGGGACTGTGGAACTGGAAGACTAAAGCTGAGTATTGTATTTGTGATCAGAAATTCAAACTAAAATTTTAGTTTTAGAATATAAAATTTTAGTCCCTTTAATATGTTTAGACAATGGGAACTAAAACTTTTAAGAAGGGAGGCTAAAATTTTAATAATATTTCTTTTAAAAAATACTCTCAATTTTTTAAATTTCAAATCTATTCATCAATCTCCATATTTATCTTAAATCAAACACGATGATGGGACATAAACTCAGTCCAATAGATTTTACCCCAAACACAATCTAAAGACTTAATTTAGTTTCTGTCTCTTAATTTTAATTTCCTTTCTAATTACAGTGTCCTATTGTAATAACCAAACAGAGCCTTATTATCAATTTGTTGAAATGATCAAAGTTATTGAGAGTATTAAAATTAAATTAGTTAAATATTGAGTAAATGTGCATTTCAATCCCTAAAATTGAATATCTAGGTCTGTTTAATTTAATCTTTGAAATTTGAAAATTAACAATGGCCTTTTTAGTATATATTAAAAAATTTCAAGAACTAATTCAAACTCATGCTTCATTTATATCAACTTAAACCCTAAACCCTAAACTGGAACTAATGTAGCTTATGTTTGCAACTTCAGAGACTATATATATAATTTTAGAGTGTATGTGTACTGAATATTTCATGAACTAAATATAGCATGTTCTTTTGAATATTGAAGCATGAATAAGGTATATACTTCGTGCTTTCTTCCTTTGTATTTCTGTTAGAAGAATGGAAGTGAAAAGGATTGTTTTAAATGGTTTTATAACAGAATTTTGGTAAGTTTTTTAATCAACATTTTGAATTGTTAGGTGAAGATATAAATGATTCTTTTTATCAGTAAAAACCTAATTACTTTTGGGTTTATTCACCATGTGGAGGGTATGGTTTGGTTTTGTTAGTGAAGGAGCAATGGAGGAAGCAAGGCCACCGCGAGGACACCAGCAGTGAGCCTTTACAAGAAACATGGTTTTCAAGTTGATCGCTTGATTGAAGGTTACTACTCCTTGGAAAGACATGCATATGTAATGTACTTGGAACTTGATTCAAATTGAAGTAGAAAGTGATAAAAGGATCTTGTGTTTGTTTTGTTTCGCCTCAATGTCAAACAAAGATCAATTTGTAACATTATTGATTATATAGGCTTGAAGGTTATGATAAACAAGCAATTCTAATATACTTTATTCTTTTTGGGGTAACATACATTCATATTTCATAGACAAGCATTTGTGCCTACTTTTATATTCTAAGGTAAGGGGGAAATGATTTTTGTGTATTGAGGACCAGCAACCGTCTTTCTATGGATCTTTAAGGTTCAATTATCTCCTCTTATTTTTTTCTTTTGATTATCAACAAACCATGATTACTACAAAACTAGAAAAACTAGTCAAATTTCTGTGATATTCAACTAAAGATGTGTTATTTGAATAAAAATTCGTTATAGTTCCAGATTTTGGCAACTTTTCACTTGTATTGTTGTACATGTAGCTTGACTCTGTTTTTTTTAGTAGGACTACACATGGATCGGATATCCGCATCTGATCCGAATTTTGTAGATATTATTTGATCCACAAAGCCATCGAATCGGATCGGATTGGATCCGCAAATCCGCATATCCGCACATCACATATAAATAGTATAATTTAAAAAAATAAACCCTAATGTTATATGAATTTTATGATATTTTGTTTTTAATTTTTTATATTGTACTTCAACTTAGAATAATTAAACTTAAATCTTGTGTTATTATTTTGTTTTATTATTCAAGAGAACTATTATTAATAATATTTTAGGAATAAATAAACTTAAACAGATAAAAAATGAATTTTCTGGATATTTTTTTTGTAAAAAGAGCCAAATAAAATCTTAAAATAATTTTTTTGAATTATGCGGATATACCCAATATCCGATCCGACCTAAAAAAATGCGGATATCGTATCCGATCCGATCCGATCCGATCCGTGTGCAGCCCTATTTTTGAGTTCATTGGTGTAAATTCCAATATATTCGATACTTGAAAGTCTACCACTAGTTCTACATACATATTGTCTTTTAAAAATAACACACAAAATATGATTTTTAAGTTATCTAAATAACTATCACTTGTTTTTGCATGCATAATATCTTCTCAGAAAACTCCACCGTCTCTTCCAATTATCCATCTTCGAGCCCCAATAGATTTGACCAAATTGTGGATGGCTCTATTGACTTTAGTGAAAAAACTTAGGAGCATTTTCATTTGGTCAACCAAACAGCTTTTTCAATTTTCTCTCATTGCACTCAAGTTCATCAGCAGTCATTGTTAATATTCTGTTACCGCTGTGCTCCAAGAACAATTATAGTCTTCGTGACGAGTTGAGTAAAAAGTTTGGTTTAACATAATAATAAGATGCTTTCTTTAATGAGTGAGTGGGATGGCAAGGTGTATTATTAAATAATGTACGTTATGCTTATGTTATGTATATAAATAAATGTTTTTATGAGTAACCAGCATGAAGTATATGATATTCCTAGAGTGAGAGCAAGGTATAAAGAATAAAGATTTTTTTTTATTTTTTATTTTTGGCAGGTATAAAGATTATGTTTAACAAATGTAAAACCAAGTAAAGAGCGTAGCATTTTTTTTTTTTTGGGTCTAACATTGTAGCATGAAAATTTTCTTTAATGAGTGAGTGGGATGGCAAGGTGTATTATTAAATAATGTACGTTATGCTTATGTTATGTATATAAATAAATATGTTTTTATGAGTAACCAGCATGAAGTATATGATATTCCTAGAGTGAGAGCAAGGTATAAAGAATAAAGATTTTTTTTTATTTTTTATTTTTGGCAGGTATAATTTAACAAATGTAAAACCAAGTAAAGAGCGTAGCATTTTTTTTTTTTTTGGGTCTAACATTGTAGCATGAAAATTTAAAAATGATGGTCCAAGATTGCTAGGCCCACCAGGCCATATTGGGCCAGAGGAGCTTCGGCCTGTGATCCCTCCACTGTTGGGAGAAGGAAGTGGTCGCTGCTCTGTTAAACCAGCCTCACGCATTGCCCTCCATTCTAGGAGCCAAGTAGCTTGGGCCTTCGCCCAGACTACCGGGCCCAACTCTCAACTTGGAGTGGGCAGGCCAACAACTTGCCCTTGCAAGCCCAACCTCGCAGGCCAGAAGCACTTGTTCCATCACCTTAATTGCCCCCACATGGGTCACAAGCTATCGTTACACAGCTCGGCGAACAGAAAACCACAGTCAGAGGCTTATAAGGATTCTCCTTTTCTTATATCTACCCGATGTGAGAGTATAGTGGGTATAAATCTTGGGATTCTCGATTCAAGGAAAACAATTTTGAATCCTTGCAGACCTGAAACTTATACTATAACTCAACTTTAAAATACCAAATAATAGAGACTTAGAGAGACAGATTGTAATATACATATTTTATAATTAATTGCAAGTATAAAATTTACAGTACATTAAAAAGACAGACCAAAAGAAAAAATATAAAGCTTGAAACTATCTACCTGACTAAGATAAGATTAGCATTGTCAATTTTCATTTTCATCCTAAAATAAATGCTGAAATTTATCACTTCCGAATGCCAAAAAACCAATAGAGGCTAGCCATGGCCTCTATAAATGCAAAATGTTTACTCATATTACTGATTATAAATTTACCTTACCCAAGATATCCTTAAATGTAGTATAACTGTGTGTTCCAATGCAAAAACAAGTCCCCAAAGAACTGTAATAAGAGACAGCAGCTTGCTCCTCATTTTCCCTTCATTTCTTCAAAACCACCACCTTCAAATTCAAATTCAAGTAGACTGAACAAGAAAAAAAAAGGATATTTTGAAATGAAGTTTTTAATAGAACTTAATCAAATTGGTATGACCCTATATAAATAAGTTTACTTTTTAAACCTTGTAAATTTACATGCCACTATAGCAAAGCATTAATGTGTTAATGCAGACAAAGGCATTTCAGTTGACACGAACCGAGACAAAGGCATGATTGAAATTTCAGTGTCTTTACTACTGTTTGATATACTAGGGTGTTTCCCGCGGGAATGCAAATCTGTTTTATCTTTTGGTTCCTTAATCTATAGCAAAGGATTTTATATATGAATAGTAAAGTTTTTTGCATGTTACACAGATTGAATAACTAATTTCCTTTTATTATATTGATTTTTTTTAAATTGTTAGTAAAGAGCTCGACCCTATATAAAACTATGACATGATTATCCTCTTCGACAACGCAAGTAATAACACAAAACAATAACCCGAACACAACAAAATAACCGCACTCATCATACATCTCTCTTCATCACCAAATTCTCACCCCACAGCTCATAGGGAAATTATTACGTAAAAGAGAGCAAGATATAGATGATATAGCTACTATTTCTCCTTGTAGTTTTGTAAGTGTTATCATGTCCAAGCCAATGCATTATGCAAGTTCATATTAGCTATCATTCACTTATAAAATACTTTACATAGAAAATTTCTCAAATAAACAGAAAATTATACTACACACATTACACTCGAAAGCATAAAATTATATAGATAGAAGCCAATGTAGAATAATAAGAGAAACTACCATCAACTAACAATTATAAAAGAATAAGACATAACTTCGGGTAGTAAAAAAGGCATATCATCCAGCAGCTCCTTCTATGAATATTGTAGCTATTAGCAAAGAGAATACAAGGAGAACTTGAGATGACATCAAAATGGAGAATCTATTCATTCAATAAAACAATGGCCTTCACATTCAACATGATTCAACAGACTCTGCATGGCTTGTTGTTTAAATGAAATTGATTGAAAATGAAGGGATGAAAATAATCTAGTGCTTTTGGTCTGTACATACATGGATTTATTTGTAGCCATCCCTTCATCATGGAAAACAACAGTCAAAGAATTGTCCTCAACCTTCTATTACTTTTATAAGTCCAATAACATATGTTACATGATTCTTGACCGCAAGCATAATGTACATATTAGTATATCTAAATACCTAAACTTCCAAGTTACCATTTGGTTGTTCATGTCTTCAGGACTAAATTCAGTTTAATTTAGAATGATTCAACTTCAGAATAGTAGTAGTACTACTTAGCACAATCAAGCAATAAAACTCAACACACTTCCAAAGAGCATAAAACTTTTTTAAAGAACCAAGAGTACAATAAATAAACACTTCCATGATGAAGCAAGATAAGCAAAAAGAAAATATATATTTATCTAAGACACTTCAATAAAATGAGGGATAAAAAATAGTTGTGTTGGATAAATTTGAGTATTTTATTTAAAAACCCATAAAGCATTTTATCTGTGATCCTAAGTGTTAATTGTACAGAGTAATCTTTATTTTAACTATCAGCAAAACAACATGAAAAATTGAATTGAAGCCTTAAATATAAAATGCTTGAATGGAAGATCAGCTAGCATATGAGATAATTCTACTAAGCACAAACAAAATAGCTGCAATGCATATTTATTTATTTATCCCAACAATAAGTTTAAATAGAAACTAAGAATCGAACCGAGTGGAGGAACACGTACTCAAGGAGCTTGTTGCAGGTACTGACACTAATTGTGGCTGCAAGATGCCATGCAGCGTGAATGTATGGATTTTTATGAAATAAATCATCCGCTACTAAGAGCATTCTATCCACCAATGACATCTTATGCACCATAGGGGCCATCCTCAAATCTGGATCAACATTTTGGTTTTCCTCGTCAAGAAGACATGCTTAAATATAATTTTTAGCTTACTTTTAAAACAACTAAAACGGTTATTTTGTCAACCTTATCATCTAAATACCACAACAATTATAGCATTAAGAGTTTGCATTAGAAGTTGATCTAAAAAGTGGTCAACTCATAGAAAGCAACACCACATCAGGGAACAAAGAAAAAATGGAAAATTTAAAAAACATGGAGAACGTATGTAGATAGCGCCACTATTGCAAAAATACGGTGAATGCATTATTGATGGTTTAGAATTATATCCCGAATAATTCTGCCAAAATAAAGTAGACTATTAATAAATTAGAGACATGAAAAACAACTGTAATCACAATCCAACACTATGATCAAGAGACAGGAATAGAAAATAGTAACCTTTTCCAACATAGAGAACCCAGATGAAGACGACAGCGGAGATGGCACGGAGAAAAAGCATTCCCCGAGCTTCCTGAAGTGGTCAAAACAGTTCAAAATTAAAAATCGAAAGCATAATGTGATACGTAAATTCTAAAATACACTTGGTGTGAAGATGAAACACTTAACTCTTTAGGGTTTTCTCTCCGGCGGTGACCACGGGGAATAGCAGACGGTTACTCTGTTTCGTGTCTCCCTCTCTACTTTTCTTCTTCCATTTTTTTCCTCTCCCCTCTTTCCAATAAATTTCTTCTTCGGTGGCAATTGCTCTACCTCAAATGGCTAAGAGAGTGTGTGAGTGAATGGTTTGAATTCAAAAAACAAAATATTTTAAGGATGGGCGCGTTTTTTTAGAAAATTGTTATGACCGCTGACACAAATGGACACAGCAGATAAGGAATTTGAGATAAAAACAAAATAATTGTTGTTGCCCAGGATCGAACTGGGGACCTTTAGTGTGTAAGACTAACGTGATAACCACTACACCACAGCAACCTGCATGTCTCCGGGTTTAATAAAACATATATAATAAAGTAATTATCACGTCATAAAAAAAATTCAAGGCCACAAAAATAATCGAAAAATCAGCGAAGGAAAATCCATCAGCCGAAACAAAAACAGAAAAAGAAAAATAGAAGAAAGAAGGAGAGAAAGAAAAGAAACCAACCTGGCTGTTCCATTAGGAAATCTATACGTGCTAGAGCCCTAGAAATTCTAGGGTTCCTTGCATTTTATCGAAAAAGTTTTTTGCATTTGTTAATTTACTCTGTTCAGGGGGTTCAATTGTTTGATTTATTTCATTATTCTCCAGTTTTTTTTTTGTGATTTTGAAAAGAAAATTAAAAAAATAAAAGGGAAAATGGTGAGGGTTCTGAGGAGCTGCATTCAATCGATATTGAAGATGGTCAACTCGTTTATTGGAATGGCTGGAATAGCCATGATTCTCTATTCTGCGTGGATGATCAGGATTTGGCAGAGGGAGATGGGTGAGCTTCCATTTGGTTCGGATTCTAAATATCCACCTCCCTGGTAAATTATAAAATTCCCTTTAAATTTAGATTTTGATTGTCCATTGAAGATAAAATTGTTGGGAAGGGGGCACAGAGGGAAGGAGAGATTGGTTAATGTGATGTTAGTGGATGCTAATTACTTTTATTATTGATTTGTTGGATGGAAGATGAAATTTTTGGAAATCAAGGAATTAAATAGGGTAGGGGAATTGCTTATTATTGGGGATTTTTGTTTTGCATGGGAGAGAAGGCTGTTGAATTCCTAGTAGTTTGGAAATTAAGGGATTTGGTGATTAAAGAGTTTTACATGCAAGCAGGATTTTTTGAGCAGGGATGCTGCATTTTGGAACCTAAAATTTGCATTATTTGATTCCTTGTCTGAACACACGGAGTTTTTTTTATGTTGATTATTTTATTTTATTTTATTTTATTTTGTTTTGTTTTATTTTTTGGTGTTGATTGTTTGTTGGTGATCAAATTGCTTGGTTTTTTTTTTTCCGAACACAATCAGGTTCATTTACACATTTCTTTTCCTTGGAGTTGTGTTCTGTATGATCACCTGTACTGGTCATGTTGCTGCTGAAACTGCCAATGGCTGTTGCTTGTATATGGTATCCTTTTCTTGACTATTGTTAATAATTTCGGTTCATGATGAATGCATATTCATGTTTGCATCAGACACAGCATGAGGTTATAGAAGACAAGGCAGAACCATAGTTACATGCAACGCAATATATTCTGGTATGGGAACGGGTATGCAGTATGTGGAACGCCATATGTAAAATATTTTATGTGGAAAATATACATATGACGTTCCAATACGTAGATGAATTGGTACCCGGTACGCTACCTAATTAGTGAATTCATGTAACTATGGGCAGAACTAAGAAAATTTTAAGGTACTTGAATTCCCAAATCCAATTCATGTTTTCTATTGAAAAGAGTCTTATTTATTTATTGTATGGATAATGGATCATTCATGATCTATATAAAAGGTACTTATCCTAAAGTTAAAAATGTTTTCTATTTTCAGAATTTTATAAAGGAAAAAGGTGAATACAGGACATGAAAATAAAAGAAAAGATTTTGTTATAATCACTGTTCTCACTTTTTTCTTCCCAATATTTAGAAAACAAAAACATTGAGAGTGAAAGCGCACTAAAAGATTTCTTTCTCTCCCCCCTTGAATTGACCTTTCAAACAGCCCTAGACAGCAGCAAGCTAGTAATATTGTGTTTAATTTTAGAAGTATTTCATATTATGATATCATTATGTCATTAAAGCACTGTTGACCTTGACTGCTTACAGTATATGGTGTTCATGGTTATCCTTATAATGCTGGAAGCTTCATTAGCAGTTGATGTGTTTTTACACTCAGACTGGGAGAAGGTATGTATACATGGAAACACTTCGATAATTCAATACACATGTAGTTCTTTCTCGAAGTAACAAATTCAATGGGTTAAGTTATGGTCTGAACCATTTTAACTTGGCAATTGAAATCAGGACTTTCCAATCGACCCCACAGGCAACTTTGATCAGTTCCAGAAATTCGTAAAATCAAACTTTGAGATGTGCAAATGGGTTGGTCTGTCACTTGTTGCTCTGCAGGTAAATTTCCCTCCGTGTGTGTGCGTGTGCGTGCAACGACAACAATTTAAGATGCATTTACCGATGTTTCCTATTTATAAATGTTTGAAAAAGTGCTTTATTCTTTCTTAGAAACATGAATTCAACTTGCTTGTTGAGTTATTTCTTCCTGACAGCAAAACCTGGATACCTATTTTATTTTTAAATGGATCTTTAGGTATCTTCTTTTTTTTTCGTTTTTTAAGATCCTTCAATGGTACCTGATCAGCTGATGGATACTTTTTTCAGTTTTTTGTTGTTCTTGTGCACATTTTTCTGCTGCTAAGTACTAACCTTTTGTTTAAAAAAAAAAAAAAGAGAAAGAAATAAAGCTGATGGTGAAGTAGTGTTCTATTTTGAATCGGTGAATTTTGGTTGATGGATGGCTGCTGTGCCCTTTACTAGCAGGGCCTCTCTTTGCTAATATCAATGATTCTCAAAGGTCTTGGGCCACATCAATCCTATGACAGTGATGATGAGTATGGCCCTGACAGGGTGCCGCTCTTGAAGAATGCTCCGCCTTATGCTAAAAATGAAGCATGGCTTAGGATTAATGACAAGGTAAAACTATTAGAATGCTTTGTCACAGATACCGCTTTACATGTCAGATATATTAATTGAAACTGTAGAGAAAAATCTAATTGAATCCTGAAATAAGCATAACTTGAATAATATTTTAGTATAAAACATCTAAATAGATATAAGATTTGGAAGAATGTGATCGTAGTTTGTCTCATTTGAAGGTAAATAAAATAATCCAACTATAAGAAAAAGTTTAATTTTGATGTATTGGCAGTGTAAAATATTTTATACCGTCGTCTAATTACATTCGTTCTTTTAGATAATCATTCGCCTAAGCAATGTAAAACGTAGTTATTTTTGCTGATGTGGCATTGTGTAATTAGATGTACATATAAAACTGTTTTACACTGATGATACATCAAAATTAAATTCATATATATGTGTGTTAGCATCCTCTATACTTGGGGTTTCAAGATGCTGCTCAGAGCACAAACTTTTGGTGCTGATGTTGTTGTCCATTTTTCATAACTACAATAGAACATTATCTTTTCAGTTCTCGGATACATTAACAGATATCCTGCTTGGTTTTATTTTGTTACTATATATCAGTTATCCCACTCCTACAGTAGGATTAAAGGGGTTTGAAGCTCTACTCGTTATTAAGAAAGTTATCATGCTAAACCTTAATTGTTTTTTTTTTTTTCCGGCTTAACTCTCTATCATTGACAATCCCGCCGTTATCTCTTATTCAGGCAAATAGGTGATCTTTTGCTCCGACATTTTGAGCCATGGAAAGAAATAGGGATGGTCGTTGTTTTAAAATCGAAGTTGACATAGTTAAGAATCTGTCAGCTGGAGACGGATTAGCAATTTTACATGATAGTGATGCAAGATTCTATCAGAAGAAAAATTGATGGCGATGGGAGGAAACAAGTGCTTGCTGACTCTAGCATTTGATACAACAACGCCATGATAGTTATGAGACGATATGTTCGTTCTGTATGACTAATGCTTTTAGAATGTATATGTAATCCAGTCCCTTTTTAATCCCCCCCCCCCCCCTTTTTTTTCTTTTTTTTCCCCATGTATTATGCATATTCTGTTTAAAGTGTCTGTGAAGAAGTTGGACTGGATCAGCAGATATAAATATAATTTTATTTTTCCCTACTTAGAGCATCAGTGAAGCATGCCATGAATCTAAGTTACACCCTAACCTAGAATATCTTTAATCAAGCATCATGAATATGTACCCTAAACTAAATATATTTGCCAAAAAAAAGTATAATTTTTGTTCTGTAATGTCAGTCAATTTTTTTTTCGAATTTAATCTTTATATATATTATTAGGGAATCACCATGTGAGTAGCCCCTTCTGAAATATGCATATCTAGAGTAGCACGTGCTGAAGCTTCAGTGAGAACTAGCACTGAAACTACTATAAGTTTTTCCTCCTAAAAAGAGTTGGCAAAATTATAAGTTGTGGAAGTTTTAGGTCATACCACCTAGTGACTGTTAGTAGATCAATTTTGAAGAAAAATTTGCCCCTACCATGTGGTTTAGTTTGGACAACTCGTGAAGTCTTTTGTTTCCTCATGCAATAACACATGTAGAGGTGTAGAGAAAGAAGAAACAAAACAAAACACTAGTACTCTACTAGGTGAAGCTATAGCACTACCATTTACTAAAGGCTTTTTTCCTCTCCTTTCTCATATAACATTTCTGAACCACTGTTTCTTTAGTTCAGGTACTACATGATTTTATACTACTGAAAAGATTTATTCATCTGCCTATAATATAGTGTGAAAATTTTGAGGATAAAAAATATGGTAAATTAATTTTATTTATTTCAAGCTATATTTTTTTTTCAAAACAGAGGAACAAGACGCATAGAGTATTATTAACAGGTTATAAAATTTACAACACACGGAAATAAGAAAGACTACACGTATAATTCCAGCAGCAGCAGCATTAAGTGTCTTTGTATCCTTCCTATCATGATGGACACAAAATATACTAATTCAGTGTCTCTAGACACATTGTCTCTGTCTATGTCTCTTCTGCCAAACACAATTTTGTGTCTCAGTGTCCCTGTCTCAGTGTCCTGTCTCTATAAACAAACGCAACTATGATAAAGAAAGGTAAAGTTGTGAGAGAATGAGAGTCCGAGAGCGTGTGAGGAAGGAAAACACAGGGGGGGAAAAGATCCTAGGGTTTGGAATCATGCAGAGTATCTGCGTTTGGAGCTTGATTCGTTCTCAGTCTTCGTTGATAATTTGTCGAAAGACATATCAAAAAGAGAACTCTTTCATCTGTTTAAGTGGACAGGAAGAATCATTGATATATACTTGTCGCGGAAGAACAAAAATGGTCAGATCTATCTCTTTGCGTTTGTGAGGCACACTACTAAAGGAGGTGCGTTGAAAGCTGCTGCAGATATGAATGGTATGATGTTGAGAGGTAACAGAGTATTTGTTGGAGAAGCGAAGTACAGAAGGGGAGCGGCGAGCCAGAATGCAAGGGGCAAAGAAGCAAAGGACAACACCAGGGAGATTGATAAAGGATGCAACCCACTGAACAGAAGTGTGAAGGCAGCAGAAGAGAAATTGGTAAGGCAGCAGCATGATGGGAACATCAAAGATCCAAATAAAAATGAATGCACAAAGAAGGTAGAAATCCATATAGTCAATGAGAATGTCGTCTGGCTACAAAGGAGCATCGTGGGAGATACGAAGCTGGCGATCAATTTTAATGTACTGCAGCAAAAGATTCATAATGTATTGCCAGGTGTAACACACGTAAGGGAGTTGGGAGCATATAAAGGAATGATAACGTTCGACTCTGTGCTCAGTGCTGAAGAAGCATACACCTTTAGAATGAACGTTTTATTAAAAATGTTTTATCGGGTATGGAGATGGGATGAAACGGAGAGAAGCGAGTCTAGAAGAGTTTGGTTGGAGTGCTTTGGAGTTCCATTACATGCATGGTCAACGGACACTTTTCGCAGAATTGGAGAACAATGGGGTGATGTGGTGAAGTACGATAAACTGACAGAATCATGTAATTCATTTAGTGTGGGCCGAGTACTGATTGATACGAGTATTTTTTTATCTGATTAGCGAATAGATACACATTACAATAGGAGGAAGTGGTTTTGACGTCCTTGTAAGAGAAGTGGGGGGAGAAGTATATCGAGAGGAATGCTTTGGGAAGAGGGAGGATGAGACAATGGATAGGTGTATAGCAGATGGAGGAGGATTGCAGAAGAACAGCTTGTCGGCATTGTAAACAACGGCCATAAACGACCGGAGGTGGCATGGGACCAAGTGGCTATTCTGATATCGGTGGACAATCATTCTGTTGAAAAAGAAAAGGACAGAATGGTAAATTCAACTGTAATTCTAAATGAATGGAACCAAAAAAAAATTCAAATCTTTAGTATGGAACCGGAAACGAGTTTAATGCGGAATTGAAGGAGGCTAAGGATTCTCAGGGATCCTCTCATATTAACGGTGGGGCGGATTCAGAGGAAACAACATCTTGTGATTTTAATCAGCGTAATGGAAGCCAAAGCTATGTTGGCAATTGTTTTGATCCTGGGCTGGTTGCTACAAGGCCCACTAAGGGAATTACAGGGAACGGACCATATGGAGCTAAGGGGGCATTGTTGGGCCGTTGGAGTAGGGCTAGCAAGGAATCCCCAAATTGGGTAGCAGCTGACCCAGTTTCCTTGCTGACCTGAAACGAGAAGGGGAGCCTAGCGCACGGTCCAGCCATCGCGGCACACCCATCCTCATCTGCAGTTGGCCTTGGATCACGACACCGCAGGGAGGAGAACCATGGACAACCCGATTTGGCAGCAGGGGAATTTGCCACTGTGTTGTCTTGGTTAGGAGTAACAACGCAGATCGGGGGTGTGGTGGGAGAGCAGCCTGGTCGGGTGAGGGCTGACGGGAAGGGATCGCGGCAGTCTGTGGATGAGATCTGTGGTCTGAGACTCGCACTGGAGAAGGCTGCACGGGAGACGGAGATGACGCGGCCTACGGGAGGAACCGGGAGGAATGGTGCAGCCATGAATGATACGGGTGAAGGAGGGCGGTGGCCACAAGGAAGGGAGACGCACACCGGTCCGATCCAGGAAGAACGAACCTGCGAATCACAAGACAGAGTTCGGCTACTTGAGGATGAGGGATATGGCAATGTCAATGGGCTTTTGATGGGTTGCAAGGCAGCAGAGGAGAACCAGCTCTCTGGAGGTGTTACAGGGTCGGGACCAGAGGAGGGAGAAATTGTGATGGAGAGCGAGGAATGGGTGAATGCTAGGGAACAAGAGGAACAGCAGACTATCTGCACACAACTAGGAACAGAGAGGGAAGCTACCATGGATGGTGGCACTGATATGCAGAATAAAAACCAAAGACTAAGTTGGGAAGAGGAGATGACTGAGAATAAAGAGGCATGAAAGCTAGCTGTAGAGTCAGGTGCACAATGCAGTGATGAGGATGATATTATGGCCATTCTGCAGGAGCAGAATGAAGTGCTTGCTCTGAAGAGACGACAAGCAAAGCAAAAGGAAAAAGTTCGACGAAGCAAGCCAAAAAACCAAAAGCAGGTGTGTAATAATGTTGCGAAATGATTTTAAGTTCCTGGAATATTAGGGGGTTGGGAGGTAATGGAAAAGTTAATATGCTTAAGAATTTTATCAGTAAGAGTAGATTGAGTATGCTGGGGTTGATAGAAACAAAGAAAGAGCTTGTGACTAAATTTGATGTTGCTCGTATCTGGGAAAATAACAGTGCTTGTTGGGAGTTTGTGGTTCCTTTGGAACCTCTGGAGGGTTATTGTTAATATGGGACGAGACGGTTTTTAAATTGAATAATTGATATAAAGGTGATAGATGGCTCTGTGTAAAAGGGGTTGTGGTAAGAGATAAGTTTCACTATGCTATATGTCTAGTGTATGGTCCACATGAGAGAGCTGAGAAGACTTCTGTTTGGAAAGAATTGAGCTATATTAAAGGGCTGTGTCAGGTGCAGTTCTGCTGCTTAGGGGATTTTAATGAAATTGTGCATCCTGAAGAAAGAAAAGGTGCGACTAGCTTGTCAGCGTCTGCGGAAGATTTTAAAGTGTGGATAAATGACATGGGATTGATCGACTTGGCACTAAATGATCGGAAGTATACATGGTTTAGAGGGCAGTCATGCAGTCGAATTGATAGGTGCCTAGTGTCTCTGGGGTGGCTTCATGAGTATCCAGGATTGCATCTGAGGGGAGGACTAAGGGGTTTGTTGGATTACTGCCCTTTGATTATGGAAGATAGCAGAAGACTTGATGGATCGAGACCTTTTCGTAGTTTAGACTCCCGGTTCACACATGAAAGATTCTTGAGAACAGTAAGGGAAGAATGGAGGGAGTTGGGGGCTATGCACTTCTTAAAGAAGAGGAAAGCAATGTCAACACCTCTACGCAGCTGGCATAAGCAGCATTTTGGGAATATACCTGAGAAGATTAAGAGGTTTGAGGAAGAAATACAGAAGGTCGACGATATGGTCAGTAGTGGTCGGTCTGATAGTACAATGGAGGCAAGGAGGAAGGCGCTAGTGAGGTGCTGTGAAAAGTGGTATGAGAGACAGGATCTGCACTGGAAGCAAATGTCTAGATCTCGGCATGCTACTGAGATGGATAGAAACACAAGGGATTTCCATAATTTAGCTTTAATGAAAAGAAGAAATAACAGGATTGAGTCGTTGGTTATTCAAGGGAGGATAGTGAGGAACCAACCAAGAATTAAGGCTGCGATTTGGGGTTTTTATAAACGTCTGTACCACCAGGAATATTCTCCAAGGGTGAGCTTTAGGGACGGGCTAGTTAATCGACTAGATAGAGAGGAAGCTGAAGCTCTAGAGGCTTTACCGTCTGTGGAAGAAGTGAAGAAGGCAATGTGGGACTGTGAATCTTCTAAGGCTCCAAGGAGTGACAGGTATAACATGAACTTTATAAAAAAGTGTTGGAATGAGATTGGGACGGAGTTCACTACAGCTGTTATGTGCTTTTTTGAGACAACAACATTACCAGAGGAATCTAATGTTATATGGGTAGCGTTAGCTCCAAATTTTGTTGGTGCTAAGGAGATAAAAGATCTCAGACCTATCAGTATAGTGGGGTGTATATACAAAGCTATTTCTAAATTGTTGACAACAAGAATGAGGAGTGTCATGCCAGGTCTAGTTGGGGAATCGCAGAGTGCCTTTGTGAAGGGGAGGAAGATACATGATGGAGCTTTAATCGCATGTGAAACGGTGCAATAGTTGAAACTGAAAAAGAAGGCTTCAGCAATTATTAAACTGGACTTTCAAAAAGCCTATGATAGAGTTAAATGGTGCTTTATTGATACCGTGCTAGAGAAGATGGGCTTCGGTAGAACATGGAGGTCATGGGTCAAGGAGTGTGTCAGTACGGCTTCTATTTCTATTATGGTCAATGGGTCTCCATCGAAACCCTTCAAAATGGAAAGGGGGCTCCGTCAAGGTGATTCGTTATCACCGTTCTTGTTTGTCTTGGTGGTAGATGTGCTTAGCAGGATGATCGGAGAGGCGGTAAGAAACGGTCGAATCTCTCCACTACTTGTTGGTCGGGATAATATAGAGCTATCACATTTACAATTTGCTGATGACACTATATTATTATGTCCCCCGGATGAGGAGACAGTCAGAAACTATAAGAGGTTGCTGAGGTGTTTTGAAATGATGTCTAGCCTAAGCATTAACTTTGAGAAGTCCAACTTGATACCAGTGAATTGCAGACCGGAGTGGGTTACCCGAATGTGTCAGCTGTTGGGTTGTCAAGAGACAGCCTTGCCGGTGAGGTATCTAGGCATTAGTCTAGGCGCGAACCCGAGGCTGGTAAAAACTTGGAAGCCGATCATAGATAAGGTGGAAGAGAAACTCAGCTTGTGGAAAGCAAAAGTCCTTAGTAAGGCCGGAAAACTGGTACTCATCAAGTCGGTAATCAATATCCTACCAATTTATTACCTGAGTTTGTATAGCTACCAAATGTGGTTGCAAGAAAAATCATCACGTTGCAGAGGAAGTTCTTTTGGGGGAAGGATGATGGGCGACCAGGCATGGCTCTTGTGAAGTGGGAGCTAGTTCAGGCACCGAAGAAGTTAGGAGGGCTGGGGGTGGGTGATGCAGTGGTACACAATGCTGCCCTACTATTCAAATGGTGGTGGTGGTTCTCAAAAGAGGAATGTCCACTATGGAAGAAGATTGTGTGCTCTTGTTATAATTTAAACCCGAACCTCTTGCTGTCAACTCAGAAACTACCCCTAAGAGGTGGACCGTGGAGGAACATATGTCAAGTACCAATCAAGGAGCAACATGTGAGGCAGAAGATGATTGATGGCCTTACTATAGAAGTAGGGGATGGTAGATCCACCAGATTCTGGGAGGATACGTGGCTCCAGGTGGGAAAGTTGAAAAACTCATTTCCCAGACTCTTCTTGATTTCAAACCAAAAAGGATCAGTGATTGGGGACTGTGGGTTCTGGGATGGGATAGAGTGGGTTTGACACTTTCAATGGAGAAGGGAATTACGTGTATGGGAAACAGAGACCTTAGACCAGCTGCTTCATATCTTGCAATCTGTTAGATTGATAGCAGAAGTGCAAGATAGAGTGGTGTGAAAATTTGAAAAGGAAGGTGTTTATTCTACTAACTCATTTGTGCAGGTTATGCAGGAAAAGACTTTGGACGAGGAGTTTCTGAGCTATAAATTTGCAAAGGAAATTTGGAAAGGACTAGTCTCACCTCGAGTAGAGTTGTTCAATTGGTTTGTTCTGGTAGGCCGGGTCAATACAAAGGATCGGCTATGTAGGCTGGGAGTTCTACAACTGAATGATAATATGTGTGTCTTGTGTAATAAAGAAGTAGAAAACTTTTACAACACTTATTTGTTACTTGCGAGTTCTCTTGGCAGGTATGGTGTGCATGGATCTTAGAGTTCGGACAGAAGTGGGCTGCACCGGGTACTTTGAAAGATCACTTTGAGAGTTGGAGATTGACGCCGTTGAGAAAAGACTTGCGCAGGAGTTGGATGGTTGGGTTCTTCTCAATTATATGGAATATCTGGCTACGAAGGAATGATGGTATCTTTCAGAATAAGATAACAGGAGTTGAAGATTGTGTGACTCAGACATTTCTATGTGCTAAGGAATGGTGTAGTAAGTAACTCAGGTTGTTGATGGCTATGGCGAAGATAACTTAGGAGTTACTTCTTTGTTTTCTTCCTTGTATTGTTTGCTCCATTTCGATGTTGAGCTTTTTCTTTCAAAAAAAAAAAAAAAAAAAACAAACGTAGCCTAAAAGTTCGGTGAGTGAAGAGTGCTTTATTATTTATTAATTAAACAAAATTTATTTTTTATTTATTATAAAAAAATTTATAAAAAAACTTTCAAGTGTACCGATACACTGATATTTCAGTGAATTTTAATCGTTGATCTTAATTATTAAAAATATATATATAATATATATAATTAAAATCTACGGTTAAAATTTAGTGAAATATCAGTATACTAGATTACTAGTATACTTAAAAAATTTTCTATTTTATATTAATAACTTAGATTTAAAATTTAAAATTTATATTTTAAAATTCAGAAAACGTTGCACTCCTTATTTTATTTGGAACGTATAAGCGTTCGGCAGCATTAAGAGATCAGTTCAAAGGAAATTATGGTGTCCATGGTTCTCTCACAAACAAACGAACATGCATCATGGTCATGAATAAATTTGAGTGAATTCACATGGAGTCGTAAGGTCTCATCAACGACCACTTAATCATACTTTATTGAGCCTAACCAGAACCACCATTTTAGTTGTATTTAAGTATTTGAGAATTAGATAACTCCTTTAATAGGACATCGTGATTCATGGGCATTTATTATTTTATTCTGCCAAATATGCTTTTGTAAAATTTAAAAGAGTATTGCTGCACTTTGTACGAAGAACCTATAGTGCAACTGAAAGTGAGAAACTTTGAATTTTTTTGTTTTCATCATTGAGCTTGTCTCCTTAGGTAATCCGGGGTGTCATAATTAAAGGCAAAGATGGTCAAAGTTCATGTTTTTTAATTTATTTTAAGAGAAATATTAAGAAATTAATAATTTTAGTGAAAAAAAAAGGAGAGATTTGACTAGTATTGGCTCAAATGTGGGAGAATATAAGAAAGATGATCATCTAATATTTTTTATTATTTAATGTTGGGTTTATATATTGCAAATAGGTTTTTATAATGAGTAATTAAAATATGTCTAAAATTTTAGTCATATTAAATTAAATTATTTGGACTCTCAGTATTATTATTTGATTGGGTTAACATTATGAGTGACTTTATTTATTAATAATAGATAGCTCATATTATTTTAAAAATAATAATAATTTAAAAAATTTAATTTTAATATATTAATAATATAAAATATTTTATTATTTTTTGAACATTTATTTATATAATTAATAAAATAATAATTATTTTTAATAATAAAATATATATAACTAAATATACGTATAAAATTATTTTATGGTTAACTATATTAAAAATTTAAAAAATTAAATTCTAATCTAAACGTGTCTACGTGTCTATGAAAAAGTTTGCAAACGCATCCGAGTCGTACAAAACTAAACTAAAGCTTCTTTAAACCGCATTTCGACCACCAAATCTGTTGGATTTGATGCGTGTCTCGAAGCCTTTTGTAAATCTTACTCTTACACGTGGTTACCTTATTCAATCATTCTCCGATAATCAAGGAAATCTATTGATGATTTAATTTGCCAAACATTGAGATTAGGATATACAACATATCCAAAAATATTATTGTACATAAAAAATAATAATCATATATTTATATATAAATATATATTATTTAATTTATTTTTAATATATATTTTATATTTTAATATACATTTAACATTATAATACATTTTATATTTTATATTTCTACGTTTATGCTATCATCGAAAATGGGCAAAAAGAAAAAAATAAATATTGTCAATCACTCCCACATTTTTCTTTTCTCTCTTTTATCCGTTTTCAGTGTAAATATGTAATTTTCGTTTTTGCTTTTTGTGCTAGCAAAATTTGGCTCATTCTTCAACGCTCCTTGTTAAGTATGGAGTGCTGCATACTTTATGAATTCATTAAATCTAAACTCTTCATTTGTTATATTTTATTTGAATGGTCTGAATTTAAAGAAGTAACCTTTTAATCAGGTTAACCATTTTTTACAAGTTTTAGAATTTTTTTATAAGTCTCAGATATTAGGCTGAAATTCAAAATAAAAAAATAGTATATAAATATTAAAAACAACATATCTGTAAAAAAATTATTAGACTTTAGAATTAAAATAAATAATACGTAAAAAATAAATTAAAAATTCATGTACTAAATCTAAAAAAAAATTTAAATAATATTAAAATTTAAATAAATTTTGTTTTGTGTGAAATAAAATTATAATATTGAATATAAATACAATGATAAAAAATTGTGTTATATATATATTTTATGTATATAATATTAAAATTTAAATAAATTTTGTTTTATGGTTTTATGTGAAATAAAATTATAATATTAAATATAAACACAATGATAAAAATTTTTGTGTTATATATATATATATAAAATTTTATTTTGTGAGAAACAAATTAAAACATTAAATATGAATAGAATAATAAAAGATTTTGTATTATATTAATTTAATTAAAAAAATCATATATATAACATAAAAAAGCAAACAAACATATAATAATTTTATTTTGTGCGAAACAAAAATTCATATAATTTTTTATTAATAATGTTTTTATTGAAATATGTCATTTTACTATATTTATAATATATTATTTGGGATAATTATATTATTTCAGTTAATATATATTATTTAAAAAATATTTAAAATTTATTATTTTGTATTAAGAATATTATTAAAAATATATTGTTAGTTTTTTTTAAAATAATATTTTCTTTTCTTTGGTTCAAATACTATGACAATAAAATTTTTTTACGTAACTGTGTCTACTCAATAAATATTATATTTATTTATTTCTATATAGTATGTAAAATAAATAATTAATGTTTAAAAAAGTTAATAAAAAAAGAAATATTCTTTTTTTTTACCAACTTTTAGGTGAATATAGAGACTATGCCATTTGAATTATAATTCATTGACAAAGAAAGAAATACTCTTAATTATATTTAAATAGAATAATTATTTATTAGGCTCATTCTTATACAAATAAAATATTTTCTTAGTTTTATATCTGTAATATTTTATACCAATTAACTTTAAAATTTAATTATTTTTTGAATAAATTAATAAAAAATAATACAAATAATTGTTAAAATAAAATTATATTTTAATTTTTCATTCTATTACGTACAAGTTGAGGATAATTTGAAATAAAAGATAATGGACTTGTTATAACTATCATGTATTTTGTGCTTTAACTGCGTCATCATCTGAGAATCATGGCGCCTTCATGGAGACCGGTTCTTCTACAGAATCAGTTTGGAGTTAGCCAACTAGCAGCAGCCACAGACAGCGTCTTCCTTTTCTATGGCAGCAATTTTTTCGGCTTTGAAGGTCCATTTATGGTAGAGGTGGAATGGAGTGGGTTCAAAAGCGTCAAAATCTATGGCTAGACAGAACAATAGTAAAAACACCTGCTAGTAAACAAAACAGTGAAAATGTTTGAAGACATCACATCAACAATAACAGAGTAACGGAGGAATTCGATTAAATTTTTCTGAATTTTTTTTGGTGTAAAAATAGCCCTCTGTTAAACGAGCGAATTAGTTTTTTTTGTTAGTGTCGGTTTGTTTGTTCACCCCATAACAAAAAAAATAATAACAATAATAAATAAATTTAATTTACCTGATCACTTTTAATAATAGGTTAACTTTTAAAGAGTGCTGCACTCCCTACTTTACCTGGAGTGCACTAGCTTTCGCCGCAAAATTTTAACTAAATGTTAAAAAAATTCTGTAAATTAATTTATTCGAGTAAATAATTAATGTATTTTATTTAAATAAAAAAACCGCAGTTATGCAGTACTTTATGTTTAAGGTCATATATATGTAAAATTATTCGTATGTAATTAAGTAACTAAAATGGTATAGTTAGAAATGTTCAACTTATAACTCGGCGACCGGATCGAGTATAAATCAGAAATATAATGTTTTATAGCTGCCATTAATTGTGTCATGTGTGTATCTTCCAATCTTGCACACAAGAAAACAAATGTAAAAGAATCTTGTGCAGAAATCACAAAACCCTTTCTCAAAATTTAGCAGTTCGTAGCAATACCAGTGCTTTTTTTTTTCTTTCACTTCCTCCCAATATATATTTATTATTTAATTTTCTAAGTACTACTACGTTGGTAATCAGAATTACAGGTTCCAGAATCATGACCTTGGATCTCTCATAGTGTACTCAGTTGAAGCCACAATAACCGCGAATTTTGTGGTACCCTCGAGCACCTTAATTGGTTAATAATAAATAATGATGTCTAATACAATAAGCTAAGCTAATTGAGCTACTAGCATATATAAGAGGCAGAAAGCATACATTATAATAAGGTACACAACAAATTAAACTTCCTCTTCCCATGTCTTACTTTTAGGCTAAGAAACAATTTATTTGCTTTCATAATGTGTTCCAAGGAGGTGTGACAAATTCCTATAATTGTTTTGCTTTTTGGTGCATAATTTGCTCCTATATATTTTCTATATCCTAAAGAGGATAGCATTTGGTTACTTAATACTTTTATAATTGAAAACAGAAATACTAATAATCATTTGTCTCAGAGAAAAATTTACTCTTAATTTGCTCATATATCTTAAACTTTAAGGCATAGTTGGGTTTCTTCAAAGTAAAAAAACAGGGTAGTCTTTGGACTTTGATTAACGTTATAAGACAGAAGATGTTAGTGACAAAAACATTTGTTTCTGGCATTGAACACTTCATAACTAATATTTCAACTCAAAACATATGTGCTACTCTAATCGACTTATACTTTTTTTCTTTTTTTTTTTAAAGACGAATTTATTGTGGATCTATAATTGGTATTCATGTAGTTCATTAAAATTATTTGTGCTCTACTAGAATTCTAGTGTCCATTAGGATTTTTTTCACTTTCATTCTCAGATCTAAATATCTCTAATCCCTACATTGTGTGACTAGTTGACGCTGGCAATTTAGTATGGATGAAAGATGTGAGAATCACCATGTGTTTGAACAATAACCAGAGGAGCGTGATGAGGAGATTATCTATCCTAAAGAAGAGAATATATTTGAGGGAGTGCAATCTGGTGCCAATAGCTTAAGAGGGAGAGTGTTTACGGACAAATCCTTTCCAATAAGCACCATGAAGAACGCACTAAGGGTCATATGGGAAAAATTGGTTGGGTTTCGTGTGATTGGAATTGGCCATAATCAATTTCAGTCCTTTTTTTATCTGGAAGCCGAATTGGTGGGAATTGAGAAAGCTTCTCCATAGCTATTTAAGAACTATGTTTTATACGTTAAAAGGTGGAGCGATTCAGAGGAATTGGAGGGAGTAGTTATCACAGAACTTTTAGTTTGGACACAATTTTGGAATTGGCCAAAGATATTCAAAACTTTGGAAGTAAAGAGAAAAATTGGTGAAAGTTGAGGAGAGTCTACAACATGGAATTTCTTGAGGTTTGGGGCAAGGAAACAAGGATTCTCAAAGCAAAAATTTTTATTGATGGAGAGGAGATCCAAGAGAGTGTTAAAGTTGCTGGCTCGAATAAGAAACTAACTAAAGTAAGGTTGCAGTATGAACAATTAGGCAATTGTTGCACCTATTGCGCCAGGTTGGGTCAGGAAGCTAAGACATGCCCAATTTTGATCGTGGATTCAACAAATAATCAGATACAGTAGAACAAAATCGGAGATTGGGTAAAAGCAGATTAAGTAGGAAAAAGGATCGAAGAAAAAGAGGATGTTGGACTTAATTATTTAAGTCGGATGAAAGGAAACTTTCACGTCCGATTTTGAAAGGGGGAGATCCCATTGATCCATTGGTTGGATCCTATCCAAATTTTTCGTTTGCTAGACCCGTCGTTAAAAAGCCTACTTTCTTACGATTACGAGGTTTATTCGAATATGAAATCCAATCTTGGAAATATAGCATACCACTTTTTTTTACTATACAGGGTTTCGATACATTTCGAAATAGAGAAATTTCTAGTGGAGCGGGTGCTATTCGAGAACAACTAGGCGATCTGTATTTGACAATTCTTATAAATTCTTCATTAGTAGAGTGAAAAGAATTAGGAGAAGGGGGATCCACGGGCAATGAAAATGAATGGGAGGCTCGAAAAGTTGGAAGAAGAAAAAAAATTTTGGTTCGACGTATAGAATTAGCTAAACATTTTATCCGAACAAATATAAATCCGGAATGGATGGTTTTATGTCTCTTACCAGTTCTTCCCCCCGAATTGAGACCCATTATTCAAATTCAGGTCAGCACATGAGAATGTCCTTCAACTAAAAAAGAAACCCACACCTTCTTGGCTTTTGGAGGGTTTTTCAAAATTAAGTACTGGAGATGAGAGAAATTTCAAAGCAAACGTAATGAGCAAAACAAATTCTAACATAGGAGGTAATAAGGGTGATACTGTCGAAACTAATTTAGCTACTTCAGAAGCTTCTATTCCAACTCTGTTAGATGAGCTTAGATTGCCATTAAAGGAGATTCCCCCCAAAAATACCACTACTCCTATCACTATAAAACAGATCACAGCTCCAAACATGAAACATTTAACGCGACACGAAAGTTCTTCACTCAAGAAGTATGTGGGAGGCAAAAAAATGATGACAAACAAGGAGAATGAAGGTATTCAAAAGAGATTCTGTCCAAATGATAATCATGTTGCTGACTTTGAGGTGGAGGGTGCCAGCCGTCAAATGGCACCCAAGAAGACATGAATCTACTGATACGGAACTGTCGGAATTTAAGGAGACCCCTGATAGTCCATAATCTTAAAGGGATGATATGATCCCACTCCCCGGAGCTCAATTTTTTTTTTTTGCGAGACAAAAACCCAAGCTTACAAGGTAGAAATTGAAATGTGGTCTACGAATTTTAAAAACTAGTTCTTGATAGACACAGATCCAAATTTTACAATCTGACCGGTTTTACATTGCGGCTAGATTAGAGAATCTGATTCTGGCAAAGAGTTGGGGGCTAATAGGAGTTTATTTGAGCACAAATGAGCAGGTTCACTACTCTCAATTCATGCATTTACAAACTATAATTCCGCAATTTTCGATTCTAAAATTTGTGGTTGCGAGTGACTTCAATGCCATTCTTTCCCAAGCTAAAAAATAGGGTGGTAACGATAAATATCAATCTTCTATCAATAATTTTCAAGATTTCATTCATGATACTTCTCTCTTCTATCACTAATCTTAGATTGGATTCTTGCTGGTGCTGATTGGATGAATATCTATCCCTCTTCTGGGATACTTAGATTATCAGAAACTGGTTCGCATCATGCGCCTCTTCTTATAGATTCCAAACCAAGTGTTGAAAGATCTACAAGAAGTTTAAATTCCAAAAAAGATGGTGCTCTGTGCCAGAGGTTAGGAGGATTGTTTGTGATATTTGTGGGGAGAGAATAGAAGGATCAACTATGTTTATTTTGACGTAGAAGATTAAAGAGTGCATACATAAATTAGTACAATGGCAGCAATCACGCAACCAAAACTCAAGAAAGGCAATCGAGCATCTCACTAATCGCATAGAGGAGCTGAGATCAGTTGAGATTTTTTGTGACACTGAACTGACTGAATTCG
The DNA here is from genome assembly GCF_003086295.3 of Arachis hypogaea. Lineage (NCBI taxonomy): Eukaryota > Viridiplantae > Streptophyta > Magnoliopsida > Fabales > Fabaceae > Arachis > Arachis hypogaea. The sequence continues at coordinate 20,624,504 of NC_092038.1, read as the reverse complement.
AGAGAAAACTTGAGGTAGTTTATCATGATGAAGAAATGTAATGGAAAGCCAAATCCAAAGTCAAGTGGCTCAAAGAGGGAGATCAAAACACAAAATTCTTTCATCAAAAGTTTAAAAACAGAATGAGGGGTAATAAAATTTGGAGGCTTGTGAGTCCTAAAGGCGAGGTAGCTACTTTGAATGCGGATATTACAAAAGTGGTTGAAAACTAATTCAGAGAAATTTTCACTTCAACTTGCCAAGCTGATCAATATTTATTTTTTACGGACTTCGAACCTAAGGTTATAGCTTCCATGAACTGATGGTTACGAAGGCCGATCTCTTTTGAGGAAGTGAAGAGGGCTACTTTTAGTGTACATCCTTAAAGTGCTCCAGAAAATGATGGCATGACTGCAAAATTATTTCAACATTTTTTGGATTTGGCTTGCGGAGATGTATTTTGGGCAGTACATAGTTTCTATCCAGGTAGAAGAATACTGAAAAGTTTCAACCATACATATATATGTTTGATTCCAAAGATCTCGGATGCCTCTAATATGACTCAGGTAAGATCCATTATTTTATCTTTTGTCATTTACAAAATTATATCTAAAGTTCTTGTCCAGAGACTTCAAGGGAAGGCTGAAACTCAAACAATATTTTTATAGCTCACAAATATATGCACTACCTCAAGACTAAAAGGCATGGTTGTGAAACTGAAATGACTGTGAAGTTAGACATGAGTAAAGCTTATGACAAAGTAGAACAACATTTTTTGTGGTTTATGGTGCGGTATTTTACAACCCACAAACTAACCGGTAAGTGCACCGGGTCGTACCAAGTAATACCTTACGTGAGTAAGGATCGATCCCACGAGGATTGATGGATTAAGCAACAATAGTGTTTGATAGGCTTAGTTAGGCAAACAGAAAGTAATGTTTGGGCAATATAAAATACATTAAACAATATAAAGAATATTGAAGGAAGGCGAGTAAATAATTTGGGAAGAAAATATGGAGAAAACAGTTAAGGTTTCAGAGTTATCTAATTTTTTCGGATTAACTTTTCTTACTAACTATTTTAATTATGTAGGATTTAATTTATGGCAAACTATATGTGACTAGACCCTAATTCCTTAGACCTTCCTAGTCTCCTCTAAAATTCATCAACAGCCAATTCCTTGGTCAATTAATTCCAATTAGAGGTTGATGATCAAATTCCAGTTTATATGCCACAAAAATTCTAATTACCCAAAAATAAAAGGATTATATGTCACGTATGCTATTAAATCTAGATAATTAAAATTTAGGAGAATATGTTTTCAAGCTGTTGTTCAAGTATAGAGCTTTTCCAAGTTATACAAGAACTCAACTAGAAAGAGAGTCATACTTCCGTTCCACCCAAATTCATAAAATAAAGAGCGAAAATAATTCTTAAATTATAAATCCATGCATAAATTAAAATAGAAAAAGTAATAAAATCAATTCATACAAATGGATAGAGCTCCTAACCTTAACAGTGGAGGTTTAGTTACTCATGGAAAAGAAAGAAAATTAGGATTGTCAGTTATGTTCCCCCTAATGGGATGAGGTAGAATTCTCTCCAATGGAATAGAAGTCTCCCCTTTTTATAACTAATCCTAATTAATTTTAAAATCTAATATCTAAAATTAAGATAATATCTTTTCCTATTTTCAAATTCAAATTTGAATTTAAATCAGAATTAACTAACTACTCCGCGTCTTGTAACGTGGGGACCACTTGGTTTCACTGGATCCGTGCCTAACTTGGGTGCTAAAATGGGGCCCAGAAATCACCCCCCAGCGGTTTTTGCGATTTCTGCACGTGGCGCATGTCACGCGTACACGTCAATCACACGGATGCGTCGCTGGTCTTTTTCGCGAGTCACGCGGACGGGTCGATCACGCGGACGCGTCTCTGAACAAATCTTCAAATCTCGCGTACGCGTCAGGCACGCATGCGCGTCGCTCCTCGCTGCCATCTCCTTGGTTTCTTCTCTTTCTCTCCAGAAACTTCATCAAATCCATCCGAATGCTACCTAAAATAAATAAAATTGCACAAAACTCAAAATAGCATCCATAGTGGCTAAAATATAATTAATTCTTAATTAAACTCAACAAATTAGATGCAAATTCACTAGAAAAAGATAAGAAAGATGCTCACACATCACAACACCAAACTTAAACTGTTGCTTGTCCTTAAGCAACCAAAACTAATATAAGCTTAGGATGTGAATTTTCATGAGAATGAGAGTTCGATTAACCTCATGTCTCTTCTTATAGTGGGGTTTACAACTGTAATCCTGAATATTTTTAGCATTTCACTTTATCCTTTGAAGTTCAGAATGATTGGAATCCATAGAAACTCAGAATTCAGATAGTGTTATTGATTCTCTTAGTTCAGTATGTTGATTCTTGAACATAGCTACTTTATGAGTCTTGGCCGTGACCCTAAGCATTTTGTTTTTCTAATATTACTACCGGATACATAAATGCCACAGACACATAACTGGGTGAACCTTTTCAAATTGTGACTCAGCTTTGCTAGAGTCCCCAATTAGAGGTGTCCAGAGTTCTTAAGCACACTCTTTTTGCTTTGGATCACGACTTTAACCGTTCAGTCTCAAGCTTTTCACTTGACACCTTCACGCCACAAGCACATGATTAAGGACAGCTTAATTTAGCCGCTTAGGCCAGGGGTTTTATTCCTTTGTGCCATCTTATCCATTAATGCTCAAAGTCTTGGATCCTTTTTACCCTTTGCCTTTTAGTTTAAAGGGTTCTTGGCTTTTTCTGCTTGCTTTTTCTTTTTTTTCTTCTCTTTTTTTTCCCGCAAGCTTTGTGTCTTTCACTGCTTTTTCTTGCTTCAAGAATCAATTTTATAATTTTTCTGATTATCAATAGCATTTCTCTTTTTTCATCATTCTTTCAAGAGCCAATGATTTTAACATTCATAAACTTCACTATAAAAAATATGCACTGTTCATGTCATGCATTCAGAATCACAGAAAATATCACCACATTTAAGTAAAAAAGACTATTCTTCAATATAGACCCACTTTTTCATGCAATATATCACTCCTGTATTTTTTTTATTTGGATTCAAGCTCAGTGAGTAATACATGAGACATCTTTTCAGAAATAAAGCAATAGGGAGAATGAAACTAGTCCTAGGATTCTAACCAATAAAGGATTATGCAGCAAACAAAGCAAAATAGCAAAAAACCGAAACATAACATAGTAAAAGCGGGAAGGGATAAAAGAAATGAAAGGAACTCAACCACCTTAGTTATCCGAGCGGTCATTTTATTCTTCAGGTTGTGCTCCTTTGTGAAGATGATTCACCTCCCTTAGTGCCATAAAATTAAACAGAAAACTCTTAAGCGAAGCGTCAACACCAAACTTAAAGGTTTGCTTGTCCTCAAGTAAAGAAAATCTGAAAATAGAAACAAATAACAAGATGGAAGAAGAATAAAAGGATAAAAGAACAAGAGAGAATTAGGAACTAGTGTAGTTGTGTAGCGCAGGCGACGCGTATGCGTGCAGCACGCGTACACGTGGGTCGCGGAAATTTTCTTAATGACACGTTAGCGTCAGGCATGCGTCCGCCTGCCCTGGATTTTGTGCGATTCGCGCGAAGGCAGCCGCGCACACGCACAATTCTCTGCCGAAATATATATTTACACCGTTTTTCTAGGTCACGCATACGCGTCAGTGACGCGTACGCGTGGTGTGCCAAAATCACCAATGACGCGCACGCGTGGGGTACGCGTTTGCGTGAGCTTGTTTGTGGGAAAGGCTTCATTCTGGCGCCACTCCCGCACAACTCTCTGTTCATATTTAATTTTTTTACGCGCACCCATCTGACGCTTACGCGTCAGCAACGCTTGCGCGTCGGGTGCTCTTCTTCTTTTTTTTTTATTTATCCGGTTCCTATTCTAAAATAGCTCCATGATCAAAAAATTAGTAAGAACTCAATAAAAACCAAATAAGTAAGAAAACTACTACTACGAAAAATAACTAAGAATGAAAAAGAACGATCATACCACGGTGTGTTGTCTCCCACCAAGCACTTTTAGTTAAAGTCTTTAAGTTGGACATGTGGTGAGCTACTTGTCATGGTGGCCTGTGCTTGTACTGATCCAGGAATCTCCACCAATGTTTGTAATTTCCATGGCTACCGGGATCCCAAACTAGGCGCATAACGCCTTCGAACAAGTTGAAGCAAGTGACAAGACTCCAAGAGTGTTGATTGTGGGAATGAATTCTAGGGTCCCAAATCTTACTTTTACACCCGTCTTCTTGTGTATCACCATTGTTCTCACCAGGTGGCAAGCGATCTGAATTCTCACAGAGACATCCAAACAACCATCTAGACCCATTTAGATTAGCTCTACACCAATCCTTGCATTTCAATTTGGAGTATGCAACCATATTGAACCTTGCTTGACAACTCTTGCCACTAACCATCTTCCTCTTACTCTTAATGCCACAAAGAGCTCTAAGTTGACCATCCGTCTCCAGTAGCCCATATTCAAGTGGAAAAGTAAAGATTAAGGATAGGAATTTTACCCACTTGAATGTTGTATTGGATGGTGATGACTTTGGAAGAGGTCTTGCAAGCTCCACTCCCTTGTGTTCTTCTTTGAATTCTTCCACCTCTTTGCAAGCTTCCTCATTTCAACTCTTCTCTTGGTACTTTCTTCTAATTCAATCCTTCTTCATTACTTACAAGGATCTTCCTCTTCCATATATGAGGGTGGAAAGTTCTTTAATTCACTGGAGTATAACTCCTTTGATTGGTTTCCTCACTTTCTTCCATAGGATCTTGCATTGTATCTTTTGGAAGGAATTTGCTTGTTCTCTTCTGGTTCTTGATCATTGTCTGCACATACTTTCTTTTTACATCTCTTTATTCATGTATTCTTTAGCGACTAAGGGATTCTTTTCTCTTGCTCTTCTTCCATATATGAGGGGTGGAAAGTTCTTTAATTCACTGGAGTATAACTCCTTTGATTGGTTTCCTCACTTTCTTCCATAGGATCTTGCATTGTATCTTTTGGGAAGGAATTTGCTTGTTCCTCTTCCTGGTTCTTGATCATTGTCTGCACATACTTCTCTACATTTTTGACACTCATCTTTATATCATGTAGGAATTCTTTCATGAGGAGCTTAAGATCTGATGGTATTTGAGATGAATAAGGAGATTGTGGTTCTTGATATGAATAGGGAGATGTTGGCTCTTGGTATGGGTAGAAAGATGATGGTTCTTGACATGGATAGAAAGATGATGGTTATTGATATGAATATTGAGATGTTGGTTCTTGATATGAATATGGAGGTGGTGGCTCTTGATTGTTGGAACATGGAGCATTGAAGTCTCTTTGGTTTTGACCTTGCTAACCAAAATTTGGATAGCTCCTCCATTCACCATAATATGAATCACTACTCGGGTATGAGTAGTAACCTATTTGATCTTTCTCCATTATTTTTCTTTAGCACAAAATACCAAACAGAATTAAACGTACCATGTGGTAAACAGGAAAGTAAAGAAGACAAAACAGAAAAATTTTTTTGAAAAGGAATAAAATAAAGAATAATAAAAATTCAAAAATAAATGAAAAGAAGTGAACTATAAATTCCAAAAATTAAACAAAGAAAGATACTAGGATTTTTAAAAAATATATATATTATTATTTGTTTTTTTAGAAAAATTACTACGGGGACACCAAACTTAATTTCAAAAATTAAGAGAAAAAAATTTAAATAAAATAAATCAAAATAAATATATATATATATTTGAAAAACTTTTAAAAATAGATTTTAATAAAATTAAAAATAAAACGCCTAATCTAAGCAATCAAACAACTGATAGTTGTTAATCACAGTCAATCCTCGGCAACGGCGCCAAAAACTTGGTGCGGTATTTTACAACCCACAAACTAACCGGCAAGTGCACCGGGTCGTACCAAGCAATACCTTACGTGAGTAAGGGTCAATCCCACAAGGATTGATGGATTAAGCAACAATAGTGTTTGATAGGCTTAGTTAGGCAAACAGAAAGTAATGTTTGGGCAATATAAAAGACATTAAACAATATAAATAATATTGAAGGAAGGCGAGTAAATAATTTGGGAAGAAAATATGGAGAAAACAGTTAAGGTTTCAGAGTTATCTAATTTTTTCGGATTAACTTTTCTTACCAACTATTTTAATTATGTAGGATTTAATTTATGGCAAACTATATGTGACTAGACCCTAATTCCTTAGACCTTCCTAATCTCCTCTAAAATTCATCAACAGCCAATTTCTTGGTCAATTAATTCCAATTAGAGGTTGATGATCAAATTCCAGTTTATATGCCACAAAAATAAAAGGATTATATGTCACGTATCCTATTAAATCCAGATAATTAAAATTTAGGAGAATATATTTTCAAACTGTTGTTCAAGTATAGAGCTTTTCCAAGTTATATAAGAACTCAATTAGAAAGAGTGTCATACTTCCGTTCCACCCAAATTCATAAAATAAAGAGCGAAAATAATTCTTAAATTATAAATCCATGCATAAATTAAAATAGAAAAAGCAATAAAATCAATCCATATAAATAGATAGAGCTCCTAACCTTAACAATGGAGGATTAGTTGCTCATGAAAAAGAAAGAAAATTTGGATTGTCAGTTATATTCCCCCTGATGGGATGAGGTAGAATTCTCTCCAATGGAATAGAAGTCTCCCCTTTTTATAATTAATCCTAATTAATTTTAAAATCTAATATCTAAAATTAAGATAATATCTTTTTCTATTTTCAAATTCAAATTCGAATTTAAATCAGAATTAACTAACTACTCCGCGTCTTGTAACGTGGGGACCACTTGGTTTCACTGGATCTGCACCTAACTTGGGTGCTAAAATGGGGCCCAGAACTCACCCCCCAGTGGTTTCTGCGATTTCTGCACGTGGCGCATGTCACGCGTATGCGTCAGTCACGCGGACGCGTCGCTGGTCTTCTTCGTGAGTCACGCGGACGGGTTTCTGAGCAAATCTTCAAATCACGTGTACGCGTCAGTCACGCGTACGCGTCGCCATGGATACTTCCAGATCACGCGCACGCGCCAGGCACGCGTGCGCGTCTCTCCTTGCTGCCATCTCCTTGGTTTCTTCTCTTTCTTTGCAGAAACTTCATCAAATCCATCCGAATACTACCTAAAATAAATAAAATTGCACAAAACTCAAAAAACATCCATAGTGGCTAAAATATAATTAATTTTTAATTAAACTCAACAAATTAGATGTAAATTCACTAGAAAAAGATAGGAAAGATGCTCACACATCAGTTTATCCTAAATAAGCTGGGATTCGATGATGCTTTTGTTGGTTGAATTCGAGAATCGGTCACTACTGTTTCTTATTCTGTCACTGTGTAAGGACAACCCTATGATTTTTTTAAACTACATAGAGGCATCCTATGCTTTTGTGCAGAAGGCTATCCTTCTCGCTACACAAGATAGAACAAAACAGACTAATTCAGGGCATTCAAGTAACAAGGAGATGTCCTAGGGTGAACCATTTATTATTTACAGATGACTCCATTCTTTTTTTTGCAAGGCCTCCTCCGAATCTTGCCAGAGAATTATAGAGTTGTTGGATTCTTACAAGAGTTTTAGTGGGCAGCAGGTAAATTTAAATAAATCGGCTGTGTTTTTCAATAATAATACCCCCGAGCCAATTCGTTTACAATGGACAACATCTCTAATGATTGGTTATATTGGCACGCAAGATAAATATCTTGGCTTACCTTCAACTGTTTCTAAATCTAAAATGGCTACATTTAGAGAAATAAAAGAGAAGGTGCGTAAGAAAGTAAATGGCTAAAAAAGAAATTTTTTGTCGACAAGAGGAAGACAGGTCGTTCTTAAGGCAATAGGAGAAGTTGTTCCAATTTATACTCTCTCTTATTTTAAACTTTTTAATAGCTTATTGTCTGACATTCACAGTATTTTGTCCCAATTTTGGTGAGATAAAAAAGGATCAGAGAGAAAAATGGCTTGGATTGATTGAAACAATATGACCTTACCTAAGAAGAAAAGAGGTTTGGATTAAAGATCCAAGGACTCAAAATCTGGCTCTATTGGGCAAGCAATCTTGGAGACTGGCAACACAATCTAATTTCTTTCTAGCAAGAATTTTTAAAGGCAAATATTTCATATACACTAATGCTCTAAAAGTTGAAGTTGGGAGCTTACCTTCTTGGGACTGGCGCAGCTTATTGGAAGGTCAAACAGTTGTTAAAAAAAGGATTATCCTGCAGTGTTGACATGGCCATTGATATTAGAATTTTTTAGGATCCTTAGCTTCCGCCTCCTTACCCATTCACAGTCCCTTCAATTTCACTGTCCCAAGCTGCTAAGCATTGGTTGTTTTGGGAGAAGGACCTTCTCAATGAAGACAGAAAATGAAATCAATCTCTGGTGTTAGAACACTTTTCCCAGGATATCAGTAATAGAATTTTATCCATTACAATTAGTGATAGTGCTGATAAATTGTAATAGATAAAGAATAAATCACAATTTTATGATGTTACTTATGGTTATCAAGTAGCCTACCACTTTAAGCATGAGCCAATTGAATTGTGCTTCCTACTGTTGCAACAAAAAGAAATATGGAATTGCCTTTGAAAACTCTCAATTCCCCACAAGATCAAAATTTTTTGTGAAAATCTCTCCATGAACGACTCCCAATCCTTCAGTTGTTCCACCAAAGATTCCCACCAACCAGAGACACTTGCCCTTCCTGCCATGAAAATCTAGAGACAATACTTCACTGTTTAATATACTGTAAAATTTCTAAAAAGATTTGGGTGCGTTTTCTCCTGAATGGGTTTTTTCAGCTATGTTTCCAACTTGTTTTCATTAATGGTGGCAAGTGATAGTTGGAAAGCTCAGATTGAACCTAAACAGTGAAGAAGATTTGTTCTCTTGGCAATCCTTCTCTGATATAACTGAAAAGAACGTAACTTCTAGATTTTTGAGAAAATAAGAAGACTCACATCAGAAGTGATTTTCGCCTCCATCATCAAGCTGTTGGTCGAGCTCCAGATGATGCACACTCCATCAAGTCTTTCTTCCCTTTGATTCAAGAATTTTTCTTCTTCTTAAGTTTATTATTATTTTTTTTTTTTTGCGGTAGTGATGTATTTGGGGAGACATCTCTTTTCTTTGTTTGGTTGGTCTATTGTTGGATATCTGTATCTTTTTTATTAATTAATGAAGTACTTTTAACTTTGGGAAAAAATTTTTGTTGTAAATCTAAACTTTATTTAAAAATTTATCATTAGTCAATAAATTACTATATGCACAAGTCGAAATTCGAACGTTTACTTATCGACTTATATTTTACAATTGAATGTGTACATATATTGGTCCACCACTGAGGGATAAGAAATAAGAAATGGAGAATGACAATAGTTGCCTCTTCGGGCCAAAAGGGCAATCAATCTAAGAAAATGTCCGCAAATTTCTCAGCTAGTGAGTAGTGACTACACATATGGACAAGCCATACCTGCAAAAAAAACAACACCGAGCAAAGCAAATCTTTCCCTTCTTTTGTCACCTTATAATAATGCAGCCAAAATTAAATAAAGAGAACTACTATTAGTACTCTACCTTCGTCAAAAAGAAAAGAAGGAAAGTTACAAATATTGCAGGGGCTTAATTGACCTTTATATTTTTTATTATGAAAAGATTGGGTGGAAAATTCTAAAACTGACTGTTAATAGTATATATAATTTATATTTCTCATCAAGACTCATTGGATTTTTTAAAATTCAAATCTTAATTTTGAGGATAAAATGTGTCCAAGACTAAGTTTGTTCTTGTTGAGCTATATATTAGCTCTCTGCATTCTTAAACAATCTATATGGATCTTGAGAGTTAAGCTCATGCAATTCCTTCACTACCGATATCAAGTTTCTTGTTCAAGCAAATAAATAAAACAATCGTTTTCCAGCCACAGAAGGTTGATTGGAAGCTAAAGAGAGACTAATGGTCCAAGTAATATTCAAATAGTTGACACTTGTTTGTGCATCACTCGTAGATGGTTCCTTATAGGGGTGGCAAACGGGCCTAAACCCGCCGGGTCGGCCCGCGTAACCCGTCAAAAAAGGCAGACTGGACTGAAAAATCGGGACCGCTAAATAGCAAAAGCCTGCCTAACCCGCACCGCTTAAACCGCGGGTTTTGGCGGGCTTTGGCGGGGCGGGACGGGGCGGGCTTTTTCGCCGGGCTAAGGTTTTTATTAGTGAGGGGGTATTTTTGCAATTTTTTTGCCAATACCTAACTTCCCCCAACCTAACTTACAAGAGTATGAAGATAAAAATTGAGTGTTTTAAATTATGTTTATGTTATTTTGGAGACAATATTTATAATTATGTTTTGGATTATATTTATTTTGCTTTGGAGAGAATATTTATACTTATATTTTGAATGAAAATTTGGTTTATAATTATATTTATTAGATATTTATAATTATAAAGACTTTAATGTTTGTGAATATAAAAAATATAATTTTTTATGCCATTAGAAATTATAAATTTATTAATATGGTTGTGAAATTATATATATTACTTAATAGTTAATAGTAAAAAAAAAAAGAGGAGCTTTGGCGGGCTTAACCCGCCAGCCCGCAGTTAGGCGGGACGGGCTAGGATTCTAGGACCGCCTCACTAGGCGGGGCGAGGCAGGGCGGGCTTCCCCGCTTGCCACCCCTAGTTCCTTATCAATCCTCATTCTTGGAAATCATAGATATATGAGCAAAATGAATTCAAATAATGCTGTTTAGAAGTGTTTTATCACCTTTTAAGTTGAAAAGTAACTTGAATAAATATAGAGAAAGTAGATTAAAAACTCTTATCAAGATTCTTTCGTATTCCAAATTTCTACTGTTTTAAATTTGTCATTTTTCATAATAAGATATATTTACAAGAATTTTAACACTTAAGTTAGTATAAATTGCAAAAAACATTAAATTAAAAATCAAACATAAATATATGTATTTAAAATAGTTTATATATCATGAGATTATAATATTATGAATTCATCTTTTTTATATGATTTCAAGGTCACAAATTATCTTTTAGATTAGTTGATTCTATGATAGTGAACTACACTTATTCTGTGAGATCCTGAGTTTAATTTTCTTAGGCCTATATATAATAGTATTGTAATTTTTTCTTTAATAGAAAAATGATAGTTACAATATAAGCCATCAAACTCATGAAGTTGGGTTATTAGGTAATAAGTATCAAGTAATAAAGACTTATTGTTATTCTATCTTTAATACTTTGAAGATGTAAAGGTCTTTCTTGAAATCCAACATAACCTCAATCGTCAATTTGAATCTTTGAGATTTTAGATGCACTTGAACTCGATTCTTGGTATTGGACCTAAAGAAGTAGTTTAGAATAGACCCCCAACTCAAACTCAAAGTTAAGACAGCAAGTTCTGAGTTATAGTGAATTGACGAAATCTGATTTTTCTTTGCAAAAACTAATTCAAAATTAAAATTAAAATTTTAATTAAAACTAAATTAAATTAAACTAAAATTAAACAATTAGTAAACAATCGCAGTAACAATTTCTCAACAAAACAGTCATCAATGCAGAAAATAACAAAATTAGAGAATCCCAAACACTTCAACAATTTAAAATCTAACGTATTGAATCTAACCTAAATTAATCAACTTAAATTCACTAAGATTAGAAAACTAAATCCACTATATTTGAAACGAATTCAAAATTAAATTGAAATTCTACTCAAACCTAAACTAAATTAAACTAAAATGAAAGAAATTAAAAAAGAGTTGCTCAAGAACCTGTAATGAAGAACAGAACAAGAAACAAGGGAAGAGATAGGTGTTGCAACCCTAGTCACCAAAGTACCAATGGTGGCAGATGATGGTAATGGCAGATGGTGGATTGACGACGACGGAGAGGTGGTCTTAGTGGCGGTGGCAAATGACGGTGACGGCAGAGAGAGAGAGAGAGAGAGAGAGAGAGAGAGAGAGAGAGAGAGAGAGAGAGAGAGAGAGAGAGAGAGAGAGAGAGAGAGAGAGAGAGAGAGAGAGAGAGAGAGAGAGAGAGAGAGAGAGAGAGAGAGAGAGAGAGAGAGAGAGAGAGAGAGAGAGAGAGATGATGGTAATGGTGGTGAGGGTTCGAATAAGGGGAAAAAGATTCGTGATTTGAATTTACGACCCTTTTACCGTCGAATTTACTATAAAAAAATTACCATTTCCATTGCGGGTCACCAAAACGCATTGTTTCACTAAATTGAGTTACCATCGAATTTTTCCGACGGAAAAAGAACGTGCCAATCTAATTTATTTTTCCTCCAAGTATTATTGACGAATTTATCGTCGAAAAACAGAATCTGCCAGTAATTACTTAACCTTACAAATTTGACGTGGTTATCGCTGGTAAATCTGACGATAAATCTGCCACTAATTTGCAACGATAAATCTGACAGTACTCATTATTTTTCTTATAGTGCAATTCTACACAAGTTTACTTTGATTTATTCTTTCTCATTCTTTAGTTACTAGTTATGGATGCTTGTTACTTTGATATTTAATTTGATGTTAGGGAATAAATTTTTTCTTATTTATCTTGAATCTATGTTTATTTGAATTGTTCTTCCCTTCTTTGTTAATTTGCTTAATTTAAATTTAGATATCATTACTTGTAATGTTAAGTTCTATTCATACATGCCAAATGTTTAATAAAATATTTTTAGCTAATTCAGAATAATTCTTTTGTCTTAGCTTAAGGATAGGATTTATTGGATAAAATAAATTAACTTGTATCTATCTCCATATTAAAATTATCATGAATGATCATGAGAAATAAACATGTTAGCAAATTAGACAAAAGTACAAGAAACTAGAAGACTCCACACATTGTCAAGTTATTTGAAGATTTGAAAATTTATAACTCATATATTGTTTTCTACAAAATCCAAGAAGAATTATAAATTGAAAGTTTTAAGTTGATGACTAAATTTGAAGAATTTGAAGCAAATTTAAATAAGAAAGTTGACTAGTCAAAGTTTCTACTAATTTTTGAAACTATTACAACTAGTGCTTAGTTGTTATAAGAATTATTATTTTATTATGAAGCTTGTCTATAGACTTGAAATCCATGTACTTTAATTATCTCTTCACATGAATGAAAATGTATTGAGTTATTAGAAATTCTCTTATACTTTGTGAGTGTATTTTTGGTGAGTTTAAGAGCCAAAAAAAGATAATAGTGGCATTTATATGAGTAAGTGATTCTGGGACCAATAAATTATGGATATTATACTTACATTTGGTATTAGAGCTGGCTAATCCAACGCCAAATGTTTGAGAGATTGTGAGGTGTGAGAGAGTTCTCACATATTTGTTTGTTCATAGAGTTAGTATAGCAAATATTTTTACTATTGTGTGGTCCGGTCCCAAATTAGATGAAAAATTTGTTTACAGTTATTAGAGGCTTTGATGTCTACCCATTTGAAGATTCAGAACCTATGAAATTTTATTGAACTGAATTTGCAAGAAGAAGCTGATGCTGTCCAATAGAGGAGAGATCAATTGGCGCTATCTCAAATTCATCAAGAAGTAAAGTGTAAAAGAGGCATGAAACACGTTGAAGCTGTCGTACAAAGACACTGATAAAGTCTAGAAAGCAAAGCTATAGTCTTTGCAAAGAGAATATGAAAAGTATGAGATGTATAACTCAGAAACTGTTGAGTAATATTTTACTTGTGTTACAGATCTTGTCAATAAGATGAGAGTCTATGAAGAAGATATGCCCAATAGCAAAGTGGTGAAAAAAATTCTTCGCACCATGCCAATGAAGTATGATCATGTGATGACTACAATACTAGAGTCCCATGATATTGATACCATGATGATTACAAAGTTGCAAGGAACCATGAAAGGTCACATCAGCAGAATATTAGAGAAGTCAGAAAAATCAACCGAAGAAGCCCTGAAAAGCCAGGTGAATTTAAATAATATTGCAGAATTAAGCCATACACAATAAAGACAAAATCGTGGTTTTAATTTTCAAAATAGAAGAAGAGAAAATTTCAGAGAAAGAGGTCGCGAAAATTACAACCAAGGAATGCATATTAACTTTACACAACATAATCAAGAAAGAAGTGAAACAAATTTTAGGCCTATCAATTGAGAAAGAGGTTGAGCCAATTTTTATCAAGAAAGAACAAATTTCAATTTCTTTCCTTGTTGAAAGTATGGACACAAAACAACAGATTACAAATTTAAAATGATAAGTAACAATCAAGCATACGTTGCAGAAAATCAACATCAAAATAATGATGCTAATCTGAGTACACAAACTTTATTTTTTACAAGTAATTCATGTGCTGAAAATGAAAATATATAGTACTTAGATAATGCTTACAGTAATCATATGCCTGGTAAAAAAGAATTATTTTTTCACTAGATGATTCAGTTAAACTACTATTGAATTTTGGAAATAATACAAAGATCCCTATTGAAGAAAAATAGAAAATACAAATTAAATTGAATGATGGTTCTATGAGTTATATTTTTTTTATGTTTTCTATGCTCCTGAACTTGATTACAATTTATTTAGTATATGGCAATTACCTGAAAAGGAATATAAAATAATAACTTATCATGGATATTGCACTATGTTTGACAACAACAAAAGGTTCATAGATAAAAAAAAGATGACTTCAAACATAATGTTTCCATTAAAAATTCAACATGCTAATCCCTTTTGCATGAGTTCTATAATACTTGATGATAGCTGATTGTGGCATATGCGATTTGGATATTTTTATTTTTCTGGTCTAAACTACTTGTCAAGAAAAAGACTTGTTTCTAGTCTACCACGAATTCATATTCCTAATTGTGTTTGTGAGATTTGTCAACTAGAAAAGAAGCACAGAGATCCATTCCCTACAGAAAAGTCATGGAGAGATAGAATATTACTTGAAATTGTGCATTCAGATCTTTGTTCTGTAGAAGTTTCAAGCAATGGTAGTAGTAGGTACTTTATCACTTTTATTGATGATTTTAATAGATATACATGGGTATACTTTCTGAAACAGAAATTAGAAGCATATGATACCTTCAAGACATTCAAGACGTTTGTCAAAAAATAAAGTGGCTGTAATATCAAAATCCTCAAAACAGACAGAAGGACAGAATATCTTCATGTTCAAATTACTTTAAACAACATGGAATTCAACATTAACTAACAACCAGATATACTCCTTAACAAAATGGAATTGCTGAAAGAAAGAACAAAACTATCATGGATATGTTCAGATGCATGCTCAAGTCAAAATAAATATCTAAAGAATTTCGGGAAGAAGCAGTCGCAACAGCAGTTCCTATTTTAAACAGGTATCCAACAAAGAGTGTTCATGATAAAACTCCAGAGAAAGCCTGGAGTGGAAAGCAGCCTTCCATTCATCATTTCAGAGTCTTTGGGTGTATTGCTTATGCTCGTTTACCAGATTAGTTAAGGAAGAAGTTAGATGACAAAAGTGAAAAGTGTATCTATAGCACAGACTCAAAAGCATACAAGCTCTATAATCCAGAATAAAAAAAGGTGATCATTAGTTGGGACGTGACATTTGACGAGAAAGATATGTGAAACTGAAATACAAAAACAAAAACAGCCGATTGTAATTCCAAATTCATGTGATGAAGTAGAAGAAAGGTAACCTGACATAACTGAACAACCAAAATCATCTAGAAGGCCTCAAAGAGAGCAGAGACTACTTGCTAGATTAGCATATTATGAAGTTGGCAATGACAACGCTCCGTCCGACAAAAAAATCATAAATTTTCCTCTATTTTTAGACTGTGAGCCATTGAACTTTGAAAAAGCCTCTAGAGACAACAATTAGAAGAAAGCAATGGATGAGAAAATTCATGCCATTGAGAAGAATGACACATGGGAGCTGACAAATTTACCAATAGATAAGAAGCTGATTGGAGTAAAGTGGATTTACAAAACTAAGTACAAACCCAATTGTGAAGTTGATCGTTTCAAAGCAAGATTGGTTTCTAAGGGATACAAACAAAAACTAGGTATTAACTACTTTGAAGTATTTGTTCTCGTTGCTAGATTAGATACTATTCATATGATTATTTCACTATCGGCTCAAAATAAATAGAAGATACATCAAATGGATGTTAATTCTGTATTTCTAAATGGTACTTTAGAAGAACAAGTGTATGTTGAGTAACATGCAGGATATGAAATTCCTGAGAAAAAAGATAAAATTTACAGATTGAAGAAAGTTTTGTATGGGGTTAAAGTAAGCACCAAGAGCGTGGTACAAGAAGATTGATTCTTATTTCACTCAGAATGGTTTCAAAGGATATTCCTTTGAGCATACCCTTTATATCAAGTTCGTAGAGTCTGGATATATCTTGATCATGTATCTTTATATTAATGATTTTATCTTTACCAGCAACAATTCAATCATAATTGCATAATTCAAGAAGGTTATGATAAAAGACTTTAAAATGACAGGTATGGGCTTGATGTCTTATTTTCTCGGCATCGAAATCATTCAAAAAGATGATAGAATCTTCTTTTCACAGAAGAAATATGCAAATGACATTTTGAAGAAATTTTAGATAGAGCACTCAAAATCAGTTCCTACTTCAGTCGAAGAAAGGTTTAAGTTATTGAGAGAAGATAAAGGAAGAGCAGTAAATCCCATTTATTACAAAGAATTGGAAGCCTAAGGTACTTGACTGCAACTAGACTAGATATTATATTTGGAGTTGGATTGCTTAGCAGATATGGAGGAGTCTTGTACCAACTATTTGCAAGCTGCAAAATGATTTTTTTGATATATCAAAGGTACTTTAAATGACGGTATTTTTATGAAAATACCAATGAAGTAAATCTTATCAGTTACACTGATAATGATTAAGCTGGAGATATTGAAACAAGAAAAAGTATTTCAGGATTTGCATTTCGTCTTGGTTCTGGTACAATTTCATAGTCTTCGAAGAAACAACTAGTAGCACTTTCTACAGCAGAAGCAGAATAAATAATATCAGCAAGTTGTGCAACACAAGCAGTTTAGTTAAGAAGAATTCTTGAGGAATTGAACGAGAAACAAAGTACTCCAACAACGATATTCTGTGATAACAAGTTAGCTATTGTATTTTGCAAAAATTCAGTGTTCCATAGAATATCAAAGCATATTGATATTCGGTTTCACAAAATTAGAGAATTGGTGAATAAGAAAGAAATTTTAATTGAGTACTGTCCTATTGAAGATCAAATTGCAGATATCTTTACAAAGCCGTTGAAGACTAAGTTATTTTATAAGTTGAAGAAGATGTTTGGAATGATAAATTCTATACGTTTGATTTAAGGAAGGCAATGTTGGATAAAATAAATTAACATGTATCCATCTCCATATTAGAATAATCATGAATGATCATGAGAGATAAGCAAGTTGCCAAATTGGATAAAAGTACAAAAAATTAGAAAACTCCACACATTACCGATAGGGGTGGCAACAGGGCGGGTAGGGGCGGGTTTTTGCTCTACCCGACCCCGCGCCGCTCAACAAAAACCCGCATCAAACCCGCCCCACTTCTATCCGCGGGTAGTAAAATGTTAAATCCTAACCCGCCCCTGCGGGTACCCGCCCCGCCCCTACCCGTCCCAATAATTATTAAATCCAAAAAATAAAATAAAATTTTAAAAATTATATAACCATTATTTACATTTATAACATAAATTAAAGTAAAAATTTAAATATGATACAATATTATTAATAATTTTATATATATTACATATATTATATATTAAAATATATATATATATATTATATATACCGGGGCAGGTAGGGGCGGGTTTAACCTAAACCCGCCCAAGAACCCGCCCCGCCCAAGAACCCGCCCCGGTGCGGGTGCGGGTAATTACCCGCCCCGAACAGGTAGGGGTGGGATGGATACCCGCAGGTTCGGGTAGTGTTGTCACCCCTAATTACCAAATTGTTAGAAGATTTAAAAATTTACAATTCATATGATATTTTCTACAAAATCCTAAAAGAATCATGGATTAAAAGTTTTAAGTTGATGACTAACCTTAAAAAATTTAAAGCAAGTTTGAATAAGAAAGTTGACTAGTCAAAGTTTCTACTAGTTTTTTGAACTATTATAATTACTACTTAATTGTTATAAGAATTATTATTTTATTATACAAATTTTTTATATAAAGGCTTGAATTCCGTGTACTTTAATCATCTCTTCATATGAATAAAAATGTATTAGTTATTAGAAATTCTCTTATACTTTGTGAGTGTATTGTTGATGAGTTTGAGAACAAAAAAAAGTTGATAGTATTATTTATACGAGTGAATGATCGTGGAACCAATAAATTGTGGATAATTACTTACAAGATCTAAGATAATTTGGAGTCACATAATTATTCTTAACAAATTATAATTAAAGTGGCTAAATCAATATAATTAATATAATTTTTAATAAATTGCAATTAAGGTCATAATTAAGACAAAACGCGCTCAATTTATTTTTCATATGGAAAGCACCATTCTATTTTTGCTTAATATTGACATTGGGGGTGTTTTGTCGTTTTGTGGATGCAGGTTTCAACAGGTGAGGGGTGCGGTGAATAGGCGTCATCAACGCCATAGCAACACTCTGCCAACACGCGGGGACGTGGTGAGTTGGCGTCGCTAGCGGCGTGGCTAAACCATGGCAATACGCAGGGGTGCGCTACGTCAGAAACCCAGCCAGTTTTGCAGAGATCCTCGCACATTTTCAAAGAGTTGTAGGTGCTGTGCAACACAGGGTGAGCGTTTTGGAGGTGGTCTGCATACAGGGAACAGTTTCTTCCTTCGGAAACTAGCGATGCAGGGTGAAGCTCTTTAGATAGAGCTCAACCCTCCCCCCATTTCATGCTTCGTTAGTGAGTTTGAGAGAGAAGAAATCTAAAGTGAGGAAGAAGAAGAGAGTTAGTAGTGTGGCTCCTTAGTAGTGTGTTTAAAACAAAAAAGAGTAATTATATATAAAAGAATTATTAGTTTGTATTAATAAAAAATAGTACGTAATTATACGACACCCAAAGAATATATTACCAATTATTTGAATTGGTTGATAATTTTTCTATTTTTATAATTTAATTTTTTTAACTTTAATTAATATTAACTTTTTTGTGTTAATATTAGATAATGATATAGATTTTAATATTATTATTTTTGTTTGTATTTAATATTATTATATTACGTAAATTCGTTTATCAAATTTAATAAATAATATAAATTTTAGTATATTATTATTTTATTTTATATTTGTTAATTAATAAACAAAAAAATAATATAAATATAGTCGTATAAATTTTTTGAATTCTTTGTTATAATGTGATTATTCTTTTATAGATTTAATAAATAATTTAAATGTTAATATTAACAAATATTTTTTATTCACGAAAATAAATAAATAATATGAATATCAAAAAAAATTTCGTTCAGGTATTTGTTATGATAATTATCAAGGATAATAATATTATTGTATGTATCTTATTTTTTACTTAAGATCATATTTATATTATTTAAACTAGTAAGTAAATAGTATAATATAATATTTTTTATTTTATTTTTTATTTATGTAAAGTAGTACAATTAAATTACTATTATATTTTATTTTATTTATTTTTTATTAAATAATTATTATCTTCATTCCTTTAAATTAATAGATATATTTAATGAATAAATATATTTTTATTGTACTAACTTAATAGGAATCTTATGGCTTGTAAATTAGATTTGTCGGAAACGTGGAACCTAATGGTAGAAGACGCTTTACAAGCAACAGAGTTCTACCATATCTCTAGAATTGGGGTGACAAGAGGATTTTATACTTTACTATCTATTTTAGTAAAAAGGTGGAGGCTGGAGACTCACAACTTTGTGTTGCTAGTGGGTGAGGTTACCGTGATACTGAAAGATGTCCCTTATATATTTGGCTTACCCATTGATAGACAAGTTGTGAGCGGATGGACAAATAGCAGTGGCGAATTTCTGCAGAGTCAGTGCATTGCGATTTTCGGGCACAAACCCGTTGTGAGTAGTTCCTCCAAATCTTATATAAAGTTAGCATGGGTTCGCCGTATCAGAGACACAGAGCCATTTGGAGACTTTGGAGTCTATTTAGAGATAAGTGAGATGCCAAATTTTCTATTTGCTGGGTTCGACCCTATTTGTGGATAAGTCGACGACATATACCCACGCGAAGTATCTACCGTTGCTTCGCGATTTTGAGCAAATCTACACTTACGGTTGGGGGTCAGCATGTCTCGCACATCTTTACAGGGCACTGTGTCGTGCATCACGGTATGATACTAAGGAGATGGATGGCATTCTTAATCTTTTGTTTGTTTGGACATGTGAGTGAATGTCGTGTATTGCATCCGTATCGAAACAGTACCTTCCAGCGGCTAACGTACCGGTTGCTTAGAGGTAACAGTTCCTATTTTAGTTGTGTATTCTATTGATGATGCATATTTATTTGACAACACATTTTTTAATTTTTTCAATATTACATGTTTTAGGTGGAGTCATTCCGCATGAACCGCAGCATGGTTATCAAAGACAACAGCGTCATTTAGGCAGAAAATATATTACATGGAAGAAGTAAATATTTAGGGTTTGTGTGTGTTAATATCCAACATTAATATTAGGGTTCTAATTTTTTAATAATATGTTGCAGTTTGTGTGACAGCTGTACGAAAGATTGATCATACCCGACGAACTACATCGACACCTTGAGATGTGTGACACCATTGTTCCGTTATTGTCCTTCGAGTGTGTCGAATGGCACCCTGCGAACCGAGTGATGCACAAGTTCGGGTATGCACAATTCGCCTCGAAGGCAGCATGAGTCATTCTACCGAAAGAGCATTGCATGACTCTTCGTGAAGTGCAGTTTTATGACTGAAGAGTTTTACATAGGGGTGGATAGTGGAATGGGCATCCGTCATAACATTCAGCTGCGAGATCGGTACCCCCTTCTAACTTGGAATAATCCTGTGAAATCGTTTTCATTGTGCACATGTGCCTACCGTTGTATTTACGTATCTCCCAACAACTTTTTTTTCGTGTCAAGCTGGCTCGAATAAGCCAGTCGCACCCGCGCCCATACGTGTTGCGTTTTGCATAGAACGTTTATGACTTAGACTTATATACATTGTAGTCGACTCCTCTAGAAATAGTGTAACTTCTAATTGATGCAACAATCCACTTTCTAGAACTATATTCTATTCCGATCATGAACTCTCCATCCTCAGAATTAGCAACACCTACACAAAGCATAAATCATCATTCATTGATCCATCCAAAATATAAATTAAGAAAAACGTATTATTCACTTACCACGTACCTATGTTTACATATTTCAGAAATTCCAGTGCATGTATGCGTCAAGATCCAAGTTACGCATAAAAGGTGGATGTTCATCGATTGACTAACCGCGGGAGGAATCACTACATTCTCCACTGCTGCCTCAACTCCCACATCACCATCCTTGTCTTCATCGCCGACTTCATAAGTAGCTTTGAAGTCCTCTTCGTTGTCATTGTTCATTCCTTTGTACACTTCAGTTCTATCATCCTCTATATCTGAATCATTTTGAATCTCATCTGTCTCTACATTTTCAAACTCAACATACAACTCAACTTTTGGTTGTCACATTTGAGTCTGCCGGTGAATATGGAACATATTCTACATACTCGCTTCGTCAATGATCGGCATAATATCAAACTGTATTAGACCACCAAAAACTATAATGGGATTCTGGTACAGAATACTGCTCACTCTCCTCAACATATCGTTCTCCATGTTTTGACAGAGACCGTTTTGAAGCTCTATGGGCATCATTGTGCATGGAACCACAAACGAAAACGGATTCTCACACACAAACCTCACTCACTCATGAGTATTCCGTATAATCTCACCGTTGCGATGCACTGCAAAATTTGCGGTACCTTCCATCACACCAGAAACACACTCAAACAACTCTTTTCTTCGCAATGAAATGGTACCGAACTTTGCCTTATATAGGGAGAGCACTCAACACGCACACCACATGTTGCATCGCCATCGAATCAGAGAGCGACATGTCATCAACACGCCCCCACATGTTATAGCTACCCTCAAATCAGACATCGACACGTCAGCAAGACGCCCTCCCCATGGTGTCAGCTCGCCTTTCATGTGCTGCATCAGCACGCCTCCACATGTTGAATCTGCCTATCTGACATGTCCATCAATATACAAATACACCAAAAATTTTTATTTCCACTAAAAATACTAATAAACTTTTCATGTTATAAAAAAATAGGCCACAAAACACTCCCAAAAATAAAAAATAAAAAAGTATGAGTTTGATAAAAACAAAAAAGAACCGTGGGGACAATTTGAGTTTGTTAAAAACAATAAAAAAAATGTGAGGAACAATTTATGTTTATCTTAAAAATTAAATAAAAAGATCCAGAAATAATTTATGTACATTACACACTTGTAAAACACCAAATCGTACCAATTTTTAGTTAAATGTAAATATGCAGAAATTATTTTAAGTATGGAAAAAAATAGTGTTTTATTTAAATATGAATGTTCGGAGAGTGTTTTATAGAGTTGTGAAGGTATCAGAAAAGCTGTCCAACACATTATCTGTTTGTTGTAACACGTTACCTTCATATTGAATGAATGTGCACCACGTGACAACACGATACCTACGTATTGCATGCGATTGTACCACGTGTCCAACATGTTAGTTGCGTGTTGACTCAATACCTGAACGTCCACCTACCTATATATATATATACCAAAAATTTTCATTTTCGGGTAAAATTTATATTAAAATTTTTTAGCCCTAGATATGCTGCCATAATAAAAATTATTTCCTCCATTTTAGATGCTACATAAAATGTTAATCGAGAATGTTAAAATGTCAAAAGTCAACGATGAACAAAATCTCATTCACAGTTTCACACTAACTTCACAGTCTTCACATATGGAGCTCTATGCATAGTGAAAGCTCTACCTCTTCTGCAACCGTTTTCGTACGGAATCTCGGGTCAGTAAAATCAAATCGTTTTCCAAGAGCATTTCACCTTCCAACGTTACAAGCCTCGCTTCGCTTTGCTTGCTTTCTTCGTTTCAAACATGAAATGACCAACCTGACCTCCCATTACGCGCGCAAATGCGGAATTAACGCCTTAACTACCGGTGGGACCCACAGTAAGTCACTCAGTGGCACCCTTCCGTAAATAACCGCAAAGAACGCAGGACATAAATGTCAAAACGATGGTGCATTTTTCTTCTATAAGAAACCCAAAAACCCTTTTAACGGTTTCACTCAATAAACCCAAACTCAGTAGTAGTCCCCTCAACTCCCCCTCTCACTCTTTGCGCCACTTAAGTGTCGGCAACGCCCACAACGACACCGTTTTTTTCCCTCCTACTACAAGGGGTGGCGCGCCCACACATTATTCTTACAAACACAATGCCGGACTACCGTAGCTTCGCCTCGTCGAATCCGAGCTTCTTCTTTTTGTTTAGCATTGTGTTGAAGCTCATGGTGCCGTGTGCGGCGGAGATACAACCTCAGCGCCATGCCACCGACCTACATTGGTATCCGGGGACCGCCACGTGGTACGGTGATCCCGAAGGTGACGGCAGCACCGGTAAGTTCCTTCTCTCTGGCATTATTACTTGCATGACTCGCTGAGTTGACTCAACGAGTGTTATCAGTGAACTTTTGCAGGTAATTGTGATTGTGAGTGAAAAATATGAAGGTAGAAGCAATAAAATTATGAACATAATAATGCTAACCACTTTGAAGTCACATGATTTTTACTATTCAATTATCGAATGTCCGCGAATGGACGTTTTCACTTTTTACTGTGTAATTCCGCGTAAATGAGTAAATACCGAACTCGACCCTATGGTTACATGAATTCGTCAGTGATGTAATTTGTTATAAATTGGCGGTTGTTAGTGACATTTTGTGGGTAATTGGGGAATTCAGGTGGAGCATGTGGGTATGGGACCATGGTGGATGTGAAGCCATTGAGGGCGAGGGTGGGGGCAGTGGGTCCCCTATTGTTCATGAATGGTGAAGGGTGCGGCGCGTGTTACAAGGTGAAGTGTGTTGACTCATCTATATGCTCAAGGAGAGCTGTGACGGTTATTATCACCGACGAGTGCCCCGGCTGCCCCTCTGACCAAACACATTTCGACCTCAGTGGTGCCGCCTTTGGCCGCCTTGCTATCGCCGGCGAGAACGGCCAGATCAGGGACCGTGGTCAAATCCCCGTCATTTACCGAAGGTCAGCATTTTCCATCACTTTTCTTTTACGAAGTAATAAATTTTAAGAAGGTTTATTTTATTAATGTCGCAATATTAATTAAAAAGAAATTCTAGAAGATGATAAAAATTTATTATTTTTACAATTATTTTTAATTATTAATTATTAATTTAAGTTATTTAATTTATTAATCTAATAATATACTTTGGTTTATATTTTTAAATATTAATAATTAATTAAAAATAATAAATAATAAAAATTTTGATGATCTTTTATCATTTTTTTAATTAAATATTTATATAAAATTTAACGATCTCCTACCCTTATTGTTTTATAAATAAGAACTCATAAATAAATTTGTTTTTCATTTTTGAAAGGAGAAGAAAAACAAAGAATGTTTTGTATTTCGGTCTTTCCATTTTTGACTGTTGAGTTTTTTCTTCCCTGCAAATTAAATGGAACTGGTTATTTAATACTGGAATTGTTTTCTGATGTTTCCTTTATTTCTTTAGCCATGTTGTCAGGTCACTATTAAAATCACTCACTGCCAGCATTTAGTTATATTGATTCACTTTATCTGTTATTCTGTATTTATTGTATTTGTTATTCTTGTTAAATTTCTAGTTTTATCCCTCGTATAATTTTATATACACTTTACATGACCATGGTGTAAAAACTGGCAAATAAAATAGTTAAATAGACATAAAATTTTATTCAATTAATTTTTTAACAAAGAGTTAAAAATATTAAAGGTTTTTTCTGGGAGTTTGCTCCAGGCCTTTTCCCTGCTTGTGTTGACCCTTTCACTAGTTCTTTTCTTTTCTATAATTTTCCCAAATTTAACTTTTGACTGCTTTTGTTAGTTTAGCTTTTCTTGTAGTATTTACCGAACTTTTCATGTTGTATTTTCACTGTCCTGTGTATTTCTCTATATATTGGAACACTATCATGTTGAATCTTGATTGATGCACCTTATTATTTTGTAGATTAAAGGAAAGGAACATTTTGAAAAAATGTCAATTTGTGTAGTAAACGAATTTTGTTCTTTGATTGTCTGCAGAACACCATGTAAATACCCTGGAAGAAAAATTGCCTTCCATGTCAATGAAGGTTCCACACCTTTTTGGTTATCACTTCTTGTTGAGTTTGAAGATGCAGAGGGAGATTTAGCCTCCATGCATATAAGAGAGGTATGCATTATCTTCCTTTTGCTATTTATATGTTATCTTTCATTCTTTTAATGCTTATTCCTTAATTATCTCAATTTATATTTACATGAACAATAAATGTATTAAAATATGAGGGAGAACGAGTTTAAATAATTGCACAAGAGGTTCAAAGAACAGATGCTACTACAGCTAGCCTCGATTATTTATCCTTTTAAGTACAATAATTTATTGAGACTTAATCATATATTTTATAGGTAGAATCCACACTTGATTTATTTAAGTAATAAAGAGCAATGGGTTGCTAATAGTCTACTACTAATCTGAATCTTTGGAATCCTTGGAACACTGGTTCTTGAAAAGTGTTTCAGATTTGACCAAGGGTAATTGGCCTAAACGTGAAATTAAGCATCGTGGTCACTAGATTTCTTTTTTTCTTTTTTTTTTTCCTGATCAATGTAAAAAGGGAAATGTAGAAGAATAGCATGTTAATATGTTATGTTAGTCCCATGTCCAGAATGGACAATTCACATTTACAAATGCTGCGGACGTGTCTCCTTAATTCATGTGCCTTTTTTTTTTTCTCACCACCTTTTTCAGTTTAGATTAGATTATCTTGGCAAGTTTTGCAATCGCAATTTGCATTACTCTTTTTCTTTCATCTGTATTAAATATGATATCATTATCATAAGGTCATTCCTGATACACATAATCTGGCACATTGGCATGCAATATTCCTTTTGTGGTGCTTTTACTGTATGCTCTTATTTTGGGACCATTGTTGTGTGTTTCATTTCATACCTCTCCCCACTGAGTCTTATCTAGGGACATAAAGTTAATGCATAGGACCATAAAGTTTTTTTAGGTTTTGCAATCTTATTTGCAATTTGACATAATAAATAATACAATTCTCTACATAAGATAATAATAGATATCTCTGCTCAGTGCTCAGTGAGAAATTATTATTGAATAATTCTTATACTGTTCTTTGAGGTAAGTGGGACCAACTCCAACTAATTTTATTTGCAAATATTCACGGTAAATAAGTAATTATGTTTTTAGCATCTGTATCATCCTATGCCACTCTAACATTCACTTTTCATCTTAAGTTGTGTTCAGGAAGTAATTTAAGACAAAAATAGTAAAATACTAGGACAATAGAGACATAAGACAAAATGCTGTGTTTTCCGTCATTATTTTCCTTTTTTCCAGTTTGGGTAAACAATAAAAATTGGACAAATTTCATTCAAAACTAAAATATTTTACCTATTGTCATATGTTTTTTTTTTTCTAAAAGAAAAAACAAATTTGTGTCTTCATCTTTCTATTTTTAGACAATTACTAAATAAGGCTTTAAATTTTAATGTGACTTGGATACCAACGATCAAAATTTTGTTGTTCACCTTTATTTTAGATTTCAAGCTATCACATAGTTTTTAATAGTACTGATGGTGTGTTTTCTTGTTTCATTTGTTGTTGGACTTTGGTATTGGCAGGGAGGGTCAAGTGAGTGGCTGCAGATGAATCATCTATGGGGTGCAAATTGGTGCATTATTGGGGGTCCTTTAAGAGGACCTTTCTCAGTGAAACTAAGCACTTCCTCCGGAAGAACCCTCTCTGCAAGAGATGTTATTCCTACCAATTGGGTTCCAAAGGCCACTTACACTTCTCGCCTAAATTTCTACGCCTAAGGTTCCTTCCCAATCTTGGTATCATCACTTCTTTTTTTAACCTGGTTATAAAACTTGGTCAACTCCCACAACCCAAAAAAATAGTCTTCATGGCCTTCTTACGTGGATTTCCCTTTATATGTTGCCAGTGCTTTGCACAATTTTACTACTACAATAGTTTTTCACTTGTTTCCTTTTTTTTCACCCTTTTCTTTTTTCTTTTCTTTTTTTTTTTATAAGAAAAGTAGCCATTTGGACTTTGGAGTGCATAGGCATAAGCGGCATGTATCCAAAGGATCCTTTCTCCCTTTTCTTATTTATTATTTTTTCTTTTTTTTTTTTTTCTCAGTTGTCTTGATTGATTTTGTATACCTACCTTTCTGGTGTGTGTAATTGTTGGTAGTAAATGTCATATGTAGCCCTCTCCAAAAGAGGAGAGAGAGCGTGTAGTGTGAATTGCGTGTTGTACTGTGTGTGTACTGGGTGGGCCTGTTGGGCTCTTTAATGAATATTTATTTTGTGTTCTTGAATCTTGATTCTTGAGTGTCTAGTTTTTGCCTTGATAATCATGTGTGAAAAACGGAAAAGTGCAGCAAGTGGGGTCTTATAGCTCTGTTATTTTTTTATCCTTTATATTTTTTCCTTGCACTAATTAATTTCCATGTTGACCAAAAGAAAGAATAATGGACACGGATTTATTATTAGTATATATTAAACTAGGAATTTTTGGATCAAAGATTTTTTAAAGTGAAAGAGTTGGTAGAGTAATAAAAGAAAGAATTAATCTTTTTAAAACTAAGAGAATTCGTATATGATAAAAATTACAAATTTATTGATAATTACAAATTCAACTGTGATTAATCTGTTATTCTATCACTTTATTAATTTTCTTACAGGATTTAAATTCCGGATTTTCTACTCTATATTTAATTCATATCATGACCATAAGCAACTTTGTCTTCATGGGAATTTGGTTGATGCTACAAAATATAAATTACGCATTAATTATACTTGCTAAATTTTCATAAACTATTCGCAACTATTTATCATGCGAGGATTCCTTCATGTACTGCATGAATTAACAAAGTGGAAAACACATAAGCATGGGATTCTGTACCATTACCAACAGTTCAACACTCCTCTAAGTTAAGACAAAGCATAGACCAAAAAAGCAAAATTGAACGGTTGACAAAATTTTAATTCATGAATTCTATAACTCTGATGAATTGTCAATTTTAATGGTAAATTAAGGAGCCAGTGTGGTCCTTGAATTCCTTAAGAAGAGGGACTATATATTGATTGGAAAATGTAATTAATGAGTATACCTAATTGATGACCATATATAACCAAATTTAAAAGCGCTGCTTTTATAACGTCTATGCTTAAATAATGCCTAACTTGCTTTTGAAATTGGAAAACTAAATGAAAAAGCGGATAGATATTGGAGGAGAGAGTTTTGCTAGAGTTTCAACTTAAGAAGATCTTGTTCAATAGAGTACTAAAAGATTAAAATTCGAGATAATATTAATCTAAACCAACCGTCTGACAATATAAAAATTTTAAAATCGGGTGATACAAACCCTTTCATAGTCCCTAAAATTTTTTATAAAGAGTCTTTCTTAACCCTTATTGGTCCGAGCCTTGCAGGAGGACCGGAAGACAATAATGACAGCATGGCAGACAATGCTCTAAATCTTGAGGACCGCTGGTATGAAGAGGATAATAATCAAGACAGAGATGACAATCAGTTCAACCCATGTCCTGTGATTCCAGTTTTCAAAGAGGAGTTTGAAGACTGGTGCAGGCCTTGGAAAAACGCCTTCATCATTAAGTTACTAGGCAAACGAGTGAGCCTAGCCTTTATGAAACAACACCTTAAAAGAGACTGGGTAAGAAAAGGTTCAACTAATGTTATTGATATGAACCTTGATTACTTTCTTCTTTATTTTTCAAACGAGAAAGATTATTACCACGCTCTTATGGAGGACCTTGGATGGTTTCAGGGCATTATTTGATAGTTCAAAGGTGGAGACCATTTTTCCTGTTGTCAGAGAATGTGGTACGCAAGATTGCGGCTTGAATTCGTATCCCAAATTTTCCTATTGAGCTCTATAATCAAGACTTCTTATGGAGGGTTGGGTCAGCTATTGGGCATATGCTTAAGATTGATTGCACTACATTTATTCATTCTCAAGAAAAATTTTCTAGAATTTGTGTAGGGATCAACCTTGCTAAAAAATAGGTGCCACATATATCTGGGGAGCAAACTAAACATTGAATATGAATGTCTTCATCAAATTTGCTTCTCTTGTGAAAAATATGGGCACAGATCAGACTTTTGCTATGAAAATTAAGGAGTTCAAGATCAGCAAATTCCTACTTTCGAAAAAAGTAAACTTTCCGGCGATGGTCAAATTCCGATGAGTGAAGGTGATAATAATGAAAATAATGGAGAGCAAAATTCTGCATGTAATTTTTGCATTGTCAAGCTTCCTCGGATGTTAGGCTATAGATATTGGTAAAAAGACCCATAAAGAGAAAGAAGGATTTTTCCTTATTAAAAAAGGTAGCAATTATGGCAAGAATCCATATTCCAATATGGAAAGGAAAGAAAATCACGATAACCATCGAGAAGGAGGATCACGTTATAATATTCTATATGAGGAGGCCAATGATGACATGCACGTGGAGAATCAAAACATGATGGAAAGTGATGAGCCTAAGGAAGGAGAGTTGCAATTAGTCCAGATTGGGTCTCAAAAGGGAGTAGGTAATTTAAAGAAAGTCTCAAAGTACGAAACTTCCAAAAAAATTCTCTTGAAAAGAAAGACCCAAGCCCAAAAATGGGTGGTGCAAAGAATGAGAAGATCAATCAACCCAAACAAAAGAATTATGATAAGCAAGTGGTAGTCCCAATCGAAAATTCCAAAATTCCTTCTTCACCGAAAGCTAAGTGCAAGGACCCTGATGTGGAAGCTATGGATCTAGCTACATTAGATAGTATGAGAAGAATTTCAAAGGAGCAATGGGAGGCTTTCCTTTTCTCAAAAGAGTCTCAACAAGGTATGCAGAAGTAAATGGCTAAGAGTGATGCCATTAAAACATTGGCGACCTCATCCTCACATGGTGGTGGTGGCGATACTGGTCGGAAACTGCTCTTAAATACCTAGCTAAGGAGACCCCCAGATGTTGATATGGTCTCTTCACCAAAGAATAAAAAACACGATAGGATACCTGATGCGTGAGCATCTTTCCTATCTTTTCCTAGTGAATTTGCATCTAATTTGTTGAGTTTAAATCAAGAATTAATTATCTTTTAGCCAATATGGATGCTACTTTGAGTCTTTTGCAATTTTATTTATTTCAGGTAGCATTCGGCTGGATTTGATGGAGTTTCTGCAGCATAAGAACAAAAGGAAATGGCAGCGAGGAGAGACGCGTACGCGTGACTAACGCGTACGCGTGATTTAGAGCTTTCCATGGCGACGCGTGCGCATGACTGACACGTACGCGTGATTTGAAGAATTGCACAGCGACGCGTGCGTGTGACCGACGCATCCGCGTGACTTGCAAAAAAGACCATCGACGCGTACGCGTGACTATGCGTACGCGTGACATGCGCCACGTGCAGAAAACACAGAAACCGCTGGGATGATTTCTGGGCCCCATTTTAGAACCCAAGTTAGGCGCGGATCTAGTGAAGCCAAGTGGTCCCCACGTTACAAGATGCGGAGTAGTTAGTTAATTCTGATTTAAATTCAAATTTGATTTTAAAATAGGAAAAGATATTATCTTAATTTTAAATATTAGATTTTAAATTAATTAGGATTAGTTATAAAAAGAGGAGACTTCTCTTCTATTAGGGACATTACATTAAGGGAATTTCATTAGGAAATTCTATACAAATTTACATTCCGCATTCCATGAGCAACTAATCCTCCACTGTTAAGGTTAGGAGCTCTGTCTATTTGTATGGATTGATTTATTTGATCTTTCTAATTTAATTCATGTTTTGATTTATATTTCAATAATTGTTTTCGTTCTATATTTTATGAACTTGGGTGGAACGGAAGTATGACCCTCTTTCTATTTGAGTTCTTGTATAACTTGGAAAAGCTCTTTACTTGAACAACAACTTGAAAACATATTATCCTGAATTTCTAATTGTTTGTATTTAACGGGATACGTGACATATAATCCCCTTATTTTTGGATAATTAGGATTCTTGTGGCATATAAACTGGAATTTGATCATCACCTTCTAATTGGAATTAATTGACCAAGAAATTGGCAGTTGATGAATTTTAGAGGAGACTAGGAAGGCCTAAGGAATTAGGGTCTAGTCACGTATAGTTTGCCATGAATTAAATCTTGCATGATTAAAATAGTTAGTAAGAAAAATTAATCCGGAAAAATAGATAACTCTGAAGCCTTAACTGCCTTCTCAATATTTTATTCCCAACTTATTTATTTATCTTTCTTTTTGATATTCTGAGTTCGAACTTAAACCTTTTGAATATCTCAAAACCCTTTTCTGCTTGCCTAACTAAGCTAATCAATCAATCATTGTTGCTTGATCTATCAATTCTCGTGGGATCGACCCTTACTCACGTAAGGTATTACATGGTACGACCCGGTGCACTTGTCAGTTAGTTTGTGGGCTGTAAAATACCGCATCAAATTTTTGGCGTCGTTGCCGGGGATTGATAGTGATTAACAACTATTAGTTGTTTGATTGCTTAGATTAGGCGTTTTAGTTTTAATTTTTCAAAAAAAAATATTTTGATTTATTTTATTTAAAATGTTTTTTCCTCTTAATTTTTGAAATTAAGTTTGGTGTCCCCGTAGTAATTTTTCTCTAAAAAAAATTCAAAAAAAAATTTTTTGTTCTGTCTTCTTTGCTTTCCTGTTTACCACATGGTGCGTTTAATTCTGTTTGGTATTTTGTGCTAAGGAAAAATAATGGAGAGAGATCACATGGGTTACTACTCACACCCGAGTAGTGATTCATATTATGGTAAATGGAGGAGCTATCCAAATTTTGGTTGGCAAGGTCAAAACCAAAGGAACTTCAATACTCCATGTTCCAACTATCAAGAGCCACCACCTCCATATTCATATCAAGAACCACCTTCTCCATATTTATATCAAGAACCACCACCTCTCTATCCATATCAAGAACCACCATCTCCATATTCATACCAAGAACCATCCTCTTTCTATACTTATCAAGAACCATCATCTCCTTATTATGCATATCAAGAGCCACCATCTTCTTATTCATCTCAAATACCATCAGATCTTGAGCTCCTCATTAAAGAATTCCTACATGATATAAAGACGAGTGTCAAAAATGTAGAAAAATATGTGCAATTGCTAATCAAGAACCAGGAAGAGAAACAAGCAAATTCCTTCCCAAAAGATACAATGCAAGATCCTATGGAAGAAAGTGAGGAAACCAATCAAAGGAGTTTATACTCCAGTGAACTAGAGAACTTTCCATCCTCACACATGGAAGAAAAGGAAGATGCAAAAATAAAGGAGGAAGATATACCCACAAAAGAGGAAGATGCACAATCTCCCATGCCTTTGATAAGCAATAAAGAAGAGATTGAATTAGAAGACAGCTACCAAGAGGAAGAGGTTGAAATTGAGAAAGCTTACAAAGAGGTAGAAGAATTCAAAGAAGAACACAAGGGAGTGGAGCTTGCAAGACCTCTTCCAAAGCCATCACCATCCAATACAACAAAATTTAAGTGGGTAAAATTTCTATCCTTAACCTGTACTTTCCCACTTGAATATGGGCTACTGGAGACGGATGGCCAACTTAGAGCTCTTTGTGGCATTTAGAGTAAAAGAAAGATGGTTAGTGGTAAGAGTCATCAAGCAAGATTTAATATGGTTGCATTCTTCAAATTGAAGTGCAAGGATTGGTGTAGAGCTCAACTGAATGGGTCTAGAAGGTTGTTTGGTTGTCTCTGTGAGAATTCAGATCGCTTGCCACCCGGTGGAAACAATGGTGATCCACAAGGAGACGAGTATAAAAGCAAGGTTTGGGACCCTGGAATTCATTTCCACAATCAACTCTCTTGGGGCCTTGTCATTTGCTTCAACTTGCTCAAAGGCATTATGCACCTAGTTTGGGATCCCAGTGACCATTGGAATTATAAACATTGGTGGAGATTCCTGGATCAGTAGAAGCACAAGCCACCATGACAAGGAGCTCACCACATGTCCAACTTAAGAACTTTAACTAAAAGTGCTTGATGGGAGACAACCCACCGTGGTATGATCGTTTCTTCTTAGTTATTTTTCGTAGTAGTAGTTTTCTTACTTATTTAATTTTTATTGAGTATCTTACTAATTTTATGATTATGCAGCAATTTTAGAACAGGAATCGGATAAAAAAAAAGAAAAAAGAAGAATAGGAGCACATGACACGCAGGCATCGCTGACGCGTACGCGTCATATGCATGTGCGTGAAAAATAAAATTTGACAGAGAGTTGAGCGGGAGTAGCGCTGGAAGCACAAGCCACATCACGCGTACGTGTAACCCACGCGTGCGCGTCGTTTGCACTTTTCGCCTTTCACGCGTGCGCATCTATGACGTGTACGCATGACCTTGAAAATCGGCGTAAATATGTGTTTAGAGACTTGTACTGGTTTGGGGCTGGAAATGTGCTAGACGCACAAAATTGACCACGCGTACGCATCCCTGACGCGTGCCCGTTATTTGACCAAATGGCCATCCACGCGTGCGCGTACATGATGCAAACGCGTCGTATGCCAATCTTAGTTCCCTAGCCACGCGAACAGAGAGTTGTGCGTGTGCGCGGTTGGCTTCGCGTGAATCGCACAAAACCATGCGTGCCTGATGTTTACGCATCATTAAGAAAATTCCACGACCCACGCGTATGCATGCCGCACGCGTACGCGTTGCTTGCGCCGCACAACTCCGCTAGTTTGCCGCCCAATTTTAATTTTCTTTCTCTCTCTCCCAATCCCTAATTCTCTCTTGTTCTTTTATCCTTTTATTTCCATCTTATTATTTGTTTTTGTTTTCAGTTCTTTTTTGCTTGAGGACAAGCAAACCTTTAAGTTTGGTGTTGACGCTTCGCTTAAGGGTTTTCTGTTTATTCCTAGAGCACCAAAAGGGAGGCGAATCATCTTCACTGAGGAACACAACTTGAAGAATAAAACGACCACTAGGATAACTAAGGTGGTTGAGTTCCATTTATTTTTTATTTCTCCCCTCTTTTTCTATGTTATGTTCCGATTTTCTGCTATTTTGCTTTATTTGTTGCATGATCCTTTATTAGTTAGAATCCTAGGACTAGTTTAGTTCTCCCTATAGCTTTAATTCTGAAAAGATATCTCATGTATTACTTACTGAGTTGGAATCTAAATAAAAAAAAATACAGGAGTGTTATACTGCATGAGAAAGTGGGTCTACATTGAAGAATAATCTTATTTACTTAAATGTGGTGGTATTTTCTGTGATTCTTAATGCATTACATGAACAGTGCATATTTTTTATAGTGAAGTTTATGAATGTTAAAATTGTTGGCTCTTGAAAGAATGATGAAAAAAGAGAAATGTTATTGATAATCTAAAAAATCATAAAATTGATTCTTGAAGTAAGAAAAAACAGTGAAAAACACAAAGCTTGCGAAACGAAAAAAAAAAGGAAAAAAAATGGATCCAAAGTAAAAAGAGTGTGCTTAAGAACTCTGGGCACCGCTAACTGAGGACTCTAGCAAAGATGAGTCACAATCTGAAAATGTTCACCCAGTTATGTGTCTGTGACATTTATGTATCCAGTGGTAATACTGGAAAACAAAATGCTTAGGATCACAGCCAAGACTCATAAAGTAGTTGTGTTCAAAAATCAACATACTGAACTAGGAGAATCAATAACACTATCTGAATTCTGAGTTCCTATAGATTCCAATCATTCTGAACTTCAAAAGATAAAGTGAAATTCTAAAACTATTCAGATTGCAGTTGTAAATCCCACTATAAGAAGAGACATGAGCTTAATCAAACTCTCATCCTCATGCAAATTCAAATCCTAAGCCTATATTAATTTTGGTTGCTTGAGGACAAGCAACAATTCAAGTTTGGTGTTGTGATGGGTGAGCATCTTTCCTATCTTTTTCTAGTGAATTTGCATCTAATTTGTTGAGTTTAAATCAAGAATTAATTATCTTTTAGTCAATATGGATGCTACTTTGAGTCTTTTGCAATTTTATTTATTTTAGGTAGCATTCGGCTGGATTTGATGGAGTTTCTGCAGCACAAGAACAAAAGGAGATGGCAGCGAGGAGCGACGCGTACGCGTGATTTGGAGCTTTCTATGCCGATGCATGCGCGTGACTGACGCGTACGCATGATTTGAAGAATTGCACAGTAACGCGTGCACGTGACCGACGCGTTCGTGTGACTTGCAAAAAAGACCATCGACGCGTACGCGTGACTGACGCATATACGTGACATGCCCCACGTGCAGAAAACACAGAAACCGCTGGGGATGATTTCTGGGCCCCATTTTAGCACCCAAGTTAGGTGCGGATCCAGTGAAGCCAAGTGGTTTTCACGTTACAAGACGCGGAGTAGTTAGTTAATTCTAATTTAAATTCAAATTTGATTTTAAAATAGGAAAAGATATTATCTTAATTTTAAATATTAGATTTTAAATTAATTATGATTAGTTCTAAAAAGGGGAGACTTCTCTTCTATTAGGGACATTACATTAGGGGGATTCCATTAGGGAATTCTATACAAATTTACATTCCGCATTCCATGAGCAACTAATCCTCCACTGTTAAGGTTAGGAGCTCTGTCTCTTTGTATGGATTGATTCATTTGATCTTTCTAATTTAATTCATGTTTTGATTTTTATTTGAATAATTATTTTCATTCTTTATTTTATGAATTTGGGTGGAACGGAAGTATGACGCTCTTTCTATTTGAGTTCTTGTATAACTTGGAAAAGCTCTTTACTTGAACAACAGCTTGAAAACATATTATCCTGAATTTCTAATTGTTTGTATTTAACGGGATACATGACATATAATCCCCTTATTTTTGGATAATTAGGATTCTTGTGGCATATAAACTGGAATGTGATCATCACCTTCTAATTGGAATTAATTGACTAAGGAATTGGCAGTTAATGAATTTTAGAAGAGACTAGGAAGGTCTAAGGAATTAGGGTCTAGTCACATATAGTTTGCCATGAATTAAATCTTGCATGATTAAAATAGTTAGTAAGAAAAATCAATTCGGAAAAATAGATAACTCTGAAGTCTTAACTTCCTTCTCAATATTTTATTCCCAACTTATTTATTTATCTTTTCTTTTGATATTCCGAGTTCAAACTTAAACCTTTTGAATATCTCAAAACCCTTTTCTGCTTGCCTAACTAAGCCAATCAATCAATCATTGTTGCTTGATCTATCAATCCTCGTGGGATCGACCCTTACTCACGTAAGGTATTACTTGGTACGACTCAGTGCACTTGCCGGTTAGTTTGTGGGTTGTAAAATACCGCACCAATACCTCTCCGCATCTGCTTTGGTTCGAAGCAGAGGGTGTATGTCCAAATCTAAGGTGCCGGTTCTCTGTAACCATATTTTTCTTTTGTTTCCTTATAAATATTATTAGTTGGAATTGTAGAGGAGTTGGTGGCAAGGTGTTTCGTTCTCTTATTAAGGATTTAAGGTGCGAGTTCGATGCCAATTTTCTTCTTCTTTACCAAACACACATTAGTGGTGATGGGGAGAAGTAGTCAGAAATAATTTGGGTTTGGATGGAAAGTTGTGGAGGAAGCTATTGGACACTCTGGTGGCATCTAGGTGCTTTGGGACTCTAGGGTTTGGAAAGTTGATATCCTGATAAACAACTTGTTCATATGTTGGTCTCCTGCAATAATACCTCTCCTTGGCTTCTTACAAATGTGTATGGTAGTCCTCAAAAGGTTAACCGTAATATTTTTTGGAATAGCCTGAGGCAGATTTCTGATAATATCAATCATCCTTGGTGTGTAATGGACGATTTCAATGCCACCCTCAATGATCATGACATAAGAGGAGGTGCTCTTAGGTCCAATTATGGTTCCTGTTTAGATTTTCAGTCATGCATTTCGAATTGTGGTTTAATTGATCTGGGTTTCAATGGTTGGCTCTTTATGTGGAGACGAAGAAATTTAGTGGTCAGATTGGATCGTGCTCTTGGCAACTTGGATTGGCAGATGAAATTTTCTGAGGCATATGTAAAACACCTCCCTATGTTAAAATCTGATCATGCCTTGCTGCGCTTTCAACTTTTGTCTATGTCGACTACTAATAGAGGTAAAAGACCTTTCTGTTTTGTAGCTGTTTAGCTGACTCATCCTGACTTTGATAACATGGTTGGGAATTCTCGAAAAGTTAAAATTTTTTTACCGATGCTATTAACAATTTCAGAGAGTCTTTAAAGGAATGGAACCTTTTGATTTTTAGGGATATATTTAAGAGAAAGAGGATAATTTTGCACAAACTTCAAGGTATTACTAAGGTTCTTGCTAAAGCCTGTAATAGTTATCTTGAGGATTTGCAGTTTCAGTTGTGTAGGAATTTTGAGAAAATCTTAGCGCAAGAGGAACTTTTGTGGTTTTAAAAGTCTAGGGCTAAGTGGATTGAATTTGGGGATATAAATACTAGATTCTTTCATGGCTCCACCATGGTGAGGAGAAGGAGAAATAAGGTGCTGTCTTTTCAGAATGATGCGGGTGATTAGATTTCTGATAAAAATGATTTAGAACAGCTCACCTTTTCCTTCTTTGCTAATCTCTACTAGGATAGTTTTGAGGTCTCCCCTTTTGCTCTAAATCATGCCTTTTCGCCCCTTTGTGATGCTGATATTAATATCATCGGGAAGATGGTGATCCCGATAAAGATTAAGGATGCTATTTTTGAAATTGGAAGTTTTAAAGCTCCAGAAAGATATGGGATTCAGGCCATCTTCTATTAACATCAGTGGGATAGAATTGGTGTCGATTTTTGCAATTTGGTGCAACATATTTTTCTCAATCCCACCTGTGTTAGTGACATCAATGAGATGTTCATTACTCTTATTCCTAGAGTCGAACATGTTTCTAACATCAAACAAATGCGGCCGATTAGCTTATGCAATGTCTCATATAAAGTGATCACAAAAGTTATTGCTAGCCGAATGAGAAGGATTATGGATAAGTTAATCAGTCCCACCCATTATGATTTTGTTCTTGGGCGGCACAGTTCTGATAACATTATTATTACTCAAGAAGTCATTCACTTTATGGAGAATAAGAAGGGGCAGAAAGGATGGATGACTATCAAGATTGACCTAGAAAAAGCTTATGATAGATTGAAGTGGTCTTTTGTAAAGGATATATTAATTGATGTTGGGCTTCCCTCCCATATCATTGAGTTGATGTATTCCTGTTCTCCACACTAGAATGAAAGTCCTTTGGAATGGCAAAGAACCTGATGAGTTTGCTCCGTCCAGGGGTATTCGGCAAGGTGATCCCGTCTCGTCTTACATTTTTGTTCTCTATATTGAGAATGCTTGAAATGCCTTCACGTCAGCTCCAAGACGGCAGTTAGAGATACTTGGAAGAGAAAAAATATTTTATAAAAATACTTGTATTTAAATAACATGTGA
Organism: Arachis hypogaea; assembly: GCF_003086295.3. Classification (NCBI taxonomy): domain Eukaryota; kingdom Viridiplantae; phylum Streptophyta; class Magnoliopsida; order Fabales; family Fabaceae; genus Arachis; species Arachis hypogaea. Next base: position 20,585,586 of record NC_092038.1, on the reverse strand, counting down.
AAAAATAGAATTAAAATGAATACATTTAAAGGTATTGAGAATTTTGAATTTATAGAAAAAAAAAAGAGAAAAAAACTAGTGAAACGACTAGTTTGGTGCACGACATTCAATTTCAAAGACTAAAATGAATCACTTAATGCAAAGTGAGGAACTAATTTGGTGCATCTACAATGATGACATAACGGATTACACATGGACGGATACTATTGCGACACGTCACACAAACTAACACATGACCAAATAACATTGTGACACGTGGTACAACCATCTACGTCAGTATATTACATGTCACTGGTCAACACATCATCATACCATTACACGTGGCCAAACTATGGAGTGACACATATCACTAATAGTCCACGTCATCAAGCCATGTCATCACACCGTTAACAAAAAATGGGTCAGGGACTAATAAAAAATTGGTGCAATTAGAATCTCAGTGACAATTTTAGTGTACGATACTAATCTTAAAAAACTATTTGAGTTTAACTCACTTACCAGTCATTCAAAATTACATATAAAAAACATTAATAATTAATTAAATTTCTATTTTTTATACTGTCATCGATTTTTATATTATATTTTGTATGGATTTATAAAAAATGAGTGGCATTATTAAAAGAAAAACGATGTTATTATCTCAGAAATTATTTTTCACATGGAATATACATTGGTATTTTTGCTCAATATTGAAAAAGGAGATGTTTTGCACCGTTGTGGGTGTCAGGTTCAACACGCCGGGGGACGTAGTGATAGGTCTGTTAGAGGCGTGACAATTTTCTAGCAACACGCAGGAGGCGTGGTGACGTGGTGCGTGTTGCCTCTGAATCCTGAAAGTGTTATAGGTCTTCGCTCGTTTTCGAGGAACCTGCAGCAACACGGAGAGCGTGTTGCAGGTGATCTACATGCAGGAGACACTCCCTACCCCGGTAACCACCGACTCTCATTGAAGCTCTATAAACTGAGCTTGTTGGTGGAATGCATCATGTGTATGTTATACGATGCAAAGTGTGTGTTACACTAAGAAAGAAGAAGAAGATAAGCTGAAGAAGAGAGATAAAATAAAAAGTTAACCGTATGTTGTGATGTAAAAAGTGTGTGTTAATGAGAGTTAGGATTTAGGTGTGTTTAAAGAAAAAAAATTATATAAAAAAATTATGATTAAAAATGGTATGTAATTATATGACACTTGAACAACATATCATTAATTATTTGGATCATCCAATTTATGTAAGTTGATAAATTTTATTATTTTATATATTTAAACTACAATTTTTTTAATTTTTGTTGTTGTCAGTTTATACGAAAATATAATATTATTATTTTATTATTATTTTTTTGTATCTTATTAATATTTTTGAATAATAAAAAAATTTATCCAATATAATTATATTTTATTTTATATAAATGTAAATATTATTTATATTTATTTATTTTTGAAAATAAATATTATTTAAATTTTTTTATTTTAAAATATAAATATTATTAAATATTTTATTTATTTTTAAAAACAAATATTATTTTTATTTATTTATTTATTTTCAAATATAAATATTAAATGTATTTATTTATAACATTTAAATAAGTAAATTTTTTTATTTAATTAGAAAAAACAATATTTTATATTTATGTAAATTATTATTATAAATATTTATTTTTAATAATTTTTATTTATTTAAACTAACGTTTAGTGAATAAATATATTTCTGTTGAACTAGCTAAATAGGAATTTGATGGTTCATATATTGGATCCGACGCAGATGTGGAATCCGATGGTTGAAAATTACTTATGCTCAATGGGATTCTAGCATGTCTCTAGGATTGGGTTCATAAAAGGATTTTACCCCTTATTAGCTGCTTTGGTGGAAAGGTGGGTGAGGTTACTGTGACACTAGAAGATGTTACTCATATATTTAGCCTATCTATTGATGGAAAGCCTGTGATTAGCTAGATAGATAGTAGTAGCGACTTCCTACAGAGTCAGAGCATAGCTATATTCGGTCGCGAACTGGTTGTTAATTAGTAGTTCTTCAAAATCTTATATAAAGTTGGGTTGGGTTCGGGGTATCAGAGACGCAAAGACATTGGACATTGAAGAATCTATTAAGAGATACGTCAGATGCCAGTTTTTTGTTTGTTGGGTTCAACCCTATTCACGGATAAGTCGACCATATATGCCCACACGAAGTATCTACAGTTGCTTCGCGATTTCGAGCGGATCAGTATGTCTTGCGCATCTTTATAGGGCATTATGTCGTGCATCATAGTATGATACTAAGGAGATGAACCATTATGGCGTTAAGATTGAAATTACGCATAAAAGGTGGGACGTTCATCGGTTGACTAACTGCGGGATGAACCACTACATTCTCCGCTGCTGCCTCGACTCCCATATCACCATCCTCGTCTTCGTTGCTGGCTTTATAAGTGGTTTTGAAATCTTTTTCGCTATCACTGTTCATTCCTTCGTACACTGCAACTCTATCATCCTCTATATCTAAATCATTTTGAATCACATTTGCCTTTACGTCTTCAAACTCCACATACAACTCAATCTGTGGCTATCGCATCTAAGTCTGCTGGTGAATTTGAAATGTATTTTGCATACTCGCTTCGTCAATGATCGGCATAATATCAAACTGTATTAGACCACAAAAAATTATAACTAGATTCCGGTACAAAATACTACTCACTCTCCTCAACATACCGTTCTCCATGCTTTGATAGAGACCGTTCTAAAGCTCCATCAATGTCATGGTACATGAAACCAGAAACGAAAACAGATTCTGACACACAAACCTCACTTCTTCATGAATATTCTATTGGGAATAAGGAGTATGACCACAATCCAATCAATCATGTGACAAATAATTTGTTATTGTTATTATATTAAAATATTAATATAATAAGGTCCTTGATTAAATTTAGAAATTTATCATTGTGATAGTGATCATAATATTAAGAGATAAATCTGTTATAATTTAATCTAAATTGTTCTTGGTTATAAGATTATTAAAAAGGACATTAATAATCCGAAAAGATCAATATATATAGAGATATGACCATTGGATGAAAATTAATATATCTCATTTATTAAATTATATATATATATATATATATATATATATATATATATATATATATATATATATATATATATATAGATGGTACATATAGAGATATGACCATTGAACTGACCCACTCTGAGAATTCCTAATAGTTATAATTACCGTATATTTGTCAATAGGATATTCTCAAGATGAATATAGTAATAGAGTTTCCTTTGACCTGCGACTGTCATAGTAATTAACAATGTATTTATTATACTTTGATTCCGGACACCTAATACCCTAGGGTGCTAGTTGAATGGGTATTGGGTACAATTTAAATACTTGTAGAATTAATGATTAGTCAATAAGGAATCCGTCAACTCTCGGTAAAGAGTTTGAGCTCTATGATTATAACGACTGAGATGAATAAAACCTTGGCCAAGGAAATTGAATGAATGAAGAAATGAGTTTCTTAAGTCATTTACAATTCATTATAATAATGGTAACAAGTTACAGTTTGACAATTAAACCATACTCTAAAGGTTAACCAAGAGCTGGAAAGATGGAATGAATTATACTTTGTTCTTCTGAGCTGGAAAGATGGAAGGAATTATACTTTGTTCTTCTGAGGTTCTTAGTAAAAATAGATCTTTAAGGATTACTTTCTTTTATTTCGCTGCGTGTTATGAACACATGGTAATCCTTCATATTTCGTATAATCTTACCGTTGCGATACACTACCAAGTTTGTGATACCCTCCATTACACTAGCAACACAATCAAAGAACACTCTTCGGTTTGGTTTGGTAAAACTTTTCGAAGAGGTGCTTGTGCCTTTTAAAAGCTCAAGCTCCTCATTTTATATTTGGTAAATCAAAAAGATCATGTGCTTGTACTTGCAGCTTTTAAAAGATCGACGTACTTTTAAAAGCACCCAAGGTAGAGCTTTTCAAAGTTGGCTTATGCTTTTCAAAATTTAAAAATATAATATAACTTTATATGTTAACTAATTTTCAAATTTAATGCTTACATTTATGTCTATTATAGTATTTTTAAATTTTAAAAGCTATTTTACCAATCGCAATTATTGTTGCTTGTGTTTATTTAAAGCTATTTTTAATTTGATTTACTAAATATAAATACTACAACTTTTAAAAAATCATCTTTTAAAAATTATTTTTTATAAACTACTTTTAAAAAGTAAAAACTTTACTAATCTAATAGACGCCCTCCATGTACTACAGTTCTATGCAACTAGACTTCACCACGTAGCAATCACGCCCTCTATCCCCACTTGCAACATTCAACACGCTCCCCACATGTTGTGACTTTCATGTGACAAGTCCATCAATTGATAAATACACTCATTACACTTATTTCTAACTAAAACACCGATAATAAACGCATAACCAAATTTTTTAGTCTTCTTATCTCTTATAAATAAACTATTTTTTTATTTTTCTTTTTTATAAACTGCTGTGATTTGTAGCGTGATTCTCTCCTCATAAACTGCTATGACTAATAGTGCAGTTTATGTCATGTCATTTTCTCTTCATAAATCACTATAACTTATAGTAATTTATGCTTTATATGCAAAAAAGGTAAAATACTACAACTCATGCGATTTATATAGAAAAAAAAATGTGTATACATACTTAAGCAAATCTCACTTATTTTAATTGTATAATTTTAAATCTCAATTAATTTAATAATATAATTCGTCCTAAATTAATAGTGAAGATTAAAATATATATTTTTTAATTTTATAAAAATTTAAACTAAACAAAAGTTATATGGATCAAATAAAAAATAAATATTTTATAAAAATGAAAAACTTATTTAATCCTTAAATTTTTAACATAAATTAATTAATAGTGCTCAAACTTCAAACTTCAAAGTTAAAAATACAGCTACCTCCGATTGAATGTAAAATTGTAAACCGCAACCGAAACTTTAAAATACTGGGGGAAAAAAAACTCAGTTGTCGAGGCTAATCCATGCTTTTCCTTCTGCGTTGGTAATACTTTATTTTGGATAAGAATAATCTATATAAAAATACGCATTATTTGTGATACTAAATTACTAATACAGTATGAAATATGAAATGAGTTTTATTCGTACAGTGATTTAATTTTTGTACCAACAATAAAATAGCTCACGAGAAATGGCATACGTGGTTATTATGCCGGAAGCCCGGAACCAATTTGCACACGCGAAAGTGGTCTAAAACATTTATATTCTAATATGCTATAAAAAAAAAGTACTATCATGAATATTTTATAATTATTTTTATAAAAAATATATTTTTTTATTATGAGATAATAAATTATAAAATATAATTTAATATGTTATAAAAATATTATTTTTTTTAAATATGACTAAATAAATAAAACACATTTTTAACACAAATGTTTTTATAAAAAAATATTTTTAATATTTTCATTTGAGTAAATACCTACAAAAATTTATCAAAAATAACATACTATAAAAAAGCAATTACCAAATATATTCATAAAATAATCTTCCTGCAATATGCTATACTTATATGTCTACACAACACACACAATTATATACAGAAAAAGTCTAAAAAAATAATTTTTAATTGAACAATTTTAATAAATAAAATTATAATTTAAAAATTAAAATAAATAAAATAATTTTAAAAAATTAACTAATATTAACAGAAAAAAAAAACTATCTAACATTCCTCTTACATAAATCACTAGTCAAGTGTTGAAGAAGTTACTTTTTCAGTGAGATATTAAATTACACTACCTAGTGTAACGAGTGATTTAAGATATTCAGCGGTAAAGTTCACGTAGTCGTTACAACTTACAACCATGATTGTTACTTTGCTACACTTTATGTCGATATTGTATCAAAATTTGTTGGATTAAATATTTACTGCTAGGCCACAAACTACGGGTGATATTATCACTTCCAAAATTGGTAATATCATGTTTTGGAATATTTTAAAAATCATCCTTTATCATCATTAATTATTTTTCAAAAATTTTTATTAATAACATAAATAAAAAATTATTTTCGATTAAAATGTGACAACTTTATCTCTCAGAAGACCATAGTTATTGATAAAGGTACAGTGGAATTTATAGTAACGCTAATTAACAGTTTCCATCTTCTAGGATCAGTTGGAAACTCGAACACAAACTTATTTTCATACCACATATAACTACTAATAAGAACACTACGTTAATTAAGGTCTTCAATTCTAAGGCTAGAGTCAGAAGTAAGTTAAGTTGGGTTATACTAGAAAGATCTTGTTCAGTTCTTAAAAATTGAGTTTGATTTACGATTGGACTCATTTACAATCGAGTTTATTTTTTAAGTCCAAGCTTAGTCAGCGAAAGCTCACAAATTGACTTTAGTTTACGAATTAACTCAAATAATAAGAATATAATCTATAATTTTATATCAATAAATTATAATTTATATATTTTAAAAATAAAAAAGAATCAATTTTATATCATCAATAAATTATAAATTTTTTATTTATATCTTATATCAAAATTATATATAAAAAATAAATATAAAATTTTTAATAATTAAGATCATTAATATATATATATAATTATATATTACTATTTCATATGTATATTTATAATATTAAAATATAAATTAAATGTATATAGAATATGTGTATTAATATATATATATATATATATATATATATATATATATATATATATATATATATATATATATAATCGAGCCAACTTACGAGCTAATGAGTTAAATTTATTCAAACTTAAACTCGACTCATTTAATTTATAAACTTAATTCTAGGCTCAAACTTGACTCACCAGTTCACGAATTTAATTTATCAAGCTATTAACAAATTAAATTCAAACTGGCTCATGAATTGAGTTGAGTCGCTCCCAACCCATCTAAGGCTAACATTAATAAAATAAAAGCAACACAATTGTTTATATCTTACACTACATAGGTCTATCATTACAATGGCTACTGGTGAAGCATACACTGTTCAACATAATAAAAATTCAATGGAGAATCAAAATAAAGAGAAGAAAACATATTAAATCAGCTAATCAATCCGCTTGAAACAAAATGATTAATAAACTAATAAAGTAAGAACTCGGGGGCAAGTCAAAGTTTCCACACTGAAGTGAAGTGTTTTTCAGCCTTTAGGTCTTTACCGCTTTGTGGTGTCTGCCACAAACACAAAGCCTTAAACCCTTTCTCTCTACTCTCTCCATAGCCTCTTCAATTCAATGCATCCAAAACTTGCAGGCTCCAAACACCGAACCCCAACTTTGAGTCTCCATTTCTCACCTCAAAAGAAGAGACAACAATAGAAAAAAGCAAACACATTCCTTGGAATATGTAACAAAATTTACCTAATATCTCGGCATTGCTTAGCTTAATGTCCCCACATTTGGAAATTGAGATTTTTATAGAATTATTGTTGTTCTCAAAGCTTCAAATTTTCCATACCCCATCTTTAGCAAGGAAGGATCTTCATCATTTGCAGTTAGAAAGAAAACCCCTTTTCACTTTGTTTACTCATATTGTTAGACCCCACTTATGCCCAAAAAGAGAAAACAGCATAATACAATTTATTAGAAGTAATTAGAAGTAATTACTAGTTTGTACATTTCTAATCACTATTATCTCAGATGGGTGTTCTTCACTTTACACTCCTCTGCTTCATTTTACTACATTCATGGAAGATTGCAGCTTATAATGATGAAGATTGGAAGAAAGCCACTGCAACATTCACCAAAGACACTGATGAAGGATCTCTCGTTACTGGTACTACATTTTCATTTTGATAAATGACAATGTCTTAGCATAAAAAACTACAGTAACTGAAAAATGTGGATTTGCATGTGTTGCAGAAGGAGCTTGTGGCTATGGAGATATTCACAAGGCAAGTTATGGAAAACACAGTGCTGGATTGAGCAGCATTTTGTTCAACAGAGGGAGTGCTTGTGGGGCTTGCTATGAAATCAGGTGTGTTGACCACATCTTGTGGTGTGTTTGTTAGGATTTGGTTGAATTAGTCCCACATTGCTTAGGATAGCAAATGGAGTGGGTGGCCTAGGCTATAAATATGAGGCTAAGTTCTCCATTTGTTTTTGCACCAGTCAGAAACACTTTAAGCTTGTATCTGATTTTTCTTTTCCTCTGTACTCTTTGATTAGAGAGTGTTGTGAGGTGTAGTTAGATATTTGCTTTGAAAGAGTGTGGGTGTACTGGGGTGCCGGTGAGAGAAAGAAGTCTATGTGTTGTAACAATTTTCACATAGTGATATTCTCTGGTTGTCATTTGACAACGGCCGTGGTTTTTTCTCCGGTAATTGGAGTTTCCACGTTAAATTCTTGTGTTGTGATTGTGTCTATTTTATTTCTCTGTCAAAGGTGTTTTCTCAAGGGGGAATTGTGTCTTATTCCCAACAAGTGGTATCAGAGCTTCGGTTCGGTGGGATTTATTCTTAGTATGCTCTGTGGTTGCAGCCTAGTCTAATCTCTTTGGTTGCTGTTGTTGTTGCTGGAAGGCAGTGTGACACTGTGAGAGTGCAGTTTGGAAAAGGTTCTGGCTAAGGAAAGACTTGGTATTTAAGTGTGTCCATTGTGACCCACCTCTCTTTCCTGGGGACCCTTCCTAGTGCACGGTCTACAGTTGAGTTATACTATTCCAGTATACGGTTGCAACAATGTCTGGATATTCAAGTGCTGTGAAGCTTGAAATAGAGAAATTTGATGGAAGAATCAATTTTGGCTTGTGGCAAGTACAAGTCAAGGATGTGTTGATACAATCAGGTTTGCACAAGGCGTTGAAGGAGAAGATCTCTGGTTGCTCTCTCTATGAGAGAAGATGATGTTCTCTAGAAGACAAGAAGTATCCTCATGGTATTACCGCACTGCCATGGATAAGGATAAGTTGTGGCAATCGGGTCCACAATTGCACACGGGCATTGGTTGGCGTTGAGATGCAAGGTGTGTGGCGGAGTTAGGTCGATGGCTGAAGAACTTCCAGGAAAAGCCAATTTGGAAGTTGCACCATGAATTTTCAGCAAGGTTTCGATCTGTACCAAGGCGAAATTCTTGGAGTGGTCTAATTCCAAGTGAGTATACTTTCATGGTGGAGTATGATAGTTCTCTGAACTATGATTGTCGGTATAGACAATGGCAGCAAAGAATTGTCGGTGTTGACAATGGAAGCTGAAGATGTGTGACTATTTCAATCAAGGTGGAGATTGTTAGGATTTGGTTGAATTAGTCCCACATTGCTTAGGATAGCAAATGGAGTGGGTGGCCTAGGCTATAAATATGAGGCTAAGTTCTCCATTTGTTTTTGCACCAGTCAGAAACACTTTAAGCTTGTATCTGATTTTTCTTTTCCTCTGTACTCTTTGATTAGAGAGTGTTGTGAGGTGTAGTTAGATATTTGCTTTGAAAGAGTGTGGGTGTACTGGGGTGCCGGTGAGAGAAAGAAGTCTATGTGTTGTAACAATTTTCACATAGTGATATTCTCTGGTTGTCATTTGACAACGGCCGTGGTTTTTTCTCCGGTAATTGGAGTTTCCACGTTAAATTCTTGTGTTGTGATTGTGTCTATTTTATTTCTCTGTCAAAGGTGTTTTCTCAAGGGGGAATTGTGTCTTATTCCCAACAGTGTTATGGGAAGCCCTTCTATTGTTGTCACTGCTACAGATTTCTGTGCTCCAAATTATGGCCTCTCAGTTGATTATGGTGGATGGTGCAACTTTCCAAGAGAGCATTTTGAGATGTCACATGCCGCATTTGCCCAAATTGCAAAGAGTAAAGCTGATATTGTTCCAGTTCAGTATAGAAGGTAAAAAGGATCTTTCACTGATGAAAGATATAGAATGTGTTTAGTAAGTATAGATTAAATTACTCTACCAATCGTTTTACCAAATTTGTAATTAAGTCCCTATAGTTTTAAAAACCAATTTGGTCCTTGCATCATTTTAAACTTTGTAATTAGGTCCTTATCGTGCCAACAATATTAGAGTTATCAGAATATTCTGAAAATGAGAGGACATTCAGGTTTACAAATTTACCTTTAAGCGTGGTATCTTCGATTTGGGGAAGGATATTCTGCTAACTTTAATGTTTTTAACATGCGAAGGACCTGAATACCAGAAGGACCTGAATACCAAATCTAAAACGTGTAGGGACTCAATTGGAAGCTCTTAAACTATAGGAATTAGCAAAGTAATTTAACCGTAAGTATATTATGACAGAATACAGAGATATTGAAACATAGACAAGATATTAAAGTTGTGACAATAACATCCCTTGGAGTGAAGTGTAACATGCTTATATACTTTGCAGAGTGAAGTGTCAAAGAAGTGGTGGCCTAAAATACACAATGAGTGGAAATTCTCACTTCTATCAAGTTCTGGTAACCAATGTAGGACTTGATGGTGAGGTGGTTGCTATGAAAGTGAAGGGATCTAGAACAGGGTGGATCCCAATGGCAAGGAACTGGGGACAAAACTGGCATTGCAATGTCAATCTTCAGCGACAACCTTTGTCATTCGAGGTAACTGTCAGCAGTGGAAAAACATTAACATCTTACAATGTTGCCCCTGCGAATTGGCAATTTTTGCAGACATTTGAAGGAAAACAGTTTTCAGAATGATTAGAATCAGAATTTCATCAGAAATGCTGAGTTTTGCAAACTTTGCTTTATGAATCCAATGACAGAGCACAAGCTTGATTGTGCGAATTTTGCTCATAATTCATGATCTAGATTGGTTCAAGTCTGTGGTTAAAATGGTTAGAAAGAAAGTTTAGTAAGCAAATGGGTCATGTATGATTCTAATCCTTACAATTTCATCAATCAAAAGGCAGCCATTGATGGAATATATAGTCAGTCAAAAAGTAACAGTTATATGAAGCAAACAAATCAGTCTTTTTTCTATCTAGCAAGTTATTTTGTTGCTTGAGCTTTTTCTAATCCCTTAAGGGTATTTTTAATTGTGGGGTAAAAACGAAGTCAAAATTTTCATAGATAAACTTAATGCTTAAAATATACAGTATTCTCCACCCAATTTTACCCCCAACCAAGCATACCCTAAATATGAATATATCTTAGATCTTCCCCACAGGAAACCAGAGTTTGATTTTGAATTTCTAAGTTCAATTTATCAAACTTCAACATTTACACCAATGACACTTTGGTCAAATATTTTTTCTATATTACAGAGTGATACTTCTAAATAAATATCTTCAAAAAACTTTGGTTGAAATTGTCAGAGCTTATTGAATATAAGTTGGAGTGTATACTATGGAATCCTTGTGCTTCAACACTAACTAACAACCATAGAGGATGAACTAAACTGCCTATGACACGTCTAAAAAAAGTGTTACAAAGATTTTAGAAACTAATTCAAGGAATTCTATTTTGACTACAAATGTAAAAGCAAGATTAGAGCAAAATCTATCTGCATCTAAGCCTACAAATCTCAATCAATAGTTAGGACTAATGCTCTCCGCAAACCATGCTACAAAACCTGAAGGATTGGTAATTTGATATGTCAATTCTCCTCCTAAGCACTAACTTTAGCAAATTCAAAAGAACACAACTCATGTACACATTGGAAATAATTATTGACAAAAACGATATAGTCTTGATTGTTATGCAGCTGCTAGCATCGAATGAGCAGCACAACCACTCTCAACTTCATGTGTTTAAATTTGTTTGCATTAGCTTGCTTGAATTGTAACAAGTTCAAGAATTTTGTTTCTTTGAAAGTTGTATGTCCAGCTCCTAATATTCTTCTTCAACGTCCACTGCACCATCAAATGATTTGTTGTTATTATCACTAAATCTTTAATGTTTTCAATTTCAGCTTCTACTCAGTTTCCTTTATTAATAATATCAGACAAGAAGCACACTAATATATTTTTAGCATTTATAAAAAAATCTCCTACTCGTGTTACATTTTTATCATTGATGAATTCTGCATATAACACCATTAAATTCTATTTTCTTTTCTCCCTTGACCCCGTCTTCCATCTTCTGGCTTTTCTTACAATTTTCTTGACTCCTACACTTGCCTGTTTGCACCTCTTCCATTTCTTCCCATTTCTTCCCAAACTTCATTATCCTGTATTTGTTTATCTTCAAACAGTTTTTGGTTCCTGATTCTCCAAGTAACCCAGATAATAGTAAATCATAGATTAATCCACCGTCTTTTTTCGCATCTAACAACAATTTGGTGGCACCATGCCTCAAAAACATCTATAATTTTATCAGATTTTACCCAACAAATTTCTCCTGGTTGTAACGTTTTAACCCACGGAGATTTCACATATGCACAGTGTATAAATAAATGGTTCTCATCTTTTGTAATTTCAATGCCATAATTTATGACTTCAGGTTGTGGATGCGTCAAATGTGATTTTGCAAATCATATAGCCAAGGAGAGTAGTAATAGATAATACCAAATCTTTACATATGATTGCATATTCTTATCTAATATTTTGGTTCTGTGATTATGTTTACTCAAATAAGTGACAAACTTTATGGTGTGGATGTGATAGTATTTGATGGAGAAATAAACTCTCAATATTAAATCTTTTTAATTGTTTGTTATTATTTTTAGTCATAAATTATGCTTTATTATAGTAGTTATTTTTATCTTTGTTGAATGCATTTTTAATTAGGGCCAATGGAAATAATTCACAAAATTTTTTGTTGGAAAAACACTTAAAAGATGATATTAAAAAATTATTTACAGATTAAATATACAATTCGTGCTTAGGCATAGACTTCGGTTAAATATACATATAATTTTGTAAACAAATTATAACAAAGTAGATTAAATACATGATCTGTGATTAACCATATACTAGGATCTAGTTATTATAACTAAATGTCACTTAGTTAGTATTCATTGTTTGTGTAACTATATTTAAACAAAAAAACATAATAGTTTTTACATTTAAGTGGAATATATTCATATCGATAAAATTATTTGACTTCTGAAAAAGAGATGATGTAACAATCTTATACATTGTACAATAAATTTTTAACAAGAGTAGTTTTTTAAATTAAAAGTAATAATTATTAGTATAAATAGACATATTCAACAAATTTTTACAATAGATCAATATTTGGCCCGCGCGTAACGCGAATTTTATACTAGTTTAATTTATAAATTAAAACTAATATGATTAACATTTAAGGGCGTCATTTACTATCCTCTGTCCTGCCTTATAGATAACAGATGCTGCATATACCCAATAGATAAATCCAACATATCAGAATAAGAAAAATGTATGGAGACCTAATTTTGGAATTAGTAGTTCACATTCTTGGTATTTCACTTATTTCAGCACACCATAGGTTGGAATTGGAGGGATAACTCGAGATCTCTCTTATTTTTTAAAACAAAAATAGAACCAAAAATTAAGCAAATTGCAGACTTAACCGTCAGCGAAAATAAGGAAAACATAAATAGCACAACAAAGCTTTTGTTAAACAAAACAGATATTTATTAGGACACTTTACAAAGTAAGTGCTTAACTGAATACACTGCCCAACAAAGACACCGCTTTATCGGTTAGGCTGCATTTATTTCTGAAACCAGAATACACTAAAAATAAGACATAAAACACAGAGATACAAAATTTAATGTTCTTATATTCTGTTTAGTAATAAAATAGAATAAATTATAAAAATCTAATTTATTTTTTTTATTTAAAAAATTTAAAAAATATATAATAATAAAAATTTTATAAGAATAATAAAAAAATAAAAATAAATTATATTATTTATTAGTATCAGTGTCTTTTCTATCATAATGAACACAAAATACATTAATTTAATATCTCTAGATACAATGTCTCTATTCCTATCTCATCTATCAAATACGATTTTGATCCATATTTCATCTATTAAATACGATTTTGTATTTTTATATTCCTGTCTCAGTATTCCATCCCTATAAACAAATACAGCCTTACATGCTAAATGCCTAGCTTCAAACAACGTTTCCACCGAGTTATTCAAGTACTACAAAACTTCGGCCATAAATAAAAGAAATAATAGATGATGTCTATGAATTTAACAAGTTCACAAAAATAAAATAAAGAACTCTCCAACTATTTCTTAACCAACTAAACTATGAGTTAAGCAGGTAATACAAGTAGTTTATAGTTTTATATAAACTAAGATGTGACAAGTGAAGCTACTTCTACAAAGGGCGAGAGACAAATCCCATGGCAACCATCTTTTCCACCAAATCCTCATGCAGTTTAAGCTGCCCTGCTTTCCTCAACAGCTCTAGAACCATTTCATAAACAGATTGATTAGGTTTCAGTCCTTTTTCTTCAACCATCTCCTTCATAAACTTGTAGCAATTGTTCCAGTGCCCCTTTTCACAATACATTGAAATCAAAATTCGATAAGTATTCACATTGGGCTCAACTTGATTCTCATCCATCTCCTTCTTCAATTTCAAAACCATATCAATTGATTTTGAGTCCGCGAACATTCTCATCAATATATTGTAAGTTAATGTATTAGCCTGGCACTTCAGCTCCTTCATTCTAGCATACATCCTATGAGCAGCATTAACATCATGTAACTGAGCTATGCATCCAAAAATTGAATTGAAACTTGACGCGTTAGGAGAAACCCCTTTCTTAACCATTGAGTTGAGAACCTTCACAGCTTCTTCAAGATTCTCATCCCTGCAATGACTCTCAATTAGGAAATTATAAGTAATCGTATCAGCAGGACAATCCAGCCTCTTCATCTGATTGTAAACTTGCAAGACCTTTTCAGTCCTTCCAGCCTTCACATGAACTCGCATGAGACTATTGAAAGTAACCGCATTAGGATCGCAGCCGGCATCAATCATCTCTGAGAAAACATCATGAGCACGAGAAATCTGACCACACCGGCACAGTGAGTCAATCACAATGCTGTAAGTGTATGTGTTAGGCTTGATTCCAGCCAGTTTCATATCCCTGAAAACCTCCTCGGCTTTTGCTATATTCCCAGCCCTGCACCAACCATGAACTAAACTAGTGTACACTATAACATCAGGCTCAAACCTATCCTTAAGACTATCAAAAAATGATTGAGCTTCAATTGCTCTTCTCTTCCTGCATAAGCTACTAATCACAATTGAAAATGCAACAATATCAGGGAAGCAACCAAAGTCTTCCATGCGGTTAAAGGCGTGAACCGCCTCCGCAGCCAATCCGGCCCTCACGTATCGTCGGACAAGGACAGAAAACGTGTCGATGGTTATTTTGACTCTGCGAACTTTCATCAAATTGATCAAATGCCATGCTAAATCGAAATGCCTCAGCTTTCCGGCAAGGTCGATCATCTCGTTGTAGGGCTCAGGGGATGAAGGGAAGCCCTCGAGGGAGGTGGTCCAGTTGAAGAACGCGAGAGACTGGAGCAAGGGGATGCCATGGCGGACACCCCCGCATTTCTCGATAACCTTGCGGGTGACGGCGGGGGAAACAGTTTCTGTGGCGGAGATTTTGGAAAAACTGATGTTGAGATCGGGTATGGTGAAATTGGGGGTCGGTGGGGTGGCGTTGGGATTAGGGTTCTTGCGGTAGTGGTCTTTAATGAGAGAGTGAAATTTTTCTGCTATAAGGGTCTCTTGGGGTGACAGGTTAGTGGTTTGGGCAGTTTCTGTGGTTTCGTCTGTGTCATGAGCTTTTGAAATCAAAGCTTCGGAAGAAGAAGAATAGAGTTTGAAAGTGCAGAGTAAGAGTGGGGAAAGAGAGCTGTATAAGCTAACCCTTTGTTTGATGAAGGCCATGAAGAGGGATGGCACGCACTGCCACTGAGCAATTTAACTGAATATTGCACTTCAAGGTGACAGAAACTTCTCCGATGACTTTTGAAATTGGGAAGTGATGATGATAACTGAGAGCGGCTCCCTGGTTGAGTTATTGGCGGCGCTTTAGAATGGCAACGCCCTCGGCATCAATAGTTCTCACAAACCTCCTCATTCTGCATAAGCTAGACAGGGGTAAATTAGGTGCATAAAATATTTGACAAAGTATAAACTAAAGAGCTTATGTAAATGTTAATAAGATTTTTAAATCAATATAGAAGAGCCAGACAGGAAAAAACAACAGAGATCAGTTCATGAGACAAAACAGATAACTCTAATGCACATCTTTAAATCTTTATTCCATTGCTTTAACCTATGTCTGTAGTCATTCACGGTACTACCAGACTTCACTTAAACTGTAACACAGTTAAGTTGAGGATTTGATCAAAGGTTGAGAGAGTACCTTATCATCCTCATAAACCACAGTAGAAGGAATTTTTTATTGATGATCTTGTCAAATTTGTCCAACACGGAATAAAAGAGTAAGGATTTAAACAGTTAGAAATTAAACCTCAAGCACAAAAACGGATTGATACAACGACATAATATCTTAAAATAACAGGAAAAATGGTATACAAGGCTCAAGAAAGGAAAAAGAACAAAGAGAACAACAAATTAAATCAATTAGTTTTACATGCAAATACAATTCATCTAAACCTAACACAAATTAAATCAATCAGTTTTACATACAAATACAATTAGCATCAATACATTGAAAGAGCAAAAAGCCAGTATAAAAAATTAATAAGAAATACTATATAAAAAAGAAAAAAATAAATCTCACCTACAACAGAAGCAGAAACTCAGAAACAGTCAGGGACGTTTTTGATATGACCAGTAAACATCAGTTACACGTTATAGCTCGGCTACACATTAGGCCCAATCATAACCGACGATTTCATCATGAATGACCTTAAATCAATAACGTCGGATTCACCATTTATGCTCTTCCCAGACGTTACATCTGAAGGATAACGGCCAAACTTCTCCTGCTAATATAAAGCAGACAAAAGACCAAAAGAAGGTACGCAACTTTTTCAAGATTAAGAACTATCAACCCTACAATACTAACTTGAGCGTCGGAGTGCCTTTGCAGGTACCTACCCTCGCCGTTCATTCGTCGCCGACGTATACCTCGGTTCACTCTAGGAGTCCGCCGATCTTACCAGAGGACGAGCTATACCTCGGAATTACCAAGTAAGAACATTTGGCGCCCACCGTGGGGCCGAGCAACTCGAAAAACCATTTGCAAAGGTCCCAAAATACCCTTGAAACACTACCATGGCTGACGTCCCTCCCCCGACCCCATCTGAGCTCCTTCGGATGGTGACCGAACTTCAGCAAGCAAACCAACAAATGGCGGAGGAAAACTGAAGAATGCAGAAACAAATTGCGCAATTGGTTACTAATCGGCTGGAACACAATGATGATCTTCATAATCGAGAGGAAAATCATGAACGTCGGTCAATACCGACTCATGTTTCAGAAACGCCTCAGCAGGAAGAAGAAGAAGCTCAGCATACAGAAAGATCCCAACCAGGTGATGAGGAAGATGAGCGCGACAATTCTGCTGGACCATTCACGGCCGACATTATGAATTTTCAGCTGCCTCGACAGTTCACCCTGCCGAACACTCTGACCCCTTATGATGGATTGGGAGATCCAAAGCAGCATATCAAGAAATTCTGATCTATTATGATCGTTAATGGTGCATCTGACCCTATTTTATGCCGTTGTTTTCCATCTTTTTTAGACGGTCCTGCACTTGACTGATTTTGTTCTTTGCCTGCAGATTCAATATCACGTTTTCAAGAGCTGGCAAAGCAGTTCGAAGACCACTTTGCAGCATCTGCGATATACCTACATGATTCTGACTACCTGACGACGATCAAACAAGGACCACAAGAGAGCCTCAAGGATTATATCACTCGTTTTACAAAAGTCGCAATGAGGATCCCCGACCTTCATCCTGAAGTCCATCTCCATGCAATCAAGAGCGGCCTCCGTCCGGGCAAGTTTCAGGAGACGATAGCTGTGAGTAAACCAAAAACCTTGGCCGAATTCCGCGAAAAAGCCAAGGGACAGATAGATGTCGAAGAACTTCGACAAGCCCGCAAAACCGAAAAGTCAACCGCGGCCAAGGACGACGATAAGCCCCGCGACAGTAAGAAAGCATTCAAGCCGGTTCCCCGTTATGAGTCGTACACCCAATTCAACACAAAGAGAGATGACATTATTAAAGAAATACTCAACTCCAAATTGATCAAGCCTCCTCGTAAAGCCGGCGCTTATCCGGAGTCTAAGACCGTTGATAAATCCAAATACTGCACCTTTCATCAGAAACATGGTCACACAACGGATGAATGTGTGATCGCTAAAGATCTCCTAGAGCGCCTCGCAAGACAGGGACACCTGGACAAGTTCATTGCCGGGCGTATGCAGAAGAATACAACCTCGGCCTCCGACCTTGTGACAGCAAGTCCCTCATCAAAAGAAAAAGACAAAACACCAGCCCAACCCAGAGGAATCATAAATTGTATTTCAGGAGGATATGCAGGAGGCGGACATACCAGCTCGGCGCGGAAGAGAACTTATCGGGCCATGTTGGCCGTTACAGATGCCCCTAAAGTACCCCAGCCGGTCCAAGATCTGCCAGAGATGACTTTCGGATCAACCGACTTTAATCATACTGATGCTAATTACGACGATCCTGTAGTGATTTCTATCCAGTTGGGGGATCTAATAGTCCGTAAAGTGCTTCTCGACCCCGGAAGTAGTGCAGACGTCCTATTCTTTACAACCTTCGAAAAGATGAAACTAAGTAGCAAAATTTTGCAGCCATATCATGGAGACTTGGTCGGATTTTCCGGGGAACGAGTCCCTGTTTTGGGTTCCGTGTGGTTACAAACCACACTCGGTGAGCAACCATTATTTAAGACACAAGACATTCAATATCTTGTTGTCGACTGTTTTAGCCCTTATAATCTAATATTAGGTAGACCATTTTTGAATAAATTTACAGCAATTGTATCTACAGTTCATCTGTGTGTTAAGTTCCCTGTGCAGGATAATTTAGTGGCAACAATACATGGTGACCTCCATGAAGCTCGGCAATGCTATAATACAAGCCTGAAGCCGATCAAAAGGAACAACGTGGTTCAGATCAACTCCATCCAACCTGACCAACCAAGTTTAACGGAAATAGATCCCAGAGCCGACTTTGAAGATCGGCCCATGCCGAATGAAGATTTAGCAAAGGTGACCCTGACCGAGGACCCCGCCAAATACACATTCATGGGGACATCTATCAGTAAAGAGGAGAAGGAATCACTCACAACGTTTTTACGACAAAATGCCGACTTGTTTGCCTGGACATCTGCCGATATGCCCGGAATAGATCCATCTGTTATCACCCACAGGTTGGCAATTAATCCTGAAGTTCGCCCAGTCTCTCAAAAGAAAAGAAACCTCGGAGCAGAAAAACGCCTCGCGTCCCTGGCCGAGGTAAAAAAGCTCATTGCCGCGAATTTCATCAGAGAAATCAGGTTCACAACATGGCTCGCCAATGTTGTTATGGTAAAAAAGAGTAACGGTAAGTGGCGCATGTGCGTCGATTTTACTGACCTAAATAGGGCATGCCCCAAAGATGCTTATCCTTTACCATGTATTGACACTTTAGTTGACAATTCCTGTGGTTACGATTCGCTGAGTTTTATGGACGCATACTCTGGTTATAACCAGATCCTCATGCATCCATCAGACAAAGACAAAACTGCCTTTATAACTGAATATGGTAACTACTGCTATAATGTCATGCCTTTTGGTCTAAAGAATGCAGGTGCAACATATCAGCGATTAATGAATAAAGTCTTCGAGCACCAAATAGGTCGGAATATCGAAGTCTATGTGGACGACATGGTGGCAAAGACCATGGTCGGCAACTCTCACATACAGGACCTAGCTGAGATCTTCGGGCAGATCCGACGATATAACATGAGACTGAATCCCGAAAAGTGTGCGTTCGGAGTACGCAGGGGAAAATTCCTCGGATTCATTCTTACCAGCCGAGGAATTGAGGCAAACCCTGAAAAATGTCAGGCGATCCTTGATATGCAAAGCCCAAAAATGGTAAAGGAGGTGCAACGACTAACAGGACGCCTCGCCGCCTTATCCAGATTTCTACCCTGTTTGGCAGCAAAGTCTTTTACCTTTTTCCAATGTTTAAAAAAGAAAACAAAAAATTTTGAATGGACCGCAGACTGTGAATCAGCGTTTCAAAATTTAAAACAATTTCTTTCAAAACCACCAGTTTTACAAAAGCCAAAACCTAATGAGCCATTATATGTATACTTGTCTATTACTGATACAGCAATTAGTTCTGTCCTTGTAACAGAAACGCAGAAAGTTCAGCAACCGATCTATTTTGTGAGTAAATCACTGCAGGGTGCCGAGCTTCGTTACCCAAAATTGGAAAAGCTGGCGTTGGCCTTAGTCTTCTCCTCGAGACGACTCCGACCATATTTCCAAGGACACACTATCATCGTCAGAACCGAACAACCTCTTCGGCACGTCCTCTCAAAGCCGGAATTGGCAGGCAGACTTATCAAATGGGCAATCGAACTTTCTGAATTCGATATCCAATACCAGCCAAGAGGATCCGTCAAATCCCAATACCTAGCAGATTTTGTCGCAGAGCTTACCCAACCAAATATGGACGAGCAGAACTCGGCCTGGAGCCTGTTTGTAGATGGAGCTTCAAATCCACAAGGGTCAGGTGCAGGGGTATTACTCGAAAGTCCTGAAGGTATCATCCTCGAACATTCCCTCCGATTCTCCTTCAAGGCCAGTAATAACCAAGCCGAGTATGAAGCCCTCCTCGCTGGGCTCAGGTTAGCAATTGATTTACACATTACCTCCCTAAAGGTTTACTGCGATTCTCTATTAATAGTGCAACAGGTTAATCAAGTTTTTCAAACTAAAGATCAGCTTTTATTGAAATACTTAGAGCTTGTACAGCAATTGGTAAATGGCTTTCGAAAAATTGAAATTTGCCACATTCCTAGAGAACAAAATCATAGGGCTGATATTCTATCAAAACTAGCTACTACACAGTCACACACAGCAACATTATTACAGTCAACCTTAGACAAGCCGAGCATACATGTCATGAGCACTTTAAACATTTCCAATGAAACAAGTTGGCAACTACCTTACATACAGTATTTAAAAGAGGGTTCTCTTCCCAAAGAAATCTCAGATAAGAAAAGATTTCGACGACAAGCTTCTTTCTTTACTTTAATAAATAACACTCTGTATAGGCGGGGATACTCCCGACCTCTTTTGAAATGTCTGGACAGGAATGATGCTGATCTTGTGTTAGCCGAAGCCCATGAAGGAATATGTGGCATACATTCAGGGGCAAGAAGCCTCGCACAGAAAATACTTCGAGCCGGTTTTTACTGGCCGAGTTTATGGGAGGATAGCAGAAAGAAGGTCAGAACTTGTGACCAGTGTCAAAAACACGCACCGATCATTAACATCCCAGCGGAGCAGCTTCACCAGTCTATAATAAGCTGGCCGTTCAACCAGTGGGGAATCGACATCCTCGGCCCCTTTCCTACCGCACCAGGACAACTGAAATATTTGGTTGTGGCTATTGACTACTTCAGCAAATGGATTGAAGCACAACCCTTGGCAAGAATCACATCCTCCCAGATGATATCATTCGTTTGGAAACAAATCATATGCAGATTCGGAATTCCCCGGCATATTGTCACCGACAATGGTCGGCAGTTTACCGATCATAGTTTTAAAGACTTCCTACAGAAGCTGAAGATAAACCACCACTTTTCATCGGTGAACACCCACAATCTAATGGCTTAGCAGAAGCCGCCAACAAGGTCGTCCTACACGCTTTAAGGAAAAAGCTCGATAACGCCAAGGGACTCTGGGCCGAGCTAATCCCAGAGGTATTATGGTCGTACAATACCACCATGCATACATCAACAAAGGAAACACCTTTTAGGTTGGTCTATGGATCCGAGGCTATGATTCCCTTAGAAGTTTCACAACAATCATTAAGAGCCTTAGCAGAGAATCATGATCAAGCTCGCCGAGCAGAACTTGACTTGATAGAGGAAATCAGAAATACAGCAGCCGTCCGTCACCAGGCCCTTCAGCAACAACTAAATCAAAGACATGCCAAACGAGTAAAACCAAGGTCTTTCAACATCGGAGATCTGGTCCTAAGGAAAACCGAAGCGGCTCGGCGACCACCCTCCCACGGAAAGCTCGCAGCAACATGGGACGGACCCTACCGTATACTTGAAGTCCTCGGCAGAGGGGCTTACAGACTAGAACATTTGGATGGGACCAAGATTCCGAGTTCATGGAATGTCAATTCTTTAAAGCAATATTTCAGTTAAAACAAAAGCAGAGTGCTGGTACTCTTTTTTCTCACTTGAGATTTTTCCCAAAAAAGGGTTTTGCTCAAGGAGGTTTTAACGAGGCCAGCCTACCCGAGTTAAAATTGTAAGGTACTGCTTTACCCAAAGTTTGAATGCATTTATATACTTTTAACAGATTCTATCCGACCGAATTTATCTTATCATCAACAATCATAAGGGGTTTGTTACCTAATAAATCCCTTCGCAGACAAACAAATCATCAAAACATCATTTCAGCCCCACTAACGGGTATCAGACAACACAATTAGGAAAATCCAAAGCCTAATTACGCAGATTGTTAAAACAAAAAATAGTCACGAACATCAGTTCTACAAAACAAGAGCAAAACTGCTAACATACTACGCTGAACTATTACTTAACTAGGTTATCACCACCTTCCTCAATTACTTCCTCGTCATCTACAAGCTGGCCGTCCCGAATCACCTTGCCCGGATCCATCTCCCCAAAATCACCATCAGGCATCAGAAACTTCGCCTGCGTCACAGCACGGTAAAAACCTTCAGCAAAGGCATCAAGAATGTCACCTTCTCTACTAGCCTTGAATTCCTTCATCTGTGCAGTAAGGTCAGCAACTCGCTTATTCATATTCTCAACATCACTATTTTTCTTTTTTAATAGTTCGGCATCATTTTCACGATTCTCTTTTTCAACTTTTAACTCCTTTTCCAAATCAGAAAATTTCTTCTGCAATTCTGTTAAGGCTAATTCTCTAGCCGACAACTGTTCCTTTAGGACACCGACCTCTTCAACCTCAGTAGCCATCTTCTTATGCCTTTTTTCCTGGCTACGGCCAACACAAGCCAATCGAAAACCCAACACCTGAGGTTTAAATATTCCACCATTAAAAAACTTACAGACATAAGTTGTTAAGCGAAACCAATACTTAAAATAAATATACCTGCAGAAACTGATCAACTCCAACATCCCCTACCTCCTCCACCCGAGCTATATCAGCAACGCCCTGCACAACTTCGTCTGCAATAACATTAAACGGAAAACCTCGGTCCCAAAGAGATGAACCATCCCCATTGTTGTCAAAAGCGTGAAGCTTCTCCTGCTTCACACTAAAACTAGACAAGTCATCAAGCTGAATAACGGTTTCCTTATTCCCGGAAGTAGCACCACCCTCCGTCTTTCTTTTCTTAAAAACGATTCCTTTCTTTCTTGGGAGAGGCTGATCGACCTCTCCCCCAACCTCCACCTTCTCCGCATTCGATGAGGATCCTTCAAAGTTTTTAGACTTGAACCGAGCCCTAAGAGTCGAAGCAGTAACTCCAGGAAATTTCCCACCTGCCATAGAAACAACAAGAACACCATCAGCATAATAAAATTCTCATTTAATTGAAAAACACAAACAAAAGCATACCCTGATAACCTCACCAAAGTAATCAATAACAGCCGACTTATTAACCTCCCAAGGAAGCAACTCCGACACAGACACCAATCCCCCCTTGGATACCATCTCAATCAAAAAGGATATGATACACTCGTTCCTTTCAGATATCATTTCGGGACCCAAAATTTGTTGAGGTTGACAACACCAGTATAAGGGAAACTTTTCCCCAAGGTTTTCGTCCATATAAAAAGGAAAGTCCTCATCCACAGCCTTAACTTTCAGAAACATTTCTTTAAAATTTTTAAAGGAAGATTTGTACAATTTGAAAATCGCAAAACCAGGTGTGCTATTCAAGTTCACCCATAACCCTTTCCATACCCCTTTTGCCTGAAATAAGGAAAAGAAGAGCTCCAAATCTGGTTTAACCTCCAGAAATTCCATTAAAATCTGAAAACATCTTATGAAAGCCCAACAGTTAGGATGAACTTGTGAAGGAGCACAGTTCAATTGTTTCAGAATATCACATTCAAGCTGGCTAAAAGGAAGTCGAACCCTCAATTCCTCTAACACACAACTATACATATAAAAACTTTCAAAATCCTCTCTCCTATGAAAAACCCGATCTGACCGGTTGCATGGAAGTAACTCCAAGCAACAACCGGGTTTCACTATACCAGCAACACTAACCTGCCTAACACTATCCATATCCAGAAAAAGCGAAGCCCTTATTTTCACATCGCTGTCAACCCAGTCGTACGAACCACCATCATCAAAATGGGGCAAAGATTTACCCTTCTTTTCACTCATGGCTTTTGACGAAATCAGAGAGGGAGGAAGAAAAGATTCAAACGAAAAGAAGGGATTTTGTTACTAACCTTTACTGCCCATGGTGTTTAAAACCTTCTGAAACTAAAAAACTCCAAAAGAAAAAGAAAGGGGTAAAAGTATCAAACCGTTCATTTACTTAAAGCCTCTAAAATTAATGATGGAAATTAAAAACATTAAATGAGGCACCATGACCAACCGTTCCAAGTAAACATTGGAACTCGCACATATCTAGGAAAAGTAATAAAATAATAATTAAAGCATTTTACAACAATAACAACTTGAAGAATAATTATTAAACTCTTCAGTAACCCAACATTAACTTTCAAAGATGCTACGTTGACCTGGGGGCTGGGCACCGTGTACCGAGCTATTACTCATTCATTATAAAAGCTCAACCTATCTCTTTAAAAGTCAGGTCAAGCTTGGGGGCTGTGATATGACCAATAAACATCAGTTACACGTTATAGCTCGGCTACACATTAGGCCCAATCATAACCGACGATTTCATCATGAATGACCTTAAATCAATAACGTCGGATTCACCATTTATGCTCTTCCCAGACGTTACATCTGAAGGATAACGGCCAAACTTCTCCTGCTAATATAAAGCAGACAAAAGACCAAAAGAAGGTACGCAACTTTTTCAAGATTAAGAACTATCAACCCTACAATACTAACTTGAGCGTCGGAGTGCCTTTGCAGGTACCTACCCTCGCCGTTCATTCGTCGCCGACGTATACCTCGGTTCACTCTAGGAGTCCGCCGATCTTACCAGAGGACGAGCTATACCTCGGAATTACCAAGTAAGAACAGTTTTCAACTTGGGGTCGTTGCGGCATTGCACCGTTGCAAAGCAAGTCGCCAGCGAGAGAGCAGAGCTTCGGCGAACGCAGAGCAGAGCCTGCAGAGGAGCCAATACGATGGCAAACTGGTTTTAATATTTAAATCCGGTTTTATATATAAACCGGTTTTAAATCCAGTTTCCTAATATCCAAATTTAAAATTCAGTTTTAAATCTGGTTTTTTAATATCTAAATTTAAAGTCCGGTTTTTTGTTTTAAAATAAAATTTTAAAATCAGATTTTTTAACCAAAAATCCAGTTTTAAAACTAGTTTTTAGAAATTCATTTCCAAACCAAATTTTTTAACCAAAAATCTAATTTTAAAACCAGTTTTTAAAAAATCCGATTTTCAAACCATAATTTTTTTAAAAGTAAAATTAATACTAAAGCCTTTTTAAACTATATAGGTTCATTACAACTAGGATTTGGTTCTTTATAAATCTAATGACAATTGCTAATCTAAATAACATTTAATCATTCTCAAAACATCAAAATGATACCACTAAAAATTCTCTCTAAAACAACAACCATAAAATATTAAAAGATGCCAACAAAATCATCAAACAACTACAACTTTTGAAGAAAATATATCTACAAATAACAAAATATATCTGCATCAAAAAACCACAACCTAATATTTCTCAAACGCTAGCATCAGGTGTTTCAATATAATTTCTAATCGTGGTGCCAACTCTTCTGCAGCCTCCTGTTTGAAGTAAACCAAATGTGGGCCATAAATAAAATTAAGTAAATTGGATATAACTGAATATGATTCATTAAGCGAAAACAAACAGATATTGTAGTCAGAACCTCTTCAAGTGTTGCAAAAGCTGAACAAGCAGCTTCTTGCACCTGCTTAACAACAGCCAAAGAAACATACTACAATCTTTACAATAGCATGTTGAGTACCCAGAAACTAAAATGGATTGGAACTCAGCTAAACCCCATTCAATATGCTAAGAGAACATGATAAAGGTTACATAGAAAATTAGAAATTGAAACACCCTTAATGCTTCCCATTTTTTTATAAGGTATAAAAAGATATAAAAGAGAATGGGAATAGAATCTGATAAAAAATCAGATGAAAAAAATCTGAGAGTTTGTAGCAGTAGAAAACTGGCTTGAGTAGATTAGAATGGTCAATTCTATTAATAATTCTTGCAACATTTGCTGGGTTTAGTGTGGTGATGAGTGGAAGTTCAATTATTGGTGAGATTCTTAGATGGAGGAGAACTTGGCAGCAACAACAAGTCAACAACAACAAAGTGGAGGAGTTCAATTAATCAAAATGCAATTCAAACACAAGAATCCCAGCAGCAATATCTCAACAATATCTCAGCAATCTAAACAAATTGCAATTCAAACTCAAGAATAGTATGATAGCATGATGAAAATAATGCAAAACAGCAATTCGTACGCACAATCCAATTGATTCGGTAAGCATATGGCAGCAAAATCAGATACGACATAGTGCATTAATAGGATTAAACAATCTCAATAGTTTCAGCAACAATTTCAGCAATTTTGCAATAAAGTAATAGGATTAAACAATCTCAATAGTTTCAGCAACAATTTCAGCAATTTTGCATTAAAGTAGTAAATTTCCACACAAGCAAACTGTTGGGTTTTTTCTCTCCTTTGTGAGGCTCAAGTCCAAAATTTTGGGGGTGTATTCTTGCACCCTAGTGTCACAACCCTAATTCAGTTTTTGAGGTTTTTTGAGAGAGAGAGAATAGCCACCAAGTGAGAGAGAAGAGGGAAAAACAGAATTTCTGTTTTTGCCCAAAGCAGTAAATTTCAAATGGCAGTTTCTCAGTTGTTCACCGTTGGATCGGCTTGAAATTTAAACTGCATATTTTTATCATCTTGTTCTTTATTCTGGTCTGTGGAGATGTTGATTGGAGGTTTGCAGTAGGAGAAATTGGTTTCGCAAGAGAGAAATTAGGTTTCCCGTTTTTACACAGAGCAACAATCTTGGAACGGCAGTTTCTCATTATTTCACCGTTGGATCGACGAGAAATTTGAATTGTAGATTCTTCACATCTTGTTCTTGATTCTGAACGGTGGAGATTTTAATTGGAGGTCTGCAAAGAGAAAAATTGGCTTCGACATTAGCTCTATTTTTTGGGTATATTTCATCTTCTTGCCTATTACTTGTAAGCTTTGGTGCATTGATGTTTTGACTGGTTATTTGCACATTTTTGTGCTTTGTTTGAGACTCTCTTGTACCTCATTTGATTATAGTGGAGCTATTTCATTGGTCTGGATGACCCGTAGTTTTTACCTCTCACATTGAGGGGGTTTTCCACGTTAAAATTTTTGTGTGTTCTTATTATTGCTTTACTTGCTATATTTGCTTGTTATAGTTGCTGCCATATTGTGTTGTGAGTACTTCCATATTGTTCTTGTGTTGGACATTTGTGTCATTTTCGCTGCTAGGCTCTTTCATATTGGCATCAGAGCTTGTTGGTATGTTTCTGGGCTTGTCTGTGAACAATGGAAGCTAATACTAATACTAGTAGGATGATCACTCTTAATGGTCCTAATTATGATTTGTGGAAGTCAAAGATGGAAGATTTGCTTTATCTCAAAAATTTTCATCAACCAGTTTTTGGTACAGAGAAGCCTAATGATAAGTCTGATGATGATTGGACTTTGTTGCATAGACAAGTCTGTGGATATATTAGGCAGTGGGTTGACGATAATGTGTTGAATCATATTATTGGAGAGACACGTGTTCGAACCCTTTGGATTAACCTTGAACAGTTGTATGCTCGAAAAACTGGGAATAACAAGATGTTTTTGATCAAACAGTTGTTGGCTTTGAAGTATACAAATGGGACATCAATGACAGATCACTTGAATAATTTCCAAGGAATTATGAATTAGTTATCTTCCATGGGTATCAAGTTTGATGAAGAGGTTCAAGGATTGTTACTTCTTGGCTCCTTACCAGACTCGTGGGAAATTCTTAGAATGTCATTGTCCAATTCTGCTCCTGATGGTGTAATCTCTATGGATCTTGCCAAGCGCAGTGTTTTGAATGAAGAGATGAGAAGAAAGTCACAAGGTACATCGACTACACATTCAGATGTTCTTGTTTCTGAGTCTAGGGGGAGAAGCAAAAGTCGAGGTCCTAAAGGTAGAGATCAATGCAGAAGCAAGTCTCGAGTAAAGTATAAGAATATTGAGTGTCATCATTATGGTCAAAAGGGATATATGAAGAGATTTTGTTGGCAGCTAAAGAAGGAGAAAGCCAAGGCAAGTAAAGACAAGAGCACAAATAAAGATGATGGTAACAAGGAAGACAAGGTTAATGTAACTCATGATGATTTTCTTGTTGTTGAGGAGTTTAAATATGTTAACCTTGTTGATAATAGCACTAGTTGGGTAATTGATAGCGGTGCTTCTATTTATGTTACATCTAGGAGGGATTTGTTTATGTCATATACTCCTGGTGATTTTGGTGATGTAAAAATGACTCATCAAGGTGTTGCAAAATGTGCTGGTGTTGGACAGGTTTGCTTAGAAACCTCCAACGGTACCAAGTTGACTTTGAAGCGTGTGAAGCATGTTCCAAATATTCGGTTGAACTTACTTTCTGTTGGTAAGTTGTGTGATGAAGACTTGGATAGCTCATTTTCTCGTGATAGCTGGAAGCTCACCAAGGGTTCCATGGTTGTTGCTAGAGGTACAAGACACTCTACTCTTTATTTAACTCAAGCAAAGATTGTGAAAGATGTTGTTAATGCTGCTGAGTTTGTTGATAAAACTGATTTATGGCATAAGAGATTATGTCATATGAGTGAGAAAGGCATGAATATGTTATCCAAGAGGAATCTTTTGTCTGATTACAAGGTTGCTTTGCAAAAGTGCAATCATTGCTTTGCTGGAAAACAAAATAGGGTTTCTTTTAAGAGCCATCCACCTTCAAGGAAGCCGGAGATACTTGACTTGGTGCATTCTGATGTATGTGGGCCGATGAAGACAAGAACACTTGAAGGGTCTATCTGTTTTGTAACCTTTATTGATGATCATTCTAGGAAATTATGGGTTTACATTTTGAAGACCAAAGATCAAGTTTTGAATGTGTTCAAGCAATTTCGAGCTTCTGTTGAAAGAGAAACTGGGAAGAAGTTGAAATGCATTCGTACTGACAATGGTGGTGAGTACTTAGGTCCATTTGATGCTTATTGTAAAGGGCATGGTATAAGCATCAGAAGACTCCTCCGAATACTCCTCAGTTGAATGGCTTGGCTGAAAGGATGAATAGAACATTGGTTGAAAGAGTTAGGTGCTTGTTGTCACAATCTGGATTGGCAAAATCTTTTTGGGGTGAAGCTTTGAGCACTGTTGTTCATGTCTTGAACCAGACACCATGTGTTCCCTTACAATTTGAAGTGCCAGAGAAGATATGGTCAGGTAAAGATGTTTTTTATGATCATTTAAGAGTCTTTGGATGTAAAGTTTTTGTTCATATTCCCAAAGATAAGAGATCTAAGCTTGATGTAAAGACTAGGCAGTGTATTTTTATTGGCTATGGCATGGATGAGTTTGGTTACAAGTTTTATGATCCTGTTAGCAAGAAGGTGATTCGAAGTAGAGATGTTGTCTTTGTTGAAGATCAAACATTGAAGGATGTTGATCATACAGAGAAGCCAATGGTTCAGCCTAGTGATGATTTTTCTGACTTGAATATTACTCCCTCTATGCCTATGGTAGAAGATGGTAGAGTTGAAGCTCAAAATAATGAGCATGATACAGGTGCAGGTGAAGATAGAACAGTTGATCCGATACTTGATGAAGTTGGTGATGATGATCAAGATGAAGAACCAGCTTTAGAAGTTCCTGCAAATGCACTTAGAATGTCTACAAGAGAGAGAAAGCCTTCGTCAAGGTATTCTCCACATGAGTTTGTTTTGTTGACTGATGGGGGAGAACCTGAATGCTTTGGAAAGGCTGTTGAAGATGAAAGCAAAGCTCAATAGCTTGAAGCTATGCAAGAAGAAATGAAGTCCTTACTTGAGAATGATACCTATGGTAGTGTTTGTTTGCAGAGACTAGAACTGATACTGGGAGACAGGGACTCAGTATTGTGTTTGTTGAGGTAGAGACTAGTACTAAAAATTGTGTCTCTGTCTCAATAATTTGAGTATTTCAGTGTTTCAAAAATTTGGGGACACTAGAGATTGGGACAGAGACAGAACTTCAACCAATTCTTTTATCACTAAAATACCCCTAATGTAATTATGTAATGCCAACATTACCCTTTGCAAATCTCAAATTAGGGCTCGAGTATATTGCCAGCCACTCGAGGACATCTTCTCTTTCTTGCTTGAAGGAGGTGCTGATCGGCGTCCAGAGTGAAAGGAGAAGCCACCGCGCCGGACGAAGAACTTGAAGGTAAGTCGTTGGCACTTCCCACGTCCTCTTCCGAGCCTTCCATTTTGGTGATGTGTTGTTGCTTTCTCACAGATTTGGTGGTCCGACGAAGCTACTGGAGGGAAGCTTCGGTGTCGGTGTGGAGGCCATCTGGGAGTTGTTGCGAGCACAGCTTCGTGTATCCAGGTTAGTTAAGCTCGTTTTCTTTGATCTGGGTTGTGGTGTCTTCAATTGGTGTGTTATCCAGTTCGTATGAAGGGGTTCGGTTGTGAATCATTTTGTGGCTTATGCTCTGTTTGTGGTTTACTGGGTTTGGAAAGTGGGAGAAGAAGGTTGAAGTGGATTGAATGATTTATTTACTGTTTAGGGGTCCTGAAAAAGGCATAGTAAGAATTGAACATAGAGGATTATTCATTGAAACAAGCTGTGTAGAAGGTTAACCACCACAAATTGCATGGTCAATTCGAATTTATGCATGTGTTCAGTGTTTATCTAATTCATGAATGCAATTGAAAGACAGTGCACGTTGTATATGACAAATAAAATCCATTTTTTATGTTGTAATTAGGTTTTCATAGTTCGTGACAACTGACAATGTATGAAGTTGTGTCCATGGTTGTGATGTGTTTATTTTTTGTGAATCTGATGCTATGTTTGTAGTTAGGGAAGAAATGAAATGAATGACGGAATCCTAATTGAGAAGCTGTCATTGCTTTGTTGTCAACCATGCTTTTCGTAAAAATCCCAATGCCCAAACTGCATACTCCCTGTAAAGTTTTGTCTTTCATATTCTTGAAGTTAATAAAAATGTATGGTAACCATTTGTTAGGAAGAAAGCACGTGATTAATAAATAAATGGTAAGGAAAATTCTGAAGTTGTGTAATTAGTTATGTATAGAGGAACACTACTTTTATTCTTACAATTGATAATTTTGTATATCCTCTTGTACTTTTCCCTCTCTATTTCGTTGTTTTAAGCTGATTGACTGGTTTAAGAGACTATCTACCCTAGGTCAGGTTCTGTATCATGAGTTTAGTTTTGTTTCTATTTTTAAATGATAGTAAATAATCGAAATGTATGCCAATTTCTCTAATATTTTGACCTGAAAGGATTTTTAGTAAGTAGGTTAGCTACCGTTCATGTGTAATAGATAATTTTGAGCATGATTGTATGGTAATATTACTCACAGTTGAATGTGCATGCAAATTACGTGATTAATTGTATTGTTGGTAGTTTATAGTTAGTTTAAGAGTGTAAACAATGTTTTACTTTCTATTTTATTTTCCCTGAGACCCTAAAATTTGCGCATAGAAATATTTTATTATTGAGCAGCCATTCCCTGTTTGGGATTTATTGAGTTGTTTGGAAAGTTTATGCCTTTTTTTTTATGAAACGATTTTGCTAGGAAGAAATGGATCGGTCGGAAATTATTAAGCGATGCGTGTCTTTTTATGAAGAGACGAGATCCAACCATGAAGAAAGAATGTTGTTCTTTGTGCTTATGCTGTTTGTTTACTTTAGGGGTAGAACTAGTGGCCGACTATCGTTAGGGGGAAGAATGAATAGTAGAATTAGACGTGAGGCCTTAGAGCGTATTGTTGGTGAGGGTGATAGGAATTGTATCTGGGAGTTGAGAATGAACACAAATGCCTTTGCTAACTTGTGTGAGTTGCTGCAAGTTCAAGGAGGACTTACAGAGGATAGTCATGTAAGCCTGCCGGAGCAGGTTGCGACCTTTTTAATTATCTTAGCGCATAACAAGAAAAATCGTAGTCTACAGGTTAGATTTTGTAGGTCCGGCGAGACAGTTAGCAAGTATTTTAATAAAGTTTTGAAGGCTGTAATACGGATTCAAGGGATGTTGTTCGCGAAGGCTACACCAGTTGCCGAGGACTGTGTTGACCCGACATGGTGAAGGTTTAAGGTAGACCTTATTCGATGTTTTGTGTGATTGATGTTTATCTGATGGATTCTCTATCTGAATATGATAGCTTTCTATGGATGGTAGGGTTGCTTGGGAGCATTAGATGGCACTTACATAGAGGTGACAGTCCCGGAGTCTGAGAAGGCAAGGTACCGCACAAGAAAGGGTAAAATATGCACCAACATGTTAGGAGTGTGTAACCGGGAGATGGGTTTTGTGTACGTACTCAGTGGATGGGAGGGTTCGGCATCTGATTCACGAGTACTTCGCAATGCAATAACTCGTCGTAATAGTCTTAAGATACCCCACGGTAATTCTGCCATGTCTAGAGTTAAGTATATACAACTAGATTGAGTTCATGATAGCTATCCTCTTACGTTGTTTGCGTTATTTGTGCATAGGTAATTACTATTTAGTTGATGCTGGCTACACAAATGGTCCGGGGTTTCTTGCACCGTATAGAGGGACTCGATATCATGTAAGAGAGTGGGCCCAGGGAGCACGTGCACCGCGCAACTACCAAGAATATTTTAACCGGGTACACTCGTCTGCAAGGAATATCATTGAGCGATGCTTTGGTTTGCTGAAGAAGCGCTGGTCCATCTTAAGGAGCCCTAGCTTTTATCCCGTAAAGACGCAATTTCAAATAATTATTGCCTATTGTTTGCTGCAAAATTTCATTCGAAAGAGTATGGAAATGGACCCGGAGGAGGAAGGTAGCATTTTGGATGAATTTACGCCCGATGGAGACGAGGAACAGCATGGAATGATCGATGTGGTCGAAAACACGAACGAGTGGAGTCACTGGCGTGACAACATAGCACATGAGATGTATGAAGAGTGGCGTGCAAGTCGTACGGAGTAGCGTTGTGTGTTTTAGGGATGTTGTAAGGACGGCAACTGAATTTGTATGAATAGTAGAGTGTTGAGACATTGTAAATTCTCTATCTTTAATTTTCGGCTACTGTGTGTTTGTGCTGTTGTTTGCTGTTTTATTTCTGTTTGTCGTGGCAACGACCAGTGTTGTAATAATTGAACTACTTGTGTATTTTTTCCTGATTTCATTTCTTATGGCATAGACCAGTTTTACTAATTTTTGGATATGTCTAAGTCTTTGGTAATCCGTTTGTGTGGTTTGATGGCATATTTTATTACCTTTGCAAAATACATGTTATTCTAACTTAACTTTTTAATGTAGGGTTTTAATTAGCTTAATCTTGGAAGCAAGAAATGGAGAACAAGCGAATGTGGAGTGATGAAGAGACACTGGCCTTTGTTGGCTTCATGGAGGAGTTTGTCGTTGACGGTCAGAGGGCTGACTGTGGGCAGTTTAAACCGGGAACATTCGAGAAGCTGGCTTTGAAGATGTTGGAGGCTTTCCCTGGTTGTACACTGACCGCGAAGCATTGCAAGAATAAGCACAAGCGGCTCAAGGAGAAGTACCAGTACGCCGCTGATATGCTTGCTTGTAGCGGATTCGGATGGAACAATGAGAAAGAATGTGTAGAGGTTGACAGCAAAGACGTCCTTGATGCCTGGTTGAAGGTGCGTGTGTTTTAGGAATTCCGTTGGGTGGTTGCCATTTTTGTGTTAATTTAGTATAACTGTTTGACCAGGGGGTTATAATTTAATCATTCATGCTTGGTTATAATTTAATCAAAAAAAGGCTAATATCCGTTTTAAGATTTTCATTTCGTACTTCTTCCATCAAAATATAATCCATTCAATTCAAACCCAATCACCTTCTGCCAAATAGTAATGAATATTACACATATATGACACTTTATAAAAGTATATTATGTTGTTAGTTCACCCTAATTAGTTTGTTTTCTTTGATCCCGAGATATGGCAATGAAATTAACGAACTAAGCTAATAGGATTAACTATTCAGGTATTGTTGCACTGTGACATATCAGCCACTTGTAACAGAAAAATGTTTGAGTTTTAGTTCTTAAAAAGGTTATCAAAAGACTTGTTGCATGGTGAGTAACTAGCCACTTGTAAAAGAAAAATGTTTCAGTTTTACTTGTTAACAAGGTTTTCAAAAGACTTGCTGAATAGTGAGTAATTAGCCACTTGTAGAAGAAAAATGTTTGACTTTTGCTTCTTAATAAGGTTATGAAAAGACTTGTTGCATAGTAACTAATGAGCCACTTGTAAAAGAAAAATGTTTACCAGTTTTTCTTCTTAATAAGGTTATGAAAAGACTTGTTGCAAAGTGACTAATTAGCCTTTTATTTCGAAACAATATCACGTCCCCATACCTTAACCTCTTCCTTTCATGTTTCCTTTTGGACGCTATTTATGCATTGTGCCACTTTTGTGCGTAACCATTTTTAGCACTTTGATTTTGCATCCGGTTCATAAGCTACTCATGTATTTAACCCCAAATGACAACTAATTCAGATTCGTTATTACTACGCATGTATTGTTTCACGAGTTTGATTATTTGTAATTGTGTTATTTCCTAAACATTACTAATTCTGGTGTACATGTTTCGCAGGCACATCCTACCAAGTTCTACACTCCTGGCAAGCCATTTCCTTTGTTTCACCGGCTGGAAGGTATCTTTGGCAGGGATAGAGCCACGGGAGCCGGGGCCGTAAGTGGCTTCGATGCGGAAGAGCAGGTTAACGAGGAGACCGACGACACCGCTGCTGGCTTTGATCAGTCTGAGATGTCTCCACCTCCAGACCAAGAGGGATTTGCAGCAACGCAAGGACAAGCATCACATTCTGAGGCCGGGGCGACCGCCGGAAGCACAAGGCTATGCGGGAGGAAGAGAAAACAAGTTGATGTACTGGAGAGGATGGCCGACCAGATTCAGCAATCATCGGCTGACCAGCGCAAGAATGCCCAGCTAATAGCTGATGCCATTGTTGGTGTGAACGAGAAGTGGAAGGTTGGCGAGAAGCTCACACAGCTTGGATTCGGTGATGACGAGGTCGTCAGGGCGATTCTGAAGTTTGCCGAGAGTCCTAATGTGTATGCACATTTCTGGGGCTTGTCAGATTCACAAATGATTGCGCTTGTGCGTTCCATTATATGAAGTACAAGACTAGTTAAGTTTATTAACAGTGTATTCTGGTATTAACCATGGTAAAGGGTGTTAACTTTTTGAGTCTTAGGTCTTAGGATTTAAGAACATTGTCATGTGTAACACGGTCACAGTTTGGTACCATTTTGTGTGTTGCTATGTTATCGTTCCTTAACTATGTAATTTCCTTTGTTTTGCTCTTTTTTGGATGAATACCATGGTGGGTGATTATCAAGCTTAACAAGTTCCTCCATTTTCCATGCACATTAATTTGTACTACGATTTAACTTACAACGATTACATCCTAGTGAGTCTAGAAAATCTGTTTTATTTCTTTTCAATAGAAATAGTGTTATCCATCTCACGCATAAGCAAAATGTTTATACATTTGGCAGCCAAATGCCTTCCTCAGAACTACATTATGATTGTCAAAATACATATCCACTTATACAAAGAGAGGTGAAATTTCTCTCACAGGCAAAAATGGGCTTGACACAATATTGGTTCAAAATATGAATTCCTTCCATCTTTTATACCAAGTATGTGCTATATTTATTACAATTTCTGAATTCCCTATTTGACTTCGAAGGCCATACTACAACTTACACAACACTACAATTATCAACACAACACAAAAAAGGGAAACAAGAAGTTGAACGCACATTAGAAACTTCAGATACATAACTTCAGCATTAAGTCTTTCCACTCGTTCGCTCGACTTAAAATCAAAGTTAGGCTGAGAAGATCGATCATCTCCGGAGTCAGAAGGCTTGACATTTGGGCCTGCCCATCTAAACCATCCACATCGCCTACTTGGACACGCGTAGTACTTTCTTCCCGGGTTGGCCACGCTATTTGAAACTTGTAACGGTGCTCGTAACCCACAATCACAAAACCGGTCTCCCGTTATGTTCCCGCTGCCGTACGTACCACTTGTTGATCTACGACTTGAGGAAGCCATTACTAACCACCCTACACATTTAACAGTAACTGAAACAATTTTAATGTACTTCACACAACATATAACAGAAGCAGACGACTCACATATGAAACAACCAACGATGATTCAAAAGGGACAAACTCATTGAAACCACAAATTTTGTAATTCTAAAAAACTTAATACATACAAAAATTCAAGGCATGCAGTGTGCCTAGTGCTTATCTAGGTAAATTACTTGCTACTACACTTAGCAGTAAAGTATGGTCACAGAACAGTCCCTATTCTGAATTGCATTAAATTGCAAGACAATTACATGAACCAACAGAACCAAGTACATGATACATCTTACGAGGATCTTTCAACTACAGCAAAACGGGCTAACAGCTACTTTCGTTGCAAACATGTCACAAAGAATTACAAGCAAAATTCTACAATAACTTGCATTTCAATTGTTAACTGTGTCACCTCTCATTTGGCAAAGTTCAAATAAAAAAATTTGACTACACATCAACACTGTATGATGAGTGATTAAACCAGGAAGATGGTTAAGTGGACAAATAAATCAATAACTCAAATTTAACAGGTTATTTAACTGATAAAAGGTTAATTTTTTCATACTTGCTGGAACATGTACCTGTTTAATTAACCTCACTTTTCCTCTCAGCAGAGATAATATTCGCCAGCAGAAATCCAATTTCACAGTCCAACATACATACACGAAATACCATTGGAAGACATATCTGAGCAAGTTTTCACAGCAACTCCTGAGAAATGCGTTCACTCAATAATTCAATTTCTAAATTCTATCATATTTTCGGCAAATTGTTGACAGGTCTGAACAGAGAAGCCGAAATTAAATATCAAGTAGTTAACGTTTCTGAGAAACGAGCAAAACATAAAAGACAGGAATGCAAGCAAAAGGTACCTCACAAACAGCGACGACCTTGGGCACAGCTACGGCTCCGTCGCGACGCACACCCTCAACTTTCTATTCGGCAGCGGCGGCTCAAAACAGTTGGCGCTTCCGGGTCCACCCAGCCGAACCCCGCAACACTCCCCACGGGCCGTCGTCGATCGGACGCAACACCGGTGAAAACCTGGGGTCCAAGCGGCGAGGGATCCGGATCCAGCCTCAGTTGCCCGCAGAGGAGAGCAGGAATGGTGGCTACCAGGAGAAAGGGGATGAGGGTTGGCCACTATCGAAAACGAAATCGTTTTTGGGGGGAGGTGGGGGGTTAGGGTTCTTTGCTGATATTAAAGGGCATTTTAGTAAGTTTCCAAATTTAGTCTTCAACTTTTACTTCAAACCAAACACGATACTGGGACATAACTCAGTCTTGTACACCATCACACCAAACACAATACTATACTTATTTCTGTCTCTGTCTCTTGGTCTCTGTCTCTCTGTCTCTGTCTCTCTGTCTCAGTCTTGCAAACAAACGCTACCTATGAGTTGGTGAAACTACCGAAGGGTATGCGAGTTTTGAAGAACAAATGGGTATTCAGAATCAAGAATGAAGAACACAATTCTAAGCTTCGGTATAAGGCTAGATTGGTTGTTAGAAGTTTTAGCCAGAGAAAAGGTGTTGATTATGAGGAGATCTTTTCTCCTGTTGTGAGGATGTCATCCATTCATGCTGTGCTTGGATTAGCAGCATCTCTTGATTTGGAGATTGAGCAAATGGATGTGAAGACAGCTTTTCTTCATGGTGATTTAGATAAGGAGATCTACATGGAGCAACCGGAGGGCTTTGTTGTTAAAGGAAAGGAAGATTTTGTGTGCAAGCTTAAGAAGAGTCTTTATGGGTTGAAGCAAGCTCCAAGACAGTGGCACAAGAAGTTTGAATCTGTTATGGAGAAGCATGGTTATCGTAAGACAAATTCAGATCATTGTGTATTTGTGCAAAAATTTTTTGATGATGATTTTATCATTCTTTTGCTTTATGTGGATGATATTTTGATTGTGGGCAAGAATGCTTTGAGGATTAATGAGTTGAAGAAACAGTTGAGCAGGTTCTTTGCTATGAAGGACTTGGGTCCTGCCAAACAGATTTTGGGCATGACTATTACTCGTTATAGAGATTCTAAGAAGCTTTATTTGTCACAGGAAAAGTACATAAAGAAGGTGCTTCAAAGGTTTGGCATGAATGATGTCAAATGTGTTGCTAGTTCTTTTGCTCCTCATTTTAAGTTGAGTACCAAGCAGTGTCCAACCACTGATGAGGAGAAACAAGCAATGGATGAAATTCCTTATGCCTCAGTTGTTGGAAGCTTGATGTATGCTATGGTGTGTACTAGACCAGACATTGCTCATGCGGTTGGTACAATGAGTCGTTTTCTCTCTAATCCAGGTAAAGAACATTGGAATGCTGTTAAATAGATTATGAGATATCTCAAAGGTACAACTAACTTGAGTTTGAGTTTTGGTGGTGAGAAACCTTTACTAATTGGCTTTACTGATGCAGACATGGCAGGAGATATTGATTATCGAAAGTCTATTTCAGGTTATTTGGTCAAGTTTGCAGGGAGAGCTATTTCATGGCAGTCAAGGCTACAAAAGTGTGTTGCACTTTCTACCACAGAGGCAGAGTTTATTGCAGCAACTGAAACATGCAAAGAGTTGTTGTGGATGAAGACGTTTCTTGCAGCACTTGATTTCAAGCAAGACCGTTATGTGTTGTTGTGTGATAGCCAAAGTGTTATTCATCTTGCCAAGAATTCTACTTTTCATCCAAGATCTAAACATATTGATGTTAGGTATCACTGGATACGGGATGTGTTAGATTCCAAGTTATTGGAACTTGAGAAAGTTCACACTGATGACAATGGTGCTGATATGATGACAAAAGCATTGTCAAGAGAAAAGTTTGAAACATGTTGTTTGATCGCCGGAATGGCGAGGGCTTCCACCTAGTCGAGAAGGGGGAGATTTGTTGGGTTTTTTCTCTCCTTTGTAAGGCCCAAGCCCAACATTTTGGGGGTGTATTCTTACACCCTAGTGTCACAACCCTAATTCAGTTTTTGAGGTTTTTTGAGAGAGAGAGAATAGCCACCAAGTTAGAGAGAAGAGGGAAAAATAGAATTCCCATTTTTGCCCAAAGTAGTAAATTTCAAATGGCAGTTTCTCAGTTGTTCACCGTTGGATCGGCTTGAAATTTAAACTGCATGTTCCTATCATCTTGTTCTTCATTCTGGTTGGTGGAGATGTTGATTGGAGATTTTCAGTAGGAGAAATTGGTTTTGCAAGAGAGAAATTAGGTTTCCCATTTTTACACAGAGCAGCAATCTTGGAACGGCAGTTTCTCATTATTTCACCGTTGGATCGATGTGAAATTTGAATTGTATATTTTTCACATCTTGTTCTTGATTCGGAAGGGTGGAGATTTTAATTGGAGGTCTGCAGAGAGAGAAATTGGCTTTGACATCAGCTCTGTTTTTTGGGTATATTTCATCTTCTTGCCTATTACTTGTAAGCTTTGGTACATTGATATTTTGGCTGGTTATTTGCACATTTTTGTGCTGTGTTTGAGACTCTCTTGTACCTCATTTGATTATAGTGGAGCTATTTCATTGGTCTGGACGACCCGTAGTTTTTACCTCTCATATTAAGGGGGTTTTCCACGTTAAAATCTTGGTGTGTTCTTGTTATTGCTTTACTTGCTATATTTGCTTGTTATAGTTGTTGCCATATTGTGTTGTGAGTGCTTCCATATTGTTCTTGTGTTGGACATTTGTGTCGTTTCCGCTGCTAGGCTCTTTCACAAACAATGTTCAGACTTCAGACCATCTCAGCCCAGTTTCACATCAAAACAACAATTCCATCATAAACTGCAAACTAGCTCCAAACACTTTCAGCAACAATCAAAACCTAACAATCTAAAGAAAATCATCCTAACCTAACCACCTATCATCAACTAACAGCAACTAATCAAACTAAGCTAATTAACCAAAATCAACTAATTAACCAAAATCAACTAATTAACCAAAATTAATCAAACTTAATAAAAATAAAAAGAAAACTGGACAAAAACCTGGAAGCAGAGAATTAGAACAGGGCAAAAAGAAAGGGGACAGGGGTGTTGCAGCGGCGGTGGATGGAGAACGCTGCTACAGGCAGCGCCGGCGTGCTGGAACTGCGTCGGAACTCTGTGGAAAGAAGAGAAACAAGGGCTACTGCTTGTTCTACTTGTGCTGGAACTGCTTGTTCTGGTTTAGTGAAAATTCATGGTTACTTCCAGTTTCACGAACTTTGTTGTGCTCCTGGGTGGAAAAAAACAAAATCTACAATGCAATCACATCAGAAGTACGACAACCCGAAATTCCTCTAGAAGAAGCACGAGCAGAGGCAAATGGTTCTAACCTTATGACCCAGAGGCAAGAAGCACGAGCAGAGGCGAATGGAAAGCAAAAGAACCGGAAGCCCACACCTGTGACGG
This sequence comes from Arachis hypogaea, assembly GCF_003086295.3. Taxonomy (NCBI): domain Eukaryota; kingdom Viridiplantae; phylum Streptophyta; class Magnoliopsida; order Fabales; family Fabaceae; genus Arachis; species Arachis hypogaea. The sequence continues at coordinate 20,544,458 of NC_092038.1, read as the reverse complement.
CGAGTCGACGACGGCGAACGAGAAGGAGAAGACCAAAGGCAGAAGAAGAGAAACACTGAAACAGAGGTGAGGTCGGTTGTAGGAGACAACACGGTGCCGCCGTGCCGGTGCCACTTGCTTGCTCCGGTGCCGCCTGCGGCGGAGACTACACGGTTGAAGGAGAAGACGACTGGATTTGCGCGTGTAATGTGAAACTGTGAACTGGATTTGAATCCGGATCCAGATTTAAACTGGTTAAATGGTTTGGATTAAAGGAAGCATTTTAGGTGTGAAAAATTTAATGTAAAATATATGAAGGGTTCAGATTGAGGGAAACATGTTTGTTGTGGACATGAACCCAAAAAAGTGTACAGAAGAAATGCAATCAATTCTTTCGTTGGGGAGTGTTTAAATATTGAAGATGTCAATTTTGTCCAAAGAGGTGAGCTGTTTCTCTATTGTAATGCAAAGCAGTATGTCACGGTAAATTTTTAGAAGGTTAGATTTAACAGTGTTTGTATAGTTTTCTGGAGTGTTTGAGAATACTCTAGATGGTTTCGGAACGTTCTAGAATGTCCTAGAAGGTTCCGGAATACTCTAGAAGGTTCTAGAAGACTCTGGAAGGTCATAGAGTATTCTAGAAGAGTATAGATGTATATAGAAGTATAAAGAGTGGTATGGAATAATCTAGAAACATTTAGAGAGTTGTGGTAGGATAGATATTTGTAAAGAATGTTCTGGATGATTAATCTGGACCGTTGATTAGATTTAATCCTAACCATCCATTGAGGAGGTGGATGGCTATAAATAGGGGTGAGAGTTAGAGTTTGGAGGGTGTGAATCATTTGTAACCACACTTGAGCAATAAAGTGTTCTTCCACCAAAGCTTCCTTTCTCTTGTGTTCTCTTGTGTTCTTAGCTTTCTTGCTAAGTATTGACGGTTAGGCTGACTTGGTCTTAGCTCAAGAGATTGAGTAAGTCCGAGTGCCGACACGGTAGCGTTGGAGTGTGTCCAAGGCCGTGACAAGTAGCTCGGTTAAGAATGTCGCCAAATTAACACTCGTACAGCAGCACAAGCGAAAATGATGCGCAAACCAACACAACGGGAGAGTCAGAGCAAATCACAATATATCGGACGAAGGAGATGAATACGCTAAGGATTTTCAGATCACCACAACAACAACACCAACCCAACTAAACATTACTTGAACTATGAGGCACACCGACACGACGGATTATGTGCATTAACTTACCTCGAGGAGCTGAGGTGAAACTTTTGAAGCAACAGGGTCACAAAGAATAGTCCATAAAACAGGGTTCTAATAAAGAGGAGATGACACAACTTTGTTTTAGTGTTGAGCTTTTTAAAAAAATATGTTTTAAATTTTTATATTGTTAGGTGTTCTGACCCTTTTTCTTCCTTTTTTTTTTCTTTTTAATTATAAATTTAGAATTATCAGAAAATTTAGTCCTCAAATACAATCAAGAGATGAGGCAAAATTGATCCTGCAACAAGTTGGGATCAATTTACAGCTGTGATTGTATTCCTTTGCTAAAGGAATATTTACTGTTTTTCCTGATTTACCAACCTACTAACAGCTACATAAATTGTTAGTCATGACACTATAAACTTGTAATTGGCCCAGCAATAATTTAAAATAAAAAATTGCATCAATTATGAAACTGACTAGCTTGAACATGATGACAATAATATTAAAAAAATGAACTATAGAACTGTAGCAGCTCGATGCAGATCTGTATAAGTACCAAGCAGAAGCAGGGGGTCACGGGTCGCCACAACTCAAAGGCACAATGCAGTAGGGTCAGAAGCACAAAGAAACTAGAGTTGAAGCGGGAATCAGAAGAGGTGCATCGACGACAGGAACCAACAATAGAAAATGTAGAGCAGAACTAGAATTGCAAAATGTTGAAAGTTGAAACAGATGGGAAGGAGAAGGCCAAGAACCCCGAAGCAGCTGGAGTAGGGGATCACAACAATGCTTCACAGTTGCAATGCGGCAGAGGTAGGCAGTAGAGGAGAAGAGTGGAGATTAAATTATAATGAATATGGATTAGCAACTCCTTAATTTAGTTCACCAATCGAGTAATTTGGAAGCTATTTCAAAGGCTAATACGATCCTTCAACACCTCACTAAAGGACAAATATAATACTGGAAATTTATTTGTACGTGGTATACTGCTCTTTCAGTGTTGTACACTGACTCATTGAAAAGGCTTTCTGAATTAAAAAATCAAACTATATAATTAATGTAATTTGGTTTAAATTTTTTTTTAAGCTAATTTTCTTAAAATGGTTTGGTTTGGATTAGGTTTAAAATCCATCATTTGAATTTGTTTGCACAGCCCTAATTTTAAAATCCATCATTTAAAATCCATCTTTTGTTGCAGTTGGGGTTGAGATTTTTCCAATCTTGGCATCCTCTCCATCTTTCATAGATTTACCATCTTTGTTGTCTTCTTTGGGCGGTAGAGGGTTCTGTTGAAGCTTCAAAATCATTTGGTGCATTCTTGCAAGATTTGTAGGCTTCCCAGGCTTGGGACCTTGAATAGGATTGACTTGATGCTTCTTCTCAGCTTCTGCTTTCCTTCCTCTCTTCTTAATATTGGCAACCTCAGAAGGTGTAAAATGATACCAAGCTTAAAATTCAAGTGAATTATAAAATAATTATAAGAAAAGAAGAAGGTTGGTGATGTACTCTCAAGTCATTGAAATTTAAAGTAATGGAAGAAGAATTGAAAAAAAGTGAAAAGAGAGAATAATTGATTAAAAGAACCACCACAGAGTACTGAGTACCAATTACAATATATATAGCAAAAGGGAAAATAAATTACTAACTAATAGTGCTATAATTATGTCTAACAAACTAACCAACTTGACAGCTATACAAAAAAAAAACTCTATTATGTTACATCCCCCCGCAAGCTGGTATTACGTGGTTTGTGCAAATCAAGTAATCCCAGCTTGGAAAGCAAATGAGAGAATGGTCCTGGAGGAAGGGATTTAGTGAATAGATCAGCCGGTTGTTCACTGGAGACAACGTGCCTAAGATTAGAAACCCCTTCTTTGAACTTGTTTCGAGCCACATGACAATCAACCTCAACATGCTTGGTTCTTTCATGAAAGACAGGATTTGAAGCAATATAGATAGCAGATTTATTATCACAGAAGATATCAACCGGAAGAGGAGGAAGAATGTTGAATTCCTTTAGTAGTTTGAGTAACCAAACGAGTTCACAAGTGCCATTAGTAAGGGTGCGATATTCTGCTTCTGAGGACGACCTTGAAACTGTAGCCTGCTTCTTACTCTTCCAAGAAATAAGAGTTTGGTCAAGGAAGAAACAATAACCACTGATGAATTTTCGGGTGTCTTTACAAGCCCCCCAATCAGAATCAGTGTAACCAGATAGTGTGAAAGAATTGTTGACAGAGAAAAATAAGCCAGTTGCTGGTGATTGTTTTAGATACTGGATGATCCTATAGGCAGCCTTCAAGTGGGCATCAGTTGGTGAATCCATGAACTGAGATAGGCATCCAACAGAGTAGCTGAGATCTGGTCTTGTGTTAGTAAGGTACAGAAGTCTGCCCACCAATCTACGATAGATGGTTGCATCAGGAAGAGGGGAGCCTGAAGCCTTAGGCAGAGAAGTAGTGTACTCCATAGGAGTAGATGCTGGTTTTGCACCAAGCAAACCACAGTCTGTGATCAAATCCAATGCATACTTTCTTTGATACAGTGCAATACCAGCATTGCTTTGTGCTACCTCCATCCCAATAAAGAACTTAAAAAGGCCAAGGTCTTTAATTTTGAACTTATCATTCAAAAACATTTTGACAGCTTGAATTTCACTCAAATCATCTCCAGCTAACACAAGATCATCAACATAAACAAGAATAGCTGTGAAGGTTGTACCTGTGGATTTGGTAAAAAGCGAGTGATCATTTTCAGATGGAGTAAACCCCAGATCAGCAAGTGCAGCAGACAACTTGATGTTCCATTGGCGACTAGCTTGTTTCAAACCGTACAAAGATTTTGTCAACTTGTAGACTAGGTTTGGACCGGAACACTGCAACCCCTTTGGAAGTTTCATATAAACGTCCTCATGTAGGTCTCCATTGGAGAAAAGTTGTATTCACATCAAGTTGATGAAGATGCCAATTCTTTGCTGCTGCAACGGTAAGAAGAACACGCACAGTACTCATTTTCACAACGGGACTAAAGGTGTCAATGTAATCAACTCCAGGAATTTGAGTGAAACCTTGGGCAACAAGACGTGCCTTATGCCTCTCGATAGTGCCATCTGGGTTGAATTTTGTGCGAAAAATCCACTTACAACCAACTGTATTCTTTTCAGGAGGAAGAGAAGTGATGATCCAGGTTTTGTTTTGCTCAAGAGCAGTGAGTTCTGCCTCAATAGCCTTCCTCCAACAATCATGCATAACAGCCTCAGAATAGTGTTTGGGGTCCGAGTTATTTATGAGAGCAAAAGTGAAGGCCTGGTGCTTGGGAGTAAACAATGAATATGACAAATGGTGAGAAAGGGGATACTTACATGTTGAAGGTAATTGGGCCGCATTGATTGGATCTCTATGTGATGAAATATGGAAACAATGAAAATCTTTAAGATAAGAGGGTGTTTTTCTTTCTCGTTCAGACCTTCTCAAAACTGGTGCAGCAGATTGTGACTCAATATGAATGGATGAATGTTCCAATGGTGCCAATGCAGATGCTGATTCTAAGGTGGTGGGTGATGCAGAATCTATTATATCATGAAGAGATGCCATAGGTGATGTAGAAGTGGCAGATAAATCAGGTGTAGTGTGTATGGTGTGAGGTGCAATTATGCCATGAGTATGCTCATATGAAGAAGTATGTGCAGAGTTATTATAAAAGAATGCAAAAGGGTCAAAGTTGGATGATTCAATTGAAGGCTGATCTATAGAAAAATCAGTGCTTGGTATTTGTTTGAATGGAAAATAGTGTTCATAAAATTCAGTGTTTCTTGATATAAAAATTTCTTTGGATTTTAAATCAAACAAAATGGACCCTTTTGTTCCTGATTGATAACCAAGAAAAACACATTTTCTAGCTCTAGGATCTAATTTTCTTCTATTAGTCCTCAAAGTGGTAGCAAAAACAAGACAACCAAACACCTTGAGATGAGTCAAATCTGGTTTATTCTTGAAAAGTGCCTCATAAGGCGTTTGATGATTCAAGAAGGTGCTTGGTAGTCTATTTATTAAATGTACTGAATGTTGCATAGCATAGTGCCAAAAACATTTTGGCACATTAGAATGAAACAAAAGTGCTCTTGCAATATTCAGTATATGTTGATGCTTCCTCTCAACAATTTCATTTTGTTGAGGAGTTTCAACACAAGATGTTTGATGTAATATTCCTTTTGAGTTATAGAAGGAGTTCATTTTAAATTCCATCCCATTATCTGTTCTAATTTGTTTCACAACTTTATGAAATTGAGTTTGCACCATTTGAACAAAATTTTCTACTAACACTCTAGTTTCGGATTTTAGTTTCATGCAATAAATCCAAGTAAACCTCGTTTTATCTTCTACAATTGTAAGAAAATATTTATGGCCAACAGTAGATAAAAGTGAGAGTGGTCCCCAAATATCTATATGTAACAAATCAAAAATATATTCTGATTGTGTATTACTAATGGGAAAAGACAATTTCTTTTGTCTAGCCAAGTGGCAAGAATCACAAACATGAGATGATGAAATGCATTCAATAAATGGAAATGTATTTTTCATGATTGACATTCTTTTGGATGGTAAATGACCTAGTCTAGCATGCCATAGAGTTCTTAAATCTTGCTGCACTGTGACATTTACAGAATGTGTGTTAACTTCTGGTGTAGTTAGTTTCCAAGGTTGAGCATCCATCACATAAAGATCACCAATGACTTTAGCTTGTCCAATCATCTTCAATGATGGGAGTACCTGTATCTCACAAAAAAATCAGTAAATTTTAATTCACAATGTAATGACTTTGTGAGTTTAAACACTGAAATCAAATTATATTTAAAATGAGGTATGAATAAAACATTGGTAAGAATCAAATATTTAGAGAGTTGCACAGTGCCACAAATGTTTGTTGTAGTGGTAGAACCATCAGGTAGATTTACCAAAACTGGTCGCATATAATGAAAAGTTTTGAAAGACTCTTGAATATAGGATGCATGATCAGTAGCTCCACTGTCAAGTATCCAAGAAGTTTTAGTAAAATTTGATGATACACTCAAGCAATGCCTACCTTTTGGTTGAGTAAGGGTGGCCGAAGAAGTAATGTGGTTTACACTATTTGAAGTTGGCATGCGTGGCTGTTGAAGGAGTGCTAGTAAGGTTTCCTTCTGATCTGGAGTTAACACAAGTACTGTATCATCGCTCTTTTTATCCTGGTTAGAATCAGCAATCTCAGCACTAAAATTCTCAACTATCTCGTCAGTGCTAAGTTGATTGGCTACTCGCTGCTTTTGGTGAGTAGGAAAGCCGTTTTTCTTATAGCATGTCTCTGCTAAATGACCAATTCGATTACAGTAGCTACAAAACTTTGAAGTGTAGCCTCGACTATAAGATTTTTGATTTCCTCCTCTGCCTGAATTTCGTCCACGGCCTCTACCTCTTCCAGAAAATGAACCGCCTCCAGTTGAGGTTTGCACCTCTAAAGAGTTAGTCACTATGTTGCTATTTGACGGGTCACAATTCAATTCTTGCTCTTGTTGGGTTAACATAAATAGTACTGTGTTGATTTCAGGTAACGGCTTCATTAGCATGATTTGTGATTTAACATTTGAATATTGCTCATTCAATCCTTTTAAGAATTTGACAACATATTCCTCAGAAGCATAGTCTCGAACAATTCGTAATCCACATGAACATCCATTAACACAAGCAACACAACTAGGAATAGCACGTAAATTTTCTAATTCTTCCCAAATAGCTTTTAACATAGCAAAGTAAGAGGTAACAGTAATATCACCTTGTTTGAGTGCATAAAATTCTTCTTTTAACGCACCAACTCGAAAGACATCTCCCTGTGAGTAACGACGTTTTAAATCATTCCACAAGTCTGGAGCTGAGCTAATCCACATCACGCTCTTAGCGATTTCAGGGCTGAGAGAGAGGTTGATCCAAGAGAGGAGAAAATTGTTACACCTATCCCATGCTTCAAAATTAGGATCACCTTCACCTGGTTTTAGAATGAATCCATCGAGGAATTTCACCTTGTTCTTCGATCTGAGTGCTCTCCACATATCGTGCGACCACTGATAATAATTTTGAGGTGTCAATTTAAGTGGAATTAGAGCCAAACCAGGACTTTCTCCTGGATGAAGAAAATAAGGGCTAATCGGATCAGAAATTGCAGAAGAGGAACTAGATCTGCCAAGATGTGCCTGGAACTGAGAGAATTGACGCATGAAAGCGGTGAAATTCTCAAAATCTGCAGCGGAATTTGATGAAGGGCTTGCATTCGGATTAGCTAAATTATCTGCCATAGTTGGATCTTCTCGCTCTGATACCATGTAAAATGATACCAAGCTTAAAATTCAAGTGAATTACAAAAATAATTACAAGAAAAGAAGAAGGTTGGTGATGTACTCTCAGGTCATTGAAATTTAAAGTAATGAAAGAAGAATTGAAAAGAAGTGAAAAGAGAGAATAATTGATTAAAAGAACCACCACAGAGTACTAAGTACCAATTACAATATATATAGCAAAAGGGAAAATAAATTACTAACTAATAGTGCTATAATTATGTCTAACAAACTAACCAACTTGACAGCTATACAAAAAACAAACTCTATTATGTTACAGAAGGGATCAACTCCGCTATTCCCTTCCAGTAATGTTTATCAGCTTCTTTGTGAAACTTCGCTTGGTTTGCCAAGTATATCTGCACATATTGACATTCATTCTCTTCAATTTGGATATATTCTTTAAAAAACATGAGAAATGACACAAAATGAATAATGTTCCACAAAAAGGCAGAAGGGAACTTCACTATTTCTTCTACCTTCTCCGTTTCTTTGTTGGTAGCTTTGCTTGCCTCACAATTAACCTTTCTTTTTTCATAGAAAGCTTGAATATATTCTTCAGCTTCCTTGATAATTTGATTCAGTAACTCCTTTTTTTTTTTCATTTTCCCCAAGATGAATGGCATTTTCACTACAGCAGTGGAAGTCAAGAATAAAAATTGCACTTAGAGGAGTACACAATTATATTAACTTTTGGTTTATAACAAGAGAGAACTATACTTATTTCACTACTCAGATTTCATTATTTCATACACTTAAACAGGCCCCATAATTGTGATTGTAGGAATTTAGAACTCACAGATTTAATGAAGGGACAATAAGAAACAGCTAGCTTACAACCTACAATTAAAATCTTTATATCACAAGCTTTTGGTAGAAAAAAAATCCAAACAAACACAAGATCACTGATTCTACAATAATAATAATTAATTTATCTAATTTTCCATGTACGCCTTTTAGTAAGAATTTCTGTACATGGTGAAGAGAAAATAATAACAATCCAACAAGAATGATAGTTAAAAGTGAAAGAAACCATTCGGAATCAGTATTGCTTGTTTGTGGTCCATAGAACAGTTCAATTACCTCAACTCTTTCAAAATTAATAAGGAAAAAAAATATAAGACCATATTCAATGCATAAACCATATCCGCTCACTTTCCACGAAATCTTTAAAGATCATAGAGAGAGAGAGAGAGAGAGAGAGAGAGAGAGAGAGAGAGAGAGAGAGAGAGAGAGAGAGAGAGAGAGAGAGAGAGAGAGAGAGAGAGAGAGAGAGAGAGGGTTAGTCCCAATAGTAACTAATTTGATCAGCATTTTCAATTCCCAAGAACTACATTGAATATTTTTCATGTTGAGGTTTTGTCCAGGGACAATGTAGAAAACAAGAATGAAAGAAAGCAAGAAAGTGAATGAGATGGATAGTAGAAAATGAATCTAACCGTCGCCATTGGCGTCTGGCGAAACCTTGTTGTTCTTGTTGGTGCTGGGCGTCGTGATCAAAGAATGATTCGCATATCTGAGAAGGTTGGAGTTGATACACTGCATTGTTCTCCTTCAACGCCATATTTTCTGAGAAGTGCTTCCCTTTTTTACTTCTATCTGTTTATGGGTGTTTTCTGCTTCGTTCTGTGTCCTGGTCTTCGAGTTAAGCCCAAAGTGGTCTGACGCTGGCGTCGTGCCCCAAAATCGTGATTCTAATTGTAGCAATGGCAAAGGTGCACTAAGCCACTAAGTCCTGATTCATTTCTCATTAGCAGTATTGATGTTGCTTGATGACCAGTTAGACCATTAATGAATTGTGATGTTTAAACGAAGATTTTATAATTATTTTTATGTGAATTTTTTGTTTTGAATGATGAATTATAAAATTAAATTTTGATATTTTATAAAAGTGTTAATTTTATTTAAAATATAGTGCGAATAAGTTATAATTTAAATAATGTAGTTTTTTTTATATTCATCTAAAAAGTCATTAGTTCTAATTTTTTTATTTTTGATAAAAAAAAGCTAAATAAATAAATTATATTTTTATATAAAACATCTTTATAAAAAAAATATTTTTGACATCTTTATTTAAATAATTCGCCTAGTAAAATAAGATAAACGAATATATCATGTATACTAATATTATTTGATTATGTGTTAATTTGTGTTACATGGTACAATATTATTTGTCTATATATTATTTATTATGTCATTATTATATATATTAAATTTGTCCTTAACTTTATATTAAATATTTGGGTGAATATCTATATCAATTTTTAAAATTTTTTTGAAGGATTTTGAGATTTTTAATAAAAAAATATCTTTTTTGTCTTTTGATATTTAATTTTATGAGACTCATTAGTCTTTCTATCAATGATTTCTCTTTAAAACATAATTATATAACACTAATATATTTTTTATTTAATTTTTATAAGTAAAAATAATTTAAAATCTACTAATATTTTTTAATTTTACATAGTAAATTTAACTAATATATTTGAAAACGGTAACAAAAAAATAAAAAATAAATGACCTTGACAATTATTTTTAAAAAATAACGAGACTCCCAATAAAAAATTTATCAATATTAATTGATTCTTAATGGATAAATCAACAGTTTGATATGCCATGTAGGCTTATTCCATTAATACAGAGAGAAAATGTAGATAAAAAGACTAATTAGTCTCATAGAAGTAAATATCAGGGACCAAAAAAATTTTTTTGAGGACCTCCTTATCTTTCGAGGTAATTGTTAGGAGTTGTTTAGGGTTTTTTTTAAATAATTCATTTTAACCTTTAAAATTGAATGTTATAACACCCTACTACACAGAACTTTACGCCTAGGACGTAAATCAGAGGTGGTGAGGCGCTACGACTTCTAAAAGTAAAAATACATATATAATATAATTGAAGAAAATTGCAGCTAGGAGCTTTGAAAGAGAAGTTATCACTCACGAAAGATAAGTATAGATGGGTAAGTAAGATCGAAAGGAAAGTTAAAAACATATATAAATGGATCAGAATTCCAAAATACAGCTAACAAGCTCCGAACTCGACCTGTGAAGTTAAACCCAGCCAGAGTATACTTACATATATGAATATATAACCCAGAATACATTCTAAAATACAATGTGAATGTACCTGTTTTTCCAAGTCAACCTCTAAGAGGGACAACACACAATATATACAAGATGGGGAGTTCTATTTACATATACATACATAAAAAAAATACAACCCTAAACCCCAAACAGATTCTTCACTCCATGAGTCTCCAGAATGCTCAACGAGGTGCCTCTCGACTTGCATCTGAAAACACAATACATGTATGGAATGAGAATCGGAGGTTCTCAATATGGTAAAGATGCCAACATACATAATGTATAAGGTCCCAAAAAAAGTCAGAGGCATTCTTAAAACTCCGACACTTAAATTTAAACTTAAAGAAGTAAACTAAACTAAAAATTAGGAAGGTAGTCTAAAGTATTCAAACTTTACTCTACATTCCACTCTCCACCTGCTCCAACCCTCTAAACACCAGTAAAACTATCCTTAGCGTCACCTCCACCAACATGAAGAATTTCTCAGTTGCAAACACATACAATTTAGACGAAGAAAACACAAATAGAGGTAGTAGTTACAGTAAATAGAACAAGTAACAATTAATTATAGTTAAACAATTAGTCAAGTCAAAACAAAGCATACTCAAACAAATTAAATATGGCAAATTCTATGATGTAGATGGTATGAAATATCTACACCTATAGATTTTACGTGTACTGTGCTATTATGTGACACTTGCTCGATGGCAAGTCTCACAGATTCAGCAGTTGCAATAAGTACACTGACAGAAGCAGAGATTTTGACTTTTTTTTGGAAAATTGATTTTATGGGCTACATGATTTTTTTTGTGGCAGCAGACTTTAACAGTTGAAGGTATGATATTATGGGTTTGTTAAGGAAAATAAAATGGAAATTTTTTTTCAAACCTAAAAAATGAAAATGTTTTTGGGTTGTTATAGATCCAATGGAGGACACGACTTTCGGTGGAAGAACACTAGTAAAGAGGGAATGTGTTAACTTTAATAACAATAAAAATACTAATAATGAGAAAGTCTAAGGGTCGTCATTTTTATTAAAATGTGACCAACACTTAACCATTAAAAGAAAAATGAGTAATTTTACACAATCGGATGAAATCTTACACCATTAAAAATACTAGTAATAGCTAATTGATGACTACAAATCACAGAACTTACTAGCTCCTAGCACTCCTCTACTAATAATAACGGGATTTTTTATTTAAATAAATATTTTATTTACTGAAACAAATAATTTTAAAAATTATTACGAAAATACGTCATCTCTCTTATTTCGTTTAATATCTCGTTTATAGTATAAATATAAAATATATTTTTTAAAAATAATAAAAAATATTAATAATTTAAATTAGATTAAACTTTTAAAAATGGAACACTACTAATACGTTTACTTCTCCCAACTGTGAAATAAGTAAAAGCACATAACTAGATGCCCACTATTAATACGATTACCTTTTTTCTAATTACCCACTATTAACACTATTGCTTCTTCCACTACTTCCATTCATTAACGTTTTTTTATTAGGATGTACACTAAATCAATTCAAATAATACTTCAACTTTTTAATTGAGATATAATTTATTTATTAATATTTTTTATTATTTTTTTAAAAAATATTTTTATATTTACAAATACATATATCCCGTTTACATCGTTTACAGTGTAAACGAGATATATAAAAATTAAAAAAAAAACACATATTTCGTTAGTGTAAATGAGATACATTAAAAATAAATGAAATAATAGTAGATGTCATATTTTGGTAATAATTTTTAAAATTATTTATTTCAATAAATAAAATATTTATTTAATTTATTTAAATAAAAATCCTGTTATTATTAGTATTTTCATTGTTATTAAAGTTGACACATTCCCTCTTTACTACTATTCCTCCACTAAAAGTCGTGTCCTCCATTGGATCTATAACATCCCAAAAATATTTTCACTTTTTTTTTGGTTTGGAAAAAGATTTTCATTTTGTTTTCCTTAACAAACCCATAATATCATACCTTCAACCGTTAAGGCCTGCTACCACAAAAAAAAAAGAAAAACTATATAGCCCATAAAACCAATTTTCCAGAAAAAGATTACTGTAATAACATTATTATGCTAACCTCATTAAAGCTAAAATCATTCTCGTGGTAGACCATCAAATTCAAAATCTTTGTTTCTGTCAATGTACTTGTTGCAACTATTGAATCTGTCAGACTTGTCATCGAGCAAGTGTCACATAATTGCATAGTACACATAAAATCTATAGGTGTAGATATTTCATACCATCTACATCATAAAATTTGCCATCAAATAAATGCACATGATGCATGTCTGTTCTATGGCCAATGAGTCTCATCTGTCGGTTATAAAGCCAAATCCGACATGTTCGGTAGCTAACCTTGGATAGAACACTAAACATGGAGCAAGTAGGATCAATCCGCAATCCTTGCATCTTACCCGCGTACCCAGAGTAGGGGACAACCTCACTTTTGCCTCTTACCCAGACGGTGTTACAGTTTTCGACCTGGAGCAAGCGGCGACAGAACTCAACCCTTGTCTCTTATCCGAAGTCTTAAACTCTTATCCGGAGCAAGTGGATAACACCATTGTATCTTGCCCGGAGTCACATATATCTCATAATCATTCAATTCATTCAAATATCATACGTTAATATCATTCTTCATTATCCTTGACTCAAGTTCAAACATCATCAGTCCATCTCTCATTAAATTGCAATCCATCATTATCATAATCATATTTATCAATCACTTCTTATTTAACATCACCAACCCTTCATTAGTTCAGTTAACACTTTACAAAATTCTTCCAAATATCTCCTCAATTTATTTAACAGATTCATCCTCATTCTAAGGCTTAAAGGCTCACTAACGAACCTTAAACAAGTGTAAAGGAGGTTTGAAAAGTTAGAGATTTGGTTAAATATTCAAAAATATCATATTTGACCAAAACAGAAGTTCCTCGTACACATGCCATGTTTTACGTATGCGGGCGTGTAAATTTGCCTATCTTGCATATGCGACTCTCATCCGCGTACGCGAGCGCCTTAGACAGAGAAGCCTTCCCGCGTAGCGTGGTACTGCCCGCGTACGCGAGCTTGTAAATTTTTCCATTTCGCATATGCACGCACACGCCCGCGTACGCGGGATGTTGGTGTGGTATTTTACAACCCACAAACTAACCGGCAAGTGCACCGGGTCGTACCAAGTAATACCTTACGTGAGTAAGGGTTGATCCCATGAGGATTGATGGATTAAGCAATAATAGCGTTTGATAGGATTAGTTAGACAAGCAGAAAAGAGTGTTTCGGTATTCAAAAAGCATTAAACAGTAAATTAAGAATTTCAGAAAGCAAGCAACGATGAGTTGGGAATAAAATATGGAGAAAACAGTTAAGACTTCAGAGTTATCTATTTTTCCGGATTTACTCTTCTTACTAACTAATTTAATCATGTATGATTTAATTCATTGCAAACTATATGTGAGTAGACCCTAATTCCTTAGACCTTCCTAGTCTCTTCTAAAATTCATTAACTGCCAATTCCTTGGTCAATTAATTCCAGTTAGAGGGTGATGATCAATTTCTAGTTTATATGCCAAAAGTATCCTAATTATCCAAAAATAAGGGGATTATATGTCACATATCCCGTTAAATACAAACAATTAGAAATTCAGTATAATATGTTTTCAAGCTGTTGTTCAAGTAAAGAGTTTTTCCAAGTTTTACAAGAACTCAATTAGAACATGAGTCATACTTCCGTTCTACCCAAATTCATAAAATAAAGAACGAAAACAATTATTGAAATATAAATAAAAACATGAATTAAATTAGAAAGAGCAAATGAATCAATCCATACAAATAGACAGAACTCCTAACCTTAACAGTGGAGGTTTACTTGCTCATGATTGAGAGATGTAAATTTGTATAGAATTCCCTAATGAAATCCCCTTAATGGAACCTCTCCAATAGAAGAGAGATCTCTCCTTTTTATAACTAATCCTAATTAATTTAAAATCTAATATCTAAAATTAAGATAATATCTTTTCCTATTTTCAAATTCAAATTTGAATTTAAATTAGAATTAATTAACTACTCCGCATCTTGTAACGTGGGGACCACATGGCTTCACTAGATCCACGCCTAACTTGGGTGCTAAAATGGGGCCCAAAAATCACCCCCAACGTTTTCTGCGTTTTCTGCACGTGGCGCGTGTCACGCGTACGCGTCAGTCACGCATACGCGTCAATGGTCTCTTCTGCGAGTCACGCCGACGCGTTGGTCACACGTATGCATCGCTGTGCAATTCTTCAAATCACGCGTACGCGTCAGTCACGCGCACGCGTCGCCGTGGAAAACTCCAATTCACGCGCACGCGTCAGGCACACGTGCGCGTCGCTCCTCGCAGCCATCTCCTTTGATTCTTGTGCTGCAGAAACTCCATCAAATCTAGTTGAATGCTACCTAAATTAAATAAAATTGCACAAAACTCAAAATAGCATCCATAGTGGCTAAAATATAATTAATTCTTAATTAAACTCAACAAATTAGATGCAAATTCACTGGGAAAAGATAGAAAAGATGCTCACGCATCACAACACCAAACTTAAACTGTTGCTTGTCCTTAAGCAACCAAAACTATTATAAGCTTTGGATGTGAATTTGCATGAGAATGAGAGTTCGATTAAGCCCATGTCTCTTCTTATAGTGGGGTTTACAACTGCAATCCTGAATAGTTTTGGCATTTCACTTTATCCTTTGAAGTTCAGAATGATTGGCATCCATAGGAACTCAGAATTCAGATAGTGTTATTGATTCTCCTAGTTTAGTATGTTGATTCTTGAACACAGCTACTTTATGAATCTTGGCCGTGACCTTAAGCATTTTGTTTTTCAGTATTACCACCGGGTACATAAATGCCACAGACACATAACTGGGTGAACCTTTTCAGATTGTGACTCAGCTTTGCTAGAGTCCCCAGTTAGAGGTGCCCAGAGTTTTTTAGCACACTCTTTTTTACTTTTGATCACGAATTTAACCGCTCAGTCTCAAGCTTTTCACTTGACACCTTCACGCCACATGCACATGATTAGGGACAGCTTGATTTAGCCGCTTAGGCCAGGATTTTATTCCTTTGGGCCCTCCTATCCATTGGTGCTCAAAGCCTTGGATCCTTGTTACCCTTTACCTTTTAGTTTAAAGGGTTATTAGCTTTTTCTGCTTGTTTTTTCTTTTTTTTTTTTAATTTTTTTCGCAAGCTTTGTGTTTTTCACTACTTTTTCTTGCTTCAATAATCAATTTTATGATTTTTCAGATTATCAATAACATTTCTCTTCTTTCATCATTCTTTCAAGAGCCAAAAATTTTAACATTCATAAACTTCACTATAAAAAATATGCACTGTTCATGTCATGTATTCAGAGTTATAGAAAATACTACCACATTTAAGTAAATAAGACTACTCTTAAATTTAACTCAATTTCTCATGCAATACATCACTTCTGTATTTTTTTATTTGAATTCAAGCTTAGTGATTAACACATGAGACATCTTTTCATAATTAAAGCATTTAAGAGAAAACCAAACTAGACCTAGGATTCTCACTAATAAAGGATCATGCAACAGACAAAGCAAAATAGCAGAAAATCGGAACATAACATAGAAAAAGAGGGGAGGAATAAAAAATGAAAGGAACTCAACCACCCTAGTTATCCTAGTGGTCGTTTTATTCTTCAGGTTGTGCTCCTTCGTGAAGATGATTCGCCTCCCTTTTGGTGCTATAGGAATAAACAGAAAAGCTTTAAGCGAAGCGTCACCACCAAACTTAAATGTTTGCTTGTCCTCAAGTAAAGAAAATCTGAAAACAAAAACAAATGATAAGATGAAAGAAGAATAAAAGGATAAAGGAATAAGAGAGAATTAGGATTGGGAGAGAGAGAAAGAAAATTAAATCTGGGCGGTGAACTAGTGTAATTGTGCAGCGCAGGCGACGCGTACGCGTGGGTTGCAAATTTTCTTCAGGACGCGTAAGCGTCATGCATGCGTACGCGTGCCCTGGGTTTTGTGTGATTCGTGTGAAACCAGCCGCGCACACGCACAACTCTCTGTTCGCGTGGTTAGGGAACCAATATTGGCATACGATGTGTTTGCGTCATGCACGCGCACGCGTGGATGGCCGTTTGGTCAAATGACGCGCACGCGTCAGGGACGCGTACGCGTGTTCAATTTTGTGCGTCTAGCACACTTCCAACCCCAAGCTAGCATAAGTCTCTGCCCAAACACATATTTATGCCGTTTTTCTAGGTCATGTATTCACGTCAGTGACGCGCACGTGTGGAGTGCCAAAATCACCAGTGACGTGCACGAGTGGGGTACGCGTTCGCGTGGGCTTGTTTGTGCGAAAGGCATTATTCCTGCGCCATTCCCGCGCAACTCTCTGTTAAATTTTATTTTTCATGCACATGTATATGATGCGTACGCGTCAGCGATGCTTGCGCGTCATGTGCTCCTCTTCTTTTTTTTTTATCCGGTTCATGTTCTAAAATAGCTGCATGATCAGAAAATTAGTAAAAATTTAATAAAAATCAAATAAGTAAGAAAACTACTATTACGAAAAATAACTAAGAATGAAAAAGAACGATCATACCGCGGTGGGTTGTCTCCCACCAAGCACTTTTAGTTAAAGTCCTTAAGTTGGACATATGGTGAGCTCCTTGTCATGATGGCTTATGCTTGTATTGATCCAGGAATCTCCACCAATGTTTGTAATTTCAATGGCTACCGAGATCCCAAACTAGGCGCATAACGCCTTTGGGCAAGTTGAAGCAAGTGACAAAATCCCAAGAGTGTTGATTGTGGGAATGAATCCCAGGGTCCCAAACCTTGCTTTTACATCCGTCTTCTTGTGGATCACCATTGTTCCCATCGGGTGACAAGCTATCTGAATTCTCACAGAGACGTCCAAACAACCTTCTAGACCCATTCAATTGAGCTCTACACCAATTCTTGCACTTCAATTTGGAGCATGCAACCATATTGAACCTTGCTTGACAACTCTTGCCACTAACCATCTTCCTCTTACTTTTAATGTCACAAAGAGCTCTAAGTTGACCATCCGTCTCCAGTAGCCCATATTCAAGTGGGAAAGTAAAGGATAAGGATAGGAATTTTACCCATTTGAATGTTGTATTGGATGTTGATGGCTTTGGAAGAGGTCTTGCAAGCTCCACTCCCTTGTGCTCTCCTTTGAATTCTTTCACTTCTTTGCAAGCTTCCTCAATTTCAACTTCTTCCTCTTGGTAGATGTCTTCTAGTTCAATCTCTTCTTCATTGCTTACTAAAGGTATGGGAGGTTGTGCATCTTCCTCTTTTGTGGGTGCATCTTCCTCCTTTGCTTTTGCATCTTTCTTTTCTTCCATGTGTGAGGATGGAAAGTTCTCTAGTTCACTGGAGTATAAACTCCTTTGATTGATTTCCTCACTTTCTTTCATAGGATCTTGCATTATATCTCTTGGGAAGGAATTTGTTTGCTCCTCTTCCTGTGACTTAATAATTGATTGCACATGTTTCTCTATATTTTTGACACTCGTCTTTATATCATGTAAGAATTCTTTCATGAGAAGCTCAAGATCTGATGGTATTTGAGATGAATAAGGAGATGTTGGCTCTTGATATGAATAAGAAGGAGATGATGGTTCTTGATAAGTGTAAAAAAAGGATGACTCTTGGTATGAATAGGGAGATGGTGGCTCTTGATATGGGTAGAAAGATGATGGTTCTTGATATGGATAGAGAGATGGTGGTTCTTGGTATGGATATGGATATGGTGGTTCTTGATAGTTAGAACATGGAGCATTGAAGTTTCTTTGGTTTTGACTTTGCCAACCAAAATTTGGATAGTTCCTCCATCCACCATAATATGAATCACTACTTGGGTGTGAGTAGTAACCCATGTGATCTCTCTCCATTATTTTTCCTTAGCACAAAACACCAAAAAGGATTAAACGCACCATGTGGTAAATAGAAAAGCAAAGAATAAAGAACAGAATTCTAAGAATTAAAATAGGAAAAAAAATTAAAATAAAACTAACTAGGAAACACCAAACTTAATAGAAATTAAGAAAAATATTGGTGCTATTTATTTATTTAAATTTTTTTTTGAATTTTTTTAAAAAAATATAGATTTTAATAAAATTAAAAATAAAACGTCTAATCTAAGCAATCAAATAACTGGTAGTTGTTAATCACAGTCAATCCCCGACAACGGCGCCAAAAACTTGGTGTGGTATTTTACAACCCACAAACTAACCGGCAAGTGTACTGGGTCGTACCAAGTAATACCTTACGTGAGTAAGGGTTGATCCCACGAGGATTGATGGATTAAGCAACAATGGCGTTTGATAGGATTAGTTAGACAAGCAGAAAAGAGTGTTTTGGTATTCAAAAAGCATTAAACAGTAAATTAAGAATTTCAGAAAGCAAGCAGCGATGAGTTGGGAATAAAATATGGAGAAAACAGTTAAGACTTCAGAGTTATCTATTTTTCCAGATTTATTCTTCTTACTAACTAATTTAATCATGTATGATTTAATTCATGGCAAACTATATGTGACTAGACCCTAATTCCTTAGACCTTCCTAGTCTCCTCTAAAATTCATTAACTGCCAATTCCTTGGTCAATTAATTCCAATTAGAGGGTGATGATCAATTTCTAGTTTATATGCCAAAAAAATCATAATTATCAAAAAATAAGGGGATTATATGTTACGTATTCCGTTAAATACAAACAATTAGAAATTCAGTATAATATGTTTTCAAGTAAAGAGCTTTTTGAAGTTTTACAAGAACTCAATTAGAACATGGATCATACTTCCGTTCCACCCAAATTCATAAAATAAAGAACGAAAAAAATTATTGAAATATAAATCAAAACATGAATTAAATTAGAAAGAGCAAATGAATCAATCCATACAAATAAACAGAGTTCCTAACCTTAACAGTGGAGGTTTAGTTGCTTATGATTGAGAGATGTAAATTTGTATAGAATTCCCTAATGGAATCCCCCTAATGGAACCTCTCCAATAGAAGATAGGTCTCTCCTTTTTATAACTAATCCTAATTAATTTAAAATCTAATATCTAAAATTAAGATAATATTTTTTTCTATTTTCGAATTCAAATTTGAATTTAATCAGAAATAATTAACTACTCCGCCTCTTGTAACGTGGGGACCACTTGGCTTCACTAGATCCGCGCCTAACTTTGGTGCTAAAATGGGGCCCAGAAATCACCCCTCAACGTTTTCTGCATTTCCTGCACGTGGCGCATGTCACGCGTATGCGTTAGTCACGCGTACGCGTTGATAGTCTTTTCTGCGAGTCACACGGACGCGTCGGTCACGCGTACGCGTCGCTGTGCAATTCTTCAAATCGCGCGTACGCGTCAGTCACGCGCACGCGTCGCCGTGGAAAGCTCCAATTCACGTGCACGCGTCAGACACGCGTGCACGTCGCTCCTCGCAGCCATCTCCTTTGATTCTTGTGCTGCAGAAACTCCATCAAATCTAGCCGAATGCTACCTAAATTAAATAAAATTGCACAAAACTCAAAATAGCATCCATAGTGGCTAAAATATAATTAATTTTTAATTAAACTCAACAAATTAGATGCAAATTCACTAGGAAAATATAGAAAAGATACTCACGCATCAGATCTCTGGGCAAAGCCCAGGATACACGTCGCGTGTGTGCTTGCGGACGCATACCTAGCAAAAGTAGTAAAAAACTGCTAAGTTCTGTAACAATTATTTTAGCACACAAATATTCAAATGTGCATAACTTTTTCGTTACGTTCTTCG
Source organism: Arachis hypogaea (assembly GCF_003086295.3). Classification (NCBI taxonomy): domain Eukaryota; kingdom Viridiplantae; phylum Streptophyta; class Magnoliopsida; order Fabales; family Fabaceae; genus Arachis; species Arachis hypogaea. Next base: position 20,523,953 of record NC_092038.1, on the reverse strand, counting down.
AACGGCATAAACTTCACGGACCCAATTTCTATTTGAAATAAGTTTGATAAAATTTTAGAGTCCGAAAACTAAATTGTGGCCTGCCGAAATTGGTCAAAAATCAAATTTTTACCAAAATCACCAAACTTCTATTTTTTCAAAAATCTCAATCCAAACCAATGTTTCACACCCCAAAATAATACTAAATATATTCAAAATAGTTACGTATCCCTTAAGATCTCTTTTACAACATACCAAATTTCACATTTATAAGTTTCATTCCAACAATCTACAATCAAAATATATATATATATATATATATATATATATATATATATATATATATATATATATATATATAAATATAACAATCAACATATTCTCATCATAAACTCAATCTCATCAACCAAAATCATTTAACTTCAACAAGTTCACATAGTTCAACTTATCTTATGGTCGTCTAACCTAAATTTTCACGTTACATTACACATTATCTATGAGAAACTAAAATCATACCTTGGCCGATTTCTCTCTTACAAAAAACATATCAAATTTTCTCTTCTTCACAAGCTCCAAGTTGCAATTTCCAATTCCACAAGCTCAATCACCCAAATTTCGTTCCGAACAGTCAAATTGAACTCCAAATCAACAAGAATACAATCTACTTCACACAACATCATTATAATCATTATAGGACTCTCTAATTTAATGATTCACTAGGGTTTAAAAAGTTTTTATCTTATCCATAAGTCACACAGGTAAAACTCAGTGATTACCCGCTACTAGAGTTCATATAAACCATCAAAATCATTCAATTTCTCAATACTAAAATCTAAGATTTTTGAAACTGAAAAGGGGAGATCTAGGTGAGAAATGTGATTTTCTTACCTCACTGTTTAGATGATTTCGTAGAGAATTTTGAGACGAACGCGTGGTCGTTGACGGCTCATCAATTGGAGTTTTAAATTGAAAGTTAGAAGGATTTGAAGGTTGAGAAAATTCGGGAATTAGGGTTCCACGTTTTTTCTCTTCCCTTCAGCGTGTGTGTGTGTTAAATGGGAGGAAGAAGGCTGAGTTTGGTTTTTTATATGTTAGGCCATAGGTTTGGTTTGGGCTCGATCCAACCGATTCGGTCCGTTAGTCCAATTTTGGACCAAAATATTTAAAATTAGTGTTAAAATTCATCTTTTAATTATTTTTATTTTTTTAAACTATAAAATTTAATTTTATAATTCCTTTAAATAATTATTAATTTATTCGCTATTTCTTTATTAATCCAGGGTTTTACATCCTATCCTTTAACAAAAATTTTCGCCCTCGAAAATATCGTTAACCATAAGAGTTCGCGAGAGTAGTTCTCTTTTTAATTCTCTGTATAATTTCCCGACCTCTTGCCAATCTTTGCAATAACTTATCCCCTACAACTTCTCCTCCTCATCCTAATAGTCATAATGTCTCCTCAATCTTCGATAATAACAAAAATAACATGTGATATTAGTTATTACGAGTGTTGCGATTCGATAATAACGCTTAGTTTATTTTAAATTTTTTTAATTACAAAACGTAAGTCTTTTCATAACATAAAAGTAACTTTAAATAAAAATTCATATACATTATATGGTTAGTATAAATTTCTAATTTTTTATAATTAAAAAATATCATATTTTGATGCGAATTTGTATCAAGAATAGAGAGAATTAGAGATAATCAGAGAGAATAGAAGAGACATTCCTAAAATTAGGGTCAAAGAAGAAAAGTGGAGTTTTCAATTACATCATGCATATTCCACATTATTACATCATACTCCTATTTATAGTATAATTCTCTAATTGGACTAGCCCAATGTTAATCCTATCATTACCCTACTCTTCAAAACAACCTTGTCTTCAAGGTTACGAACAAATATAAATCCTAATAAAAATTATAAATACTAATTACAAGTAATAAAAAAGATATTAGTAATCCTAAAATAATATTGTCTATGGTAGGATCCCATTATTTAAAAAATCCGAGACCCATTAGTTGATTAAAATAATTATCTAAATATTTTTATAAAATTTTAAATTAAATATATAAATAATTTGTCAAATACAAAAATTATTTTTCATTTATAAAAATATTATTTTAATTCTCTGTATAATTTTCCGACCTCTTGCCAATCTTTGCAATAACTTATCCCCTACAACTTCTCCTTCTCATCCTAATAGTCATAATGTCTCCTCAATCTTCGATAATAACAAAAATAACATGTGATATTAGTCATTACGAGTGTTGCGATTCGATAATAACACTTAGTCTATTTTAATTTTTTAATTACAAAACGTAAGTCTTTTCATAACATAAAAGTAACTTTAAATAAAAATTCATATACATTATATGGTTAGTATAAATTTTTAATTTTTTATAATTAAAAAATATCATATTTTGATACGAATTTGTATCAAGAATAGAGAGAATTAGAGATAATCAGAGAGAATAGAAGAGAAATTCCTAAAATTAGGGTCAAAGAAGAAAAGTGAAGTTTTCAATTACATCATGCATATTTCACATTATTACATCATACTCCTATTTATAGTATAATTCTCTAATTGGACTACTCCAATGTTAATCCTATCATTACCCTACTCTTCAAAACAACCTTGTCTTCAAAGGTTAGGAAAAAATATAAATCCTAATAAAAATTATAAATACTAATTACAAGTAATAAAAAAGATATTAGTAATCCTAAAATAATATTGTCTATGGTAGGATTCCATTGTTTAAAAAATCCGAGACCCATTAGTTGATTAAAATAATTATCTAAATATTTTTATAAAATTTTAGATTAAATATATAAATAATTTGTCAAATACAAAAATTATTTTTCATTTATAAAAATATTATTTTTATCATGTTTTTAAATTATTTAAAAATATTTTGTTGATAAAAAATTATTCGGACGCAATTTTTATAAAATGATCAAATATTTGTGTTTTCCAAAAATCACTAATATCTAAAAAATAGTCTTGCTAGGGAGTATGTGTATAATGGAATAACCATCGGGGTACTAGGGATAATAAATATCTCATATCATAAAATTACTTATCCTAAAGGATTCACTAAGGATCAAACTCTTAACCTTTCAGATCTAAAGCTCTAATACTATATCATGATACCACTCGTTTCAGAGGCTTATGCTAATAGAAGATTTCATACAAATTAATAATTTAATTCTATTAATTTTTTGAATCATTTGGTTGAAGTTGAAAAATTCAACCATTGCAATAGAGACAATACATTAAACAATTGAATTGTTTGGATGGTACAAATTAGAATATTAACTCCGATTTATTATTTTATTATTTTTAGCTGATAGAAAAAGATAACACTAATGGTTATATCTTTAATACTCTCTAAACCTTTATTGTATGCATTGTATAAATATTTTATTGGTTTCATCCTTTTTCATAAAAAATTTAACCTTAAAAAATACATTTATTAATTATGATCTTCTGGAAGTGGACGTGGGAAAGCCAATGCTGGACACCTCACAAAATCCAGAGTCCGGATCGTAAAATGAGCGAAAAGCCAAAGCCAACGGCCTGATTCATTCATTTGGAATCCCAAACACATCTTCTACCACCTTCCTCTTACTCAAAATCACCCATGGCGGACCGCTTCTTCCCCAACTCCATGCCCGAATTCGTACCCGAAACGGCGCCGTCTACCCCTCTTGAACAACAAGAAGCCGTTACTGTCGGCGACTCACTCCCGAAGCTGCTGGCCATGCCCCACGCCCCACTCTGGGAGCGTCTCAAACGCGCTGCCCTCGACCTCAAAGAAACCGTACCCACTACTAGTCTACTACCAATCTCCGCCATCACACGCACTCTCTTTCACTTCCACGCACGCTAACCTCTCGAATTTGTGTTTGTGTCAGATAGTGGTGGAGACTTGGGGGTTATCGGGCCAGCGCGCACGTGACTTCACTCTCTATTGCGGCCTCCTTGGCACAGCTTTTCTTCTCCTCAAATCGTACCACGTGACCGGAAACGCAAATGACCTTGCGCTGTGTTCCCAAGTTGTGAAGGCTTGCGACGCTGCTTCTGCCACCTCCAGGTTCTCATTTTCTAAATATCTTATTCTTAATTTCAGTTTCTTGGAAGTTAGTTAGTTAGAGGTTTGTTAAGTTTTAAAGGGTGAAACATGAATTGAATGGCAGGGATGTGAGTTTCCTTTGTGGGCGTGCTGGTGTGTGCGCCCTTGGGGCTGTGGCTGCGAAGCTCGCTGGGGATGATGAGTCCTTGAGGTACTACTTGGCTCAATTTGAAAAGGTATTCCACTACAATTTATTTTATTTCGAGTAAAAAATGGTAGGTTAAGTAACTGAGTTATGGAAATTATCATTCACTACTAAATTTAAGAAAACAATTTAGGGCTAAACATGGAGTGACGATTCAGGATTATTTATGAGGTCTGATGTTTTTGTTTACTTTTTTAAGGGAAGAACCTCAATTATAGCACCAAAAGGTTCAAAATTCTAACAAGTTAGTTCTTAAAAGAGACTTTATTATAGTGAGTTATGTTTACTAATGGCCTTTACTTGTGTTGCCAAAAGATGTTTTAGGGCTACTTTGCTAGCAAATCAAGCTTTTAGGTATTTATTTATTTGTTTGTTGGTATTTTAAGGACCAATTTGTTAGTACATTGATCATTGTGGTATCTAAAGAGCATATAATTATCTCCTTGTTTGGGATTAAATTTTGAACTTTGGGATTGTTTGAGGACCAAATTGGTGGTTCTCCCTTTTGTCGAGGTTACTAATGTGGGGGGTTTGATGCAGATTAAGCTACCAAGAAGTCTTCCTGACGAGTTGCTATATGGGAGGGTAGGTTTTCTTTGGGCATGTTTATTCTTAAACAAGCATCTTGGTCAGGGGACAGTTCCATCCACTTACACTGTGAGTTTAGTTTACCAACAAGTTTTGCCTTTTTTTTGGAATTTGATTTGCGTTGAATTGATCTCAAAGAAGGGTTAGGATACTGGAGATCTAAATTTTGATATTGTTGTCAGCGTGTGGTTGTGGATGAAATCATAAAGAACGGAAGGGCAATGGGTAGGAAATTGGGAAGATGCCCATTGATGTTCGAATGGTATGGAGAGAAGTATTGGGGTGCTGCACATGGACTGGCTGGGATTATGCATGTCTTGATGGATATGGATTTAAAGCCAGATGAGCTTGAGGACGTCAAGGGCACCCTTAAATATATGATACACAATCGCTTTCCAAGTGGAAACTATCCTGCTAGTGAAGATGATAGAAAGAGAGACGTCCTTGTGCACTGGTGTCATGGGGCTCCTGGAGTGGCCCTCACACTTGTCAAAGCAGCTAAGGTAAAAAGGATCCTTAAGACTGTTTAAAAGCTGCAAAATTTCTTATTTTGATTTATGAAACACTTAAGTACGTAATGTCATCATTGTTAAACACCATTTCCCTTTCTTGTTTGATTTCACTTTGCTGTTTTATGATATGCAATATTGTGGAAGCTGCTTATTTTTTTACCCGTAAAAATAATTCTTTGTGGAAGTGCCAGCGTCAATAATGCTGTTTGAATGTCCATGTCAATCATTTTTTATTAAATGTTGCCACAAACTAAGCAGTTAGGACAAATGCACAATTTTTTGTTTACCGTGTTTTAATTTCTATTTGTTACTTGTCTCATCTCACTATCATGGGACACTTGTAATAAACTTTCTCTTGAAAAACTCAGCTTTTTGGAGATAAGGAATTCTTGGATGCTGCTATAGAAGCTGCAGAGGTTGTTTGGAACCGTGGTCTACTTAAGCGAGTTGGGATTTGCCATGGTATTAGTGGGAATGCATATGTCTTCTTGTCACTATACCAACTAACCAGGGATGCAAAGTATTTATACAGGGCCAAAGCTTTTGCTTGCTTTTTGCTTGAGAGAGCTCATAAGCTGATATCACAAGGTGAAATGCATGCAGGTGATACACCATATTCCTTGTTTGAAGGGCAAGGAGGTATGGCTTATCTCTTCTTTGACATGATTGACCCTACTCAATCTAAATTCCCAGCTTATGAACTATGAGAAACAACATATTATGTAAGGGAGGCCTTTATGTATGATGTAAAATCAATGTAAATGGAAATGTGAATAAAATGACTAAACGAGAGTCTTAGACATGATATGTAGCTTTTGCTTCTTAGTGGTAGGATATCCTTGTTTATGCATGATTTTTCCCTCTTACAACTGACAAAACTCTTCATAACTTCTTTTGTGGTATGAGATGGCCCCGTATAATCTCATTCTTTGGTGTGAAATTAGTCGCCAATGCTGAATCTGGATAGAAGCCAGAAGGCCAAGTTTTGTCAAGGGCGTTTGAGAGTTGAGATATTAAAGTAGGGAATGACTTTGAAGTTTATTTAATCTTTAACTCTCCTCGTATTTTCTTTTCCTAGAAAATTCCAACTCATACGTATCCTTAGGTTCTTAGCAGAATGAAGGAGGAATGCAACCATAGGACGTTACAGTTTCAAATATAAAAAATGGTAGGAAAGCCGTGTTTGGTTATTTAGGATGAGGATTCTTTTTAAGTTAAAATTAAATCTGAAGTTTTGAACCATAATAATGAACTTGAGTTTACTGTGATGAGTATTGATTGGAATTGAGCAGCAGTCAATGTTTCAACTTTCAACAGCATTCATTGTTTTCACAACCACTCATAAGTTTCTAATAGAAGGCTTGCACGAGGAGAGAGCTAGACATTAAGCTAAATTCGCCACCTAGTCAAAAGGCCATTGAAATGAGTGGCATTTTTGCATAGTTGAATCGAACTTGTTACTTGTTGCTTTTCCCTCGGCTCCTGTCTCTAACCCCCGTGATTTTACCTCCCTAAATGGAACAAGATTAGATGTAGTCATGGGAAATGATTTCTTGATCTCTGGATGGTGTAAAGCCGCTAAGAAGTCGTCTTCATTTAAGACGAGGCGTAGGAAAACCGGCACACAGAAATCACTGGCCCTCTCCAAACGAACCTGTGAAGTCAAAATCCTCTCGGTGCATCCTCTGATATATGTAAGGGGATTTTGAACTAAGCTAGCGAAAGATAATCTGAACGGTGTGTTTGATTTAGCGTTTTAGCGTTTGAGTTGCAGAACGTATGTTCAATTGTCTGGAAAATTTTAATTTTTTGTTTGGCTTTTTTCTTTTCCCGTACTAAACGCATACCTGATTCTATGCTTCGACTCCTGTTTATTTGAAGCAATATATTGTGGTTTTTGTGTTCAATATGATGCAAAATTCTTTTTACAAACTTTAATCCAACTAGCTCTTCTGCCTTCAATGTAATAACAGGAAGTGATTACCATTTGGTTTTCTTTAAGGCAAATGTTTCAATTTGATTTATATCAGTGTTGGTAACCCTTTAAAATTCAGATTGATCGAACTGTAACGCGAGGAATCAAAAGTGGTTGGACTAAAAATAATAAAACTGTTGATCTGATACCTAGGTTAAATGGCATCAAGGGTAAAAAGGTACTAACTGGAAACTAAGCCTTATCAGTCCCGAATTCAAAAATCTTTCTTAATTTGTGGAAAGAATTTTGTTACACTTATGTTTGGGACTTCGTTATCATAAAAAGTAAAGAAAGACATGCTATGTTTGGCAATTTGCCAATTTGGGGGATCTTTAATTTGGGTAGTTACTAGTTAGTAGTTGCAAATGATAACAGGTGGTTGCAAATTGCAATGTCAAATCACATAAAAATAATACCATTCAAACAGTTGAAACTGTTCTATTTTTTTTTCCGTGGAAAAGAGTACACTTGGAACTAACACAAAATGGACGATAGATAACAAAGATACGACACATCTTATAGTGACCCCTAACCTCATGAGGAAACAAGTCACACAGAATTCAAAGGGTTATTAAATTTGAGCCTAGCTAAGACATTTTATTGCAGAGTTGAAATAAATTACGAAATGTGAAACATGTTTTAATGTCTATTTGTGAATGAAAAATCTAAATAAGGTTTGATGGAGAAAATAATGTTTAAACGCAGTTTTAAAAATATTTTATGAAATTGAATTATTAAAATACGAACTTGTTATACTTATGATTGAGTTAGATATAGTTGAATTTTAATTGTCATTAAAAAAAGAGATAGGAAAAAAAAAACTTCCTGCGGAATTATACTCCTTTCATAACAGTTGTAAAATCCAGATGTACGTTGATAATTCAACGGAAAAAAATAAAAAAAAAAGAAAAATAAGAAAAAGTTTGATTGCGGCATTCAACAAACAAGAAGAGCCTAAAATGCTTGTCACCATATATTTCCAATCCTTGCCACTCGCCAGACGCCAGTAGTAGTCGCCACGCATTATGCAAATAGAAGCCTGTGAAGTGTGAACAGAAGAAGTACACAACCCATAAACCTTACTCTCAGACTTCATAAAAAGCTTCACCTACCCCTGTTGCACATATTCTGTTATATTAGAAAACATTTAAAGGGCTCTGAAGATGAAAGAAAATTGTAGAACAGGAGAGTATCAAGTCAGGGTTTAGCTTTGCCTTTGGCCAATGAATCACTAATTGCAGGTAACTAACTAATATTTATATGCTAGTTTCCTTTACTTTGCTTAGGATTTTTCACTTCTATCTTGGCCACTGCATGCTAGTTCATGATTCATGTTGCAGCTGATAGGAAGTGTAGGGGAACAATTTTTTTTTAGAGTAAGGTGATAATTAGATTCTCAAAGATGTTGATCTTGGACTAATTAGTCCTTAAAGAAAAAAAGTACCCTTAAAGATAATAAACGATGGACATGTATGTTTTTTTTGTTACTAAATAGTGTAAAACAAAACCGAATTATTTATATATTTTGTTATTTATAGTAGTGTATGTCTCGTTATTGTCACATGAGCAGGACAACGATGTAGATTTGGATAGTGAATCATTTATTATCTTTTGAATTTTCATATACCTTTATTCCTTATTTATTACAAATCCTATCAAAATAAGTGAAGTTTTGTTCCAAAAATTGTTATCTATATAATTATATTTCATAGATAAACATGTAAGAATAATTAATAACACATATAAATATTACCGTTAAGTGTTGAATTGATAAAAGGACATCGTGTGTCTACTATTTGCTATTGTGAATGACTAAATTAGTACTTTTTTGTTTTTAAAAATTAATTAATTTGAAATCAAAATTTTCAAAGACTTAATAATCATTTACTCTTTTTCTTAAAAGGAAAAATACAGCGCTAGTCATGAAGTGATGAAGTCCCTGTTATTCATAGTTAAGTTTAAATGATATTGTTAGATACTTTTTTTTATTGTAAAACTTATCATTTCATTTGAAATTTATATATCATAGATCATGACTATGAATTTCATATTAATCCAAAATTATTTTGGCATATTTTTCATAAAACAAAGTAACAATAATATAAAAATTTAAAATGCATATTAATAGGAATGGTTAGATTATGATCTTATTGATGTTCAATTTTTTCTTTTTAAAATTTAGTACAAATAACTTTTAACTATGTTAGTTGTTTACTAAAATTAGCTATTAAAATTAATCACTAATATAGAATATACAATAAAATACAAAATACATATTAACAATAAATTAAATAATACATAGTTATTGTCTTACTGATTTTAGTATGCACATAATATTTTTGAATAATTTTTATAATAAATCATTGTTATTCAGTGGTTGAAGCAATAAAAATAATTTTCAAGACAAATATAATTTTGTTTAAATCTTAACTTTTTATGTAACCCTTTATATTAATAATGTTACAAATATTTTAGAACAATCAAATTTTTTTTACCGAAGTTAGGAAAACTTGAACCCATGATCTTTTAGATAAATATAAAAAGACCATGCCATTTGAGTTATAACTCGTTAGCTAGAACAATCAAATTAGATAACTAATTTTTTTAACTAATAATCAAATATATTATTATTTTCACTATTAAGAGTGCTAGGATAAAGAAAGAAGACAATAGAAAATTGGTTTATTTTCATTTCTTAGTCTAGAAACTAAACTAGTGTCACACATATTGTCTATAAAACAGGACAGCAAAAAAATATCAAGAATGTTACATACAATATATATATATATGATTAATTTAGTAATTAATTTTTTTCTGTACATATAATATTTTTGAAAAAACATTGTCTATAGAAGAGTGACACACTGAACTATTTCTATTTCAGGAACAGTCCTGCATAAAGTAACTAGCACACTCCATGGAGGGAAGAAAATTGAGAAGGTCTCTGGTTCTCTCAATATCTATATCACTCTTTCTACTCCTCACCTGGCTTCACCTTCCATCATCCCCTGAGAATTTCATCAAGAAACCGGGCCCCACACACCATGAATCGGATGTTCCTCACCACCCTTTAGACCCTTTAACCGTTCACGAATTCAACAAGGTCCGTGCCATTCTCGCCACGCACCCTCTCTTCGAGTCCTCATCCACGTACTCACTCAACGCCATTGCCCTTGAAGAGCCGGATAAAGAGCTCGTTCTCAAATGGAAGCGCGGAGATCCCCTTCTGCCAAGGAAGGCCTCCGTCACTGCTATGGTCAAGGGAAAATCTCATATCCTCTTAGTGGACCTCAATACTTCCGAGGTATACATAATCTTCTTTTGAACTAAAATTTGTCCGTACAGATTCACTACATTTTTTAACGTGAAAAATGTTATAAATACACCAAATTAATTTTTTCTGTATAAATACATACCTTATTAATTCATTTTCAACATATATTTTGTGTTTTAACATTTGAGGAATGTTAAAAAAAACTAATAGAATTTATTATTTTTGATTAATAATTTGTCAATAATATTTAATATACATAATTAAAAGTATATTGTTGAATTGTTAGACTAAAAAAAATAGACTAATAACTAAAAATGCAGATAAAAATAATAAATTTTATTAGTTCTTGAATTTTTTTTCTTTATGTGATACCAATGACTATTTTAATAGCTGATTTTTTATTTACATATAATATAATTGTTCTAATTTTATTCATCACAGCTCATTTAAATTATCTACTACTTATTCATGACAGGTATCCTATAATGAATTGGGTTCGACTTCGGGGTACCCAATATTAACGATAGAGGAGACGGCGAGAATACTCGAGGTTCCATTCAAGAACGTGGAGTTCAATAGCACCATCGCTCAGCGTGGGATCAACATGGGAGATGTTAAATGCGTGCCACTCTCTTCAGGGTGGTACAATATGCCAATAGAGAACAAAAGAAGGGTGATTAAGGTGCAGTGTTTTTCCATGAAGGACAGCGTGAACTTCTACATGAAACCAATTGAGGGGCTCACTGTGCTGATTGACATAGATAGGGAAGAGGTGTTGCACATTTTTGATAATGGCAGAGGCATCCCTGTTGCTAAGGGAATTGACACTGACTACCGTTACTCTGTTCAAAAACTGCGTGGTGAATTGCATCTCTTCAATCCAATATCAATGGAGCAGCCCAAAGGGCCAAGCTTCATAGTTGAAGATGGGCATTTGGTCAAATGGGCAAATTGGGAATTTCACTTGAAGGCAGATGCCAGAGCTGGGATCATAATTTCACAGGCCAAGGTAAGTTTCGATCATTAATTTCACTTGCAGCCTTGCAGGCATGCAGATAACAAGTTAATATCATTAAACTCATAAATTGCTACTGTACACCGGAGATTAAATTTGATGTTACAGTGTTCACAAAAAATAACATATTTCTTAAGCTTAAATAAGATTTTAGTTTTTATATTAAAAAATGCCTATATAGACAGAAAATTAATTACCAAATTAATCATTATATAAATATACGTATAATTTAACTTATTTTTAATATATATTCTATATAAATGAATAATTTAATAGTTAATTTTCTATGTATACCAAATAGGATTGAAAATATTATTTTTTATTTTAATTTATTAAAATTTTTAAAAAATATTTATTTTAATTTGTTTTTAAAATTTGAAAAATTTTAAATTAGATACTTCACTCTTTAATAATTTTTTGTTTATTAGAAACTTCTAAAAATTATTTTTTTGGATATGATTTCTTAGTTGCTTTTAATTAAATTTTTAATATCTATATTAAATAAATAAATTTTTAATAAATTTTATTATAAGAGAATCAAATTTTAAAATATATTACTATAAGACAAACAAAGGGATCAATATAAAAGTAATTCTAGAAAAGAATAATTTTTTTCTGATTAAAAGTTTTTTAAAGATCAGTTTCCATGTATATCTACGAATAAGTATTTGAGTGGAATTAAAAAAAATTCAAAATAATTTCTGATAATTACTTTAAAAAGACAATAATGTCTTTGATAAAAAAAAATACCAATTCAATTCTTAAGATTTATTTTTATGGAATTGATTAATTTCAGTATAAAAAAATTAATGTTATTTTTTTTTGGTACAAGAATTAATCAATCCCAAAAAAAATTATCAGGAACGAATGGGTATTCACTCAAATGTTCTTGGATGCCAAAATTGTGAACCACGTTTTACTTTTTTGAAAGGTTAGGGATCCAGACACGTCAGAGATGAGGAGCGTGATGTACAAAGGATTCACATCTGAATTGTTCGTACCGTATATGGATCCAACGGACGCGTGGTATTTTAAGACGTACATGGACGCGGGCGAATACGGGTTTGGGCTGCAAGCAATGCCTCTGGACCCACTCAACGACTGCCCAAGAAATGCTTACTACATGGATGCAGTCTTTGCAGCCGCTGATGCCACGCCCTACCTCCGACCCAACATCATCTGCGTCTTTGAGACTTATGCTGGGGACATTGCTTGGCGCCACGCTGAGACCCCCTTCAATAACTTCAAGGCAAACACCATCTTTCTTATTTCTTCACACAGAAATGCTAAATTAATAAACTATTTTAATAATTAAATTAGTTTAATAACTTAAAATTTGACAAATTGAAAGTTTTAATTAAAAAATTAAAAAAAAGAAAAAAAGACACAAGAAGAAAAAAATGATTCAATTTTTTCTATCAAAAATAGAGAAATTTAAACCCCGACTTTTTAAGTATGAAAAGACTATGTTATTTGAGTTATAATTTATTGACATAATATTTTTTAATTGATAAAATATTTTTACTACCATTTTACGGAAATTTATATTGTTATTTTCTAGTTGATAATAATATTCTTTTATTTATGTTACTACTAAATCATCTTCATTTAAAAAATAAATTCTTCAAACAGGGCAAAAAAAAAAAAGTGAAGGTAGAGAGTAAAAATTACACAAAAAATGTGAATATAATAATATATATTTAGGAATAATAATATGACTTATTTATCTTATTACAAATTTAGTAATACTACTAACCCCTCTTTGATCATTTTAATTGTTTGCATTGAATAATATGGTTGCAATTATTTTAACTTGCCTTTTAATGCGACCACTTTTAATTTTCTTTATAAAATAAATAAGATAAATAAATATTGTTACCGCCAATAAATAAATAATGTCAGGTTACAGAGGTGAGGCCAAAAGTGAATCTAGTGGTTCGGATGGCAGCCTCCGTGGGAAACTACGACTACATCGTTGACTGGGAATTCCAAACTGATGGGCTAATCAGATCAAAGGTTAGTGCATTTTTTCGCTTCAATATTTTATGTTATTAGTTGTTACTGCTTTTTACTTTTTTCAATTTCACAGGTTGGACTAAGTGGTATGTTGATGGTGAAAGGAACAATCTATGATCACATGAACCAAGTTCCAAGCGAAGAATATCTCTATGGCCCCCTTTTGAGCGAGAACTTAATCGGTGTAATTCATGACCATTACATCATCTATTACCTTGATTTGGACATAGATGGCACTGACAATTCATTTACCAAAGTAAATATTAAGAAACATTAGACCTCACCAGGAGAATCACCTAGAAAGAGCTACCTAAAAGCAATTAGAAATGTGGCAAAGACAGAGAAGGATGCACAAATAAGGCTCAGCCTCTATGACCCATCTGAATTTCACATGACAAACCCATCAAAAAAGACAAAGATAGGGAACCCAGTTGGGTACAAGGTGGTTCCAAGTGGCACAGCTGCTAGCCTTTTGGATCCTGAAGACCCACCACAGAAGAGGGCAGCATTTACAAATAACCAAATATGGGTCACTCCTTATAACAAGAGTGAACAATGGGCTGGTGGCTTATTTACTTACCAGAGCAAAGGTGATGACACACTTCAAGTATGGTCCAACAGGTTAGACATACACATACATTTGAATAAATTATTGACTATAAAAGATTTAAGTGTTTCATAATTCTAAGAAAAAATATAGAGAATCAATTTTTATTTAGTTAATTAGTCCATATTTTTTTTTAATTTTAAAAGTTTTTATTTTTTGGAGAATTTATGGTTTAGAATTCATAATTTAAAATTTAAGATTAAAAATTTATAATTTAAGATGTATAATTCAAGATAAATAAAATAATTTTAAAAAATTGATTAATGTTAGCTGAAAAAAAATTAGTTCCTTAATATTACTTTTTTGATAATGAAAGATCAAAGATGTAAATTAATTTGACACTCACTAAAAATTAAATTAGTTTGATAAAATAATCTATCGGACAACTCCTTATAAATAGTTTTGTTGAACTAATCCAATCTTTAATGAGTATCAAATTACTTCATAACATTTATGATTAGAATTTATAACTATTTAAATCTTTGATGATAAAATATAACATTTTATAACTTTTTGTTAAGAAAAATATTAGGTGATTAACACATTATTTTATTTTTATCTTATATTTAAATAATAAAATTTTTTAAAAAGCTAAAAGTATTGGTCTCCTATCAATCGTTTATTAATGAATATCTTCAAAATATTTATTAAGGTTTATGAAAAGAAAAGTTTTAATTAAAAAGACAAAAAACTGAAGTTATTAATGCACTCAATTAAAAGAAAAGAAAATAACAGAAGCTTACATACAGGGATCGGGCAATTGAGAAGAAGGACATTGTGGTGTGGTACACACTTGGGTTCCATCACATACCTTGTCAAGAGGACTATCCCATCATGCCTACGGTGTCATCCAGCTTCGATCTAAAGCCTGTCAATTTCTTTGAGAGGAATCCAATCTTAAGGCTTCCTCCCAATTTCAAACATGATTTACCTCTTTGTACCTCTCATGTTTTAGCTTGAACCTCAACCATTTTTTAGCTTACACTAGTGTAGTGCTCGTGCATGCGAATGCTAAACCAATCCACCAGTTAATATAATATAAGTCACATTTACATACATCACAATGACATATACACTATTTTTTATAATTTTATTACAAATATATCATACATAATTGTAATTTGTACACTTCACATTGAGTCACCAAATTAAATAAACCAAGATCTCTATTTATAAATAAAAATAATGAATTTCTTATGATTAATATTAAGATATCAACGTAAAGAATATCTGTTATACTAAAATTAATTCTCAACAATAGAAAAAAAATTTCGTAGAGCTCGTAGCTATAAGTTAAAATTAAGTAATAAATAAATAAAAATATTACAAAAACTTGAAAAAATCAAATTATTGTAAAAAATAAAAATAAACATTTAAACATACGCATTGTCGCATTATACATTATGAAAAAATTTTCCTGTACACCACATTCAAAGTAGAATCGTCGTTTAGTGAACCATTATTAAATGTATTACTACATACTTTAAAAGATATTGCATAGAATTTTTCATGACTTAGAATAATAGTATTTATCATTAAATAATAACAAAAAATGCACATACTTTAAGATAAATTGTAAATATAATCCAATGTGCAACACTTCTTAATCAATGGTGTAACTGAAAAATTTTCATTGAGTTGTTGTTTGAAATTTTTCAGGTTTTGCTCTACTTTTGTGAGACCATCAGAGTCCTAATAACAATTTAACAACACACAATTAAATAGATAATTACTTTACTTGGTAGTAAAATGAGGAGAGAATAAAAAAAGAGTATATAATAAATAATTGTTTTTGGTATTAAATTATTCATGGTATAAAATTTTAAATTATTATTCGACAAGTGAAGGTACTTACTGCTAGATAACATGCTTTCTCATGAGCTTGAAAATAATCCTGAATTTAAAAATTAGGAGAATAGAAAATGATAAGAAAACCAAATTGTCTAAAATATTGAAAACATGAAAATAACAAATTAGGAGAGAAATTAATATAACATCAAATTGTACATCCACTTAATATAATAGATGTTCTTTTCAAATTTAACAAAATAATGATCATGTTGCTTAGAATGAAATTTACCCCAATTTTTAACAAAAAAGAGCTCCGCTTCAACAATTAATTGGGAGGAACAATAAATAAAGAATTAAGAAAAAATTTCGAGAAGAGATTGAAAAAAACTGAAAGTAATGAATTTACAAAAAGAAAATAGTAATCTTATCCAGCTAACAATTTTTAAACGGTGAAGTTTTGAGATTTTTGAAAAATAAACTAAAATTGGTTTAGATCAACTACAACCCACAGAGACAGACATAAGAGACACAATACAATCATAATTAAACTCTTAACTAATTAATTTATTATCCAAGTGAAAAGAAAAAAATGAAAAATAAAAAAAAGCAGAAAAAGAAAAACAGAAAATATATCTTCACATAAATCTGAATAATATTCAAAGTAACTTTCTTGATTTTTTGAATAAGATCTGATCATATTTGTCAAAAAATTAAAATAAAATAAAATAACAAATCAAAACTTAGCATTGCAAATAATAATAATAATAATAATAATAATAATAATAATAATAATAATAATAATAATAAACTTAAACAACAATAACAGCAACAAAGCCTTGTCCCACTAAGTAGGGTCGGCTATATGAATCAAACGACGTTATTGTGTTCTGTCATGTATCATGTCTACAGAGAAACCGTTTACATGTAGATCTCGTTTGACCACCTCATGGATGGTCTTCTTAGGTCTTCCTCTACCTTTCGGCTTTTATCCATCTTCCATCTCATGATAAAAAACTTAAGAATTGTAAAAAATCTTAGAAAAAAATAAGAAATTTTAAGGAACCCATTTGAAAAATAAAGACCTCGTAAAAGTAAATTTTGAGCTAAGAGTATTTATAAATGGAGCCATTGATAGAAAATTATTCTTCTTTATCTGTCCATGGTAATAACTTTATAGTTATAGGACACTAAAGCATGAGCTTCAACAATTAATGAACATACTAATACCATCAAGATCAATACCACATTTTACATTTTTTTTGTTTCTTCATTTCATTATACATAAACGCTATCAAATTTAGAAAAAAAAAAAACCAAAGTATTTAAATTAGTAAAACTAAAAAACAAAAAGGAGAATTGTATTTGATGCAAGAGATTTAGTATTGCAGAGTCTAATATGCAAAAGACGCAATAATCTCAAATTGAATATTTATACCAAATCAACAATTTAAATAAATCAAATTCTCTCACTATTCTCCTAAAGGCTCTAGTTAAGTTACAAAGTTCTTTAGGCAAAAAATGACAACATTATCTGAAACTCAACATGTCTTTGGTTCTAGACATACTTTTCTAAATAAATTCCATCATTGCCAAATGCAGCAGCAACTTCACACTTAGCAAACTCTAAACAAATTAAATATAGTTTTTCTTTACCAAAATGGCCATTTGCACATGATATTGTTATAATGGCTAATGAAATACAGATTGATAAGTGAAGTTGTACTATAAATAATAAACCAATTCAAATAATAAGTCAAGAAGACTATTTCAACAAATTTACCTGTAACAAAATTTCGGGTGTCAGCTAATATAAAAATTCTAACACAACATTTTCATAAGATTTATAAATCATAAATCATAATAAAAATCAATTTCAAATGAGTGCATTACTCGTGCTTCACACGGACATGTTTAATATTCCAAATTATATAGACAAAATGAATTAAGAAATAATGAGAAAAAAATATGAATAAACACAAATGCAGAATATGTAATGGTTATTAAAGTGATACCACTGCGTAGAAAAATGTATAAATGAAAAAATATTATCCTAGAGTAGCATTTAATATCAGAAAATTGAAAACTAAATAGAAATGACTTAATAGAAACATAATCATAAAACAACTACAACATAACCTAAATCGATTGCTTACAAAAGGCTTTTATAAAACCCATATAGATAACATATATTAATTTTATCAAAGCAACCTTGCTTCATGGTAACATGAGGATTGCTCAATTGAATGAACTATTGTGCGAAAAATCATACATTGCATTAAGTCATACTTCAATGCTTCATTTATAAATTGAACTACCTAAAGAATGTGCAAAATTAAACATGCAAAATACTTAAAAATAATGAAACTACTTAAAAAAGTTAGACTGCATGTTATAATTTATCAGTTATCACTTTATCTGTTGTTACATCAATGAAAAACAGACTAAAAACTCTTAATCATTCATTTACCAAATCTGACAGCAAAATTCAAAGCAAACTACCAAAACCACAACATAAAAAAATGAATAACTATGAATCAATTAAACACCGAACATTAACATTAGATTAAACCAAAATTAAAGTTTAGTTATCAATTAAATTTTGTATTGTATCGATAGATGCATAGACACATGTATGTATGAACACATACAATGATAACAAAGAAAGAGAATTTCGTCCTCTTTTTTATTCTTTTTTATTAAAAAAAATAATTCTTTTGGCTCTCAATAATCAAAATAATAGTAGTATATCAATAATCATGCATTCTGTAAAAAGAAATAGAGTAACTAATTGTAAACTCTATATTTTAATTATTTTTTAATATTCACTAAAGAGGATTCAATATTAGTGAATATTAACGTTACTCTCATTTGTCATACGCATGAAGAAGCATGCACGTTGCCTTACCTATGTCAGTTGATAACAATAGTTAATGATAAGTATTACAAATTAGCAGCTAATGTGATTCCAACCAAAAAAACTACCATCTAACAGCATTCATTCCATTCCATTACATATTTTATAGATTTATTATTGCTCACCAAAAGCTAGTACTAAATAGCATAAGTATTATTTGTTCTTTCTTCTATTATGACTCCAACCAAAGAAACTATCATCTAATAGCAACCATTTCATTCTATTACACATTTCATACATTTACTATTGCTCACTAACAGCTAGTGCCTAGTAGCATAAGTATTATTTGTTCTTTCTTTTAAAGAAACTATAGTCTAATACAAACCAAGAATATTTTGAATCTTGGATGTGAGTACACATGTTATCCAAAGAAACAGATAGTTCACAATTTTAATTTTGACACGTTATGAAAAAATGTATCTGAAAAACTATAATGTGAGATATTTGGCTTAGCTAAACTACAAAAAATAACTAAAATAGGCAAATAGTAAACATACCAACAATAATTTAAAGAAAAATATAAAACTCAACCCAAGATTAACAAAACCACTATTATCCCTACAAAGCTTCAAGATGCTGGGATTAACAATCTCCCTTGTATTTCAACCTAAAAATTATAATAAAATTAGAAATTTAAAGTAAAACACACTTTTTTGATTTTATAATTAAGGACTTCAATTAAAGACTTCAATTTGCTTTTATTGCATGCTAATAATAAAATTTAACCTGAAAATTTCTCCTAGCAAGCTTGATGTCATAACTTACTTGGAATGCAAAATAGGTTGATACAATTTAGTAATCAGCCACTGAAATTTGAAGACAATCTACATTTAATTAAAGGTAAAGCTCTCACCAAAGGTGAGATGACAACTACAATAATCAAGTCCAAATTATTGTATGTAAAGTTTTAGTTAACAATATCAGTTTTGCATCAAAGTACTATGCAAATCCAATTTTTGTTTTGGAAAAATTGAGATCCACAGAGAGCACAATCTAGCATAACCAAAATCTAAATAAATTCTGTTTGGCCAATTAAAATTCACTTTGGAAGATTTCGGAGAGAAATCAAGTGAGATAACATAAGATAAGAAGACACCACATCCAACTCAAAACCTTAAAGTGTCAAGTTAATGGGTCTCTCATCTTATAAACTCCTCACTCTTCCTTGCTTTCTTTGATGTGAGACTAATTTCATGGACTCCTCATACTTGCACGTTAACATTTTCTATAACAGGGTATTAACTCAAAATAT
Source organism: Arachis hypogaea (assembly GCF_003086295.3). Classification (NCBI taxonomy): domain Eukaryota; kingdom Viridiplantae; phylum Streptophyta; class Magnoliopsida; order Fabales; family Fabaceae; genus Arachis; species Arachis hypogaea. The sequence continues at coordinate 20,503,748 of NC_092038.1, read as the reverse complement.
GGAGAAAACTTACATGAATTATTTGTTCAATTAACCCAAATAAACCCCAAAATACAAAAAACTCACTTCAACATTTAACAAAGAAAAAAAGAGAAAGAGAATGGCACAAATCAAAACCATCAACAGATTATCTTCCTTCACTAAGTAATTAATGTTGTCAACTTTTGTTCAAAACATGATTTAGTTTATATTACCATGCCGATGAAATTAGCAATCCTCGAGTCTTATCATTGGCCAAAAGTAAATACCAGAACCTTTGGTGAACTAAATCAAATGAGCCAAATGATCCATAAAACGTAGGTAGAAGGTGTCATATACAGAGTTTCTGAAATTTGTATATAAATTGGGAGCAAACTGGTTGACTATTTTAGTATAAATATCATTGTTAGAACCATGAACTATAGTATTGGATTAGCAAATGAGCAATACACAAAAATTGGCAACCATGAATTTTGATCGTAAACGAGAGGTGGATGCTAATAAATGCATAACAATATCCAGTAAAACTTACACAAAATAGTTGGTGAGAAGTGAGAACTAATCCTTAAACTTACTCATTACTTCATGAAGCTCCATAACATGACGTGATAAATGCTCTACTACTCTATCTAATGACATCCTACAGTAAAAATCAGAGGCCAAGAGGTATCTTATCAAAAGAGTTAATCCTGTGGACCGGAATTAATACTAAGTTCAGAATCAGAAGAAAATAATGAACAATAAAAACATGAAAAAAAAGAAAAACTACATAATCCAAACCCAATAATAATCTGTATTACTAATGCAATAACTCTAATCAAACCCAACAATAATCTCTATAAAATCATGACGCTCTTTAGATGTTGACATGCCTCCTGAAGAAATTTAGACTTGAATAATAATAAAGATGTAAAGGGACCCAAAATTTATAATCAAATATAGATCAAAGTTTAGAGTTAAAATTCTAAAAACTATAGGCAAATAAATGTAGAAGTAAAGAATGGTACCATATTGAGAAAAAATACACATGGTAAGAGACAAAAATTTGACCAAATAATAATTTCTTATCAATAAGATAATAGTAGAAAAAACTGTTTTAATACTTCATGCATAGAGATTCCCAAAAAAAATTGAAAAGCATTCTTTAAATGCATGATTTTTGCCAAACATTTAAATTTTATAAATTAAAGAGGCAAATTTGCCAAATGTATATGAAAATAATTTTGTACCAAGGTGTAGTTCTGTGCTTTTCTCTGAATTCTCTTAGCTTCTTTCTGCTCCTTGGGAAGGATGTCAAATTTTAGATATTCAATAAAGAGAGTCATCCATCTAAGGTTTAAGCCGGAGACAGGTAGAATGTCTGACTTGTTATTCGATTTGATAACTGAGGGCTCTTTGAGAGTTTCTTGTATCAAACTTCTGTTATTTCCTCCTTATTTGGTACTCGCCAATTTAAAAAGGGCATCTGCTCTGCTATTAAGTTCCCGAGTTATATGTCGGACCTCGGTATTAAGAAATTCTTGAAGTTGCTCAAGTGTTTTCTCCAAGTATATCTTCATATTGGGATTTTTTGCCGAATACTCTCCATTGATTTGAGAAGTTACTATCTGAGAATCACTGAAGACTACCACTTTGGTTGCTCTAACTTCTTTGACGAGTTTCAGGCCTGCAATCAGGGCTTCATATTCGGCTTGATTATTAGAAACAGGGAACTCAAACTTCGGGGAAAGCTCTATTTGAGTCCCTTCTTCATTGACCAGTATGATGTCCGCACCACTCCTGACCTTATTGGAGGATCCATCTACATAAAGATTTCAGGTCGTGGAGTTTTCATTCTTGTCACTTTTGTATTCTGCTATAAAGTCGGTGAGGCATTGAGCTTTAATGGTTGTCCGAGTTTCATACCTTAAGTCGAACTCAGATAGTTCTATGGCCCATTTTACCATCCGACCTGCTATGTCCATTTTCTGGAGAATCTGCTTCATGGGTTGGTTCGTCCGGACTCTTATGGTGTGCACCTGGAAATAAGGTCGGAGCCTCCTAGATGCCAGGATTAAAGCGTATGCAAATTTCTCTATTTTTTGATACCTTAACTCTGGCCCTTGTAAGACTTTACTAGTGAAATAAATAGGATGTTGTCTGACTTCATCTTCTCGTATTAGTGCTGAGGCTACTGCCTTATCAACGACAGCTAAGTATAATACAAGCTCTTCTCCCATTTCTGGCCGGGTGAGGATACGTGGTTGACTTAAGAATTTCTAGAATTCTTGAAAGGCTTCTTCACATTCTGCAGTCCACTTAAATTGGCATCCTTTCCTAAGTAGTGAGAAAAGTGGCAAGAATCTCAAGGCTGATTTTGCTAGAAATCTGGACAAGGCTACAAGTCGCCCATCAACTATTGGACTTCTTTTAAACAAGTCAGACTCTTCATCTCTAAGATTGCTCTACACTTGTCAGGGTTGGACTTAATTCCCCTATGTGTGAGCATAAATCCCAAAAATTTTTCTCCTTTTACTGCAAATGTGTATTTGGTGGGATTTAGTCTCATCCCATGTCTTCTTATGGTGTAGAATACTTGTGAGAGATCGGACAGGAGATTTGCCTCATCCTTAGTTTTTACCAACATGTCATCCACATATACCTCTATTAAATTTTTGAGGTGAGGTGCAAACATCTTGTTCATCAATCTTTGATATGTGGCCCCTGCATTTTTAATCCAAATGCATGACCACGTAGAAGTAATTCGCTCTGGGTGTGATGAATGATGTCTTCTCTCGATCTGACTTGTACATTGGAATTTGATTGTATCCTGAGTACGTGTCCATGAAGGATAGGTATTGATATCCCGAGGAGGAATCTACCAAAGCATCGATATTGGAAAGGGGTTACAAATTCTTTGGGCAGGCTTTGTTGAGGTCAGTATGATCGACACACATCCTCCATTTCTCATTTTGCTTTTTTACCAACACAACATTTGCTAACCATGTTAGATACTTGACTTCTCTAACGAATCTGGCTTCTAGTAGTGCTTGAACTTGCTCTTCGACCACTTGAGCTCGCTCTGGCCCGAGTTTGTGCCTTCTCTGTTGGACAGGTTAGGAATCGGGATATACCGCCAGCTTGTGCGTCATAAGTTTGGGGTCTCTTCCGGGCATGTCGACGGCCTTCCAGGCGAAGAGATCGAAGTTTTCCTGCAGGAGTTTCACGAGTTCTTTTTTTAAATTCACCCTATATTAAATCCTATCTTGGTATTTTTTCTAACTTCTTCTCTGATTTGGACTTCTTCCGGTTTTCCTTCAGGCTGTGGTCGTAGCTCGTCTCTTCCTTGGACTCTTCCGAGCTCAATAGAATTGACCTCTTTACCTTTACCTCGTAGATTCAAACTTTCATTATAACATTTTCTTGCTAGCTTCTGATCTCCCTTAATGGTAGCAATTTTGTCCTGTGTTGAGAATTTCATGCAGAGGTGGGGAGTGAAAACAACAGCTCTTAGTCAGTTAGAGTTGTCCTGCCAATTAGGCCATTGTAGGCTAAAGTTACATCCACGACAATGTAGTCGATGTTTAGGGTTTTTTACTTCAATCCCTTTCCAAAGGTAGTATGTAAGGAGATAAACCATAATGGTCTAATCGGCGTACTGAAAAGAGGATATGGGTAGGATTTCAATTCCTTTTTTTCCAATCCTAACTTGTCGAATTCAGGCTTAAACAGTATGTCGGCTGAGCTTCCTTGATCCACCAAAGTCCTATGTAAGTTTGCGTTAGCAAGTATCATAGTAATTACCACGGGATCATCGTGCCCAGATGCAATTCCCTGCGTATCTTCTTTTTGTGAAAGAGATGGTTCGAAAGTCAGGGGTCTCTTCTCCGACGTAATAGACCTCTTTCAGATATCTAGTTCGAACTGACTTGGTTACTCCTCCGCCGGCGAAGCCTCTTGTTATCATGTGGACATGTCGCTCGGAAGTTGGTGGGGGCTTCCCTCTTCGACTCACTTCTTCGTCATCTCTCTTCCTCTTTCCACGACAGTCTGACCTTTCTATGAGATATCTATCTGACCGACTTTCTCTAGCTAGTTTTTCTATCACATTTTTTTAGGTCATAATAGTCATTTGTAGAATTTCCATACAGCTTGTGGTACTCACAATACTCATTGCGGCTTCCCTCCTTTTTATTTTTGATCAGACGTGGGTGGGGGAGAGCTTCTCGGTATGACAAAATTGTCTGTAGACATTCACGAGAGAAACTCGCAGCGGGGTGTAGTTGTGATACCTCCTAGGTTTCTCCAAGCCATATTCTTCTTTCTTCTTGGGCTCTTTTTCCTTTTCCCGTGTCTGATAAGGATGTCCTAGTCGCCAGTTTGATTCTTGTAGCCTGGCGTTTTCTTCCATATTAATGTATTTTTCATCTCATTCTTGTACATCACTCAATGAGGTCGGGTGTCTTTTTAAGATAGACTGAAAAAAGGGACCTTCCCAGAGACCATTGACCAATTCCATTATTACTGCTTCAATGGGTAAGTCTTGGATTTCTAAACATACCTTGTTGAATCTCTCCATGTAGTCTCTAAGGGATTCGCCGACTTCCTATTTGACTCTGACTAGACTAGGTACGTTCTTGACCTTGTCCTTTTGAATTGAAAACTGTGTAAGAAATTTTCGCGCGAGGTCGTCGAAACTAGTAACTGACCTAGGTGGCAGGCTGTCAAACTATTTCATGGCCGACTTTGTTAAGGTTGTTGGGAAGGCCTTGCAGCGACTAGCATTTGAGGCATCAGCCAAGTACATCCGACTTTTGAAGTTACTTAAGTGGTGCCTCGAGTCGGTCATCCCATCATATAGATTCATGTCTGGGCTTTTGAAATTTCTAGGAACTTTGGCCTGCATGATGTCTTCGGTGAAAGGATTTTCTCCTCCCAATGGGGTATTTTCTCGAGTTGTACGCGAATTCCTTCCTCGGAGGTTGGATTCTAACTTTGAGAGTTTTTCTTCCAGCTCTTTTCGCCGTTTAATTTCTCTTCTCAGATTTCTCTCTGCCTCCCGCCGTCGCTCTAACTCCTATTCTAGCTGTTCGAGTCGGCCATGATATCCATATAGGAGCCCCATGAGATCGGTGCAATGGGGTTGGTTTTCTCCTTCACCATGCGGTTCCTCCGTCCATGAACCTCGGAAGGGATTCTTCTATGGTGATGCTCGCCCGACGTACCTTCACCATGCGGTTCCTCTGTCCTTGGAGGAGGTACCACAAGGGCTTGGTTGTTATTGCCATGTCTTGGTATTCTGGATCCGATTGAGATGTTGTGCGTCTGTTTTCAAGGTGATCGCCCGCCATAGAGTGTTGATTCCCAGGTCCCCGACAATGGCTCTGATGTTTCGAGGGTTACCTGAAATTGAATCGTGTTTGAGTTTGAACGTGTGATCCAAGCTCTGAGTGAAATGGTTTCTGCCTTAGCCTGCGTCAAGCAGTCGTCGTCCGAGTTGTTTGTGAGAAGATGGGGTAGTACCTGCAAAACACTCCGATGCCTAAGTCAGCAAGGGTCTTAGCAGGTTTAAGTGTATTGGAGTGGAGCTTAAGTATACCTGAGAGTGTCAGTGTATTTATAGATGATAAACCAATAACCACCGTTGGAGTAGTTCCACTAAAAAATATAAATTAATAACTACAAAAATAATAGTTATACTCCTCATGTTGCAAATATCTAAAGCACCTATCAAATATAAAATAAGGAAAATTATTTTAGAAAAAAGCACACAAATTCTTTTGTGAGCTTGAAACTTGTTTTTGTACTTTGTTAAGTGACTCTTGTATTGCGGGAATTATGATTCAACAAGAATGATTGACTTTGTAGTTCAATTTTCCTCGTATCTAAGTTGATTTGAATTGTTTGCTCAGTATTGTGATATGTTAACCTCACTGGACTAGTTTTTTCATATTTTTTAGTAGAATAGTGAAGTGAATTATTATTTTAGCAATGGATTTGGATTCTTTCTATTTGATGTGAACATGACCTTGCCATGTTTACAAACTAAAATGACAAACAGTTGACAATGGAGATATAAGCATGACAAGATCATGTTCAAAATAACACAAGTGAATCCAAACCAATTGGGAGAATATATATGCTTTTTGACTAACAGCACTATCACACTTGTTTAGGAAGCTTCAGACGATTATTAGTGAGTTTATGCTCAAAACGGAAGTTTAAAGTCTGAAAATAACATGCTTCTATTGTCTGTCATACTAAGGAGCTTAGAAATAACAAACTCTCAGCATAAGAACAATAATCAAACGCTTTGTTTGTCAAGGAAGTCAATGATGAGCTGGTTGATCTTCTCTGGAAACTGTTCATGCACAAAATGGCTTCCTTCTGGAATGTATGTGATTTCCAAGTCTGGCACAAATTGTTTCACTGCCCCACTTCGGATATAGTCCTCAATGCCTGGGAACTTGATCACATAATCTTTTTCACCCATTATCAGAAGTGCAGGAACACTCACTTTTGGGTCACTTAAGCCGCCATCTGCATTGGTACTCCTGCATGGATCATAAACAGTCCAAATCTGAAATGTTAGTAAGTCTATACTCCAAAAGCTATTTTATGACATCTGATCATTTTACTTCACTACTAAAATGCAAGGCTTCACATATTAAACAACAAACATTTGGAGTAGCATTTCACTCCATAAATGGCAAAAGATTTAAGGATTTGGATTTTGTTAGAAACAGTTAGAGAGGAATAGTGGCATTAACTGAATTAGTTCAATTAGTTGAGCAAAGGGCTGATAGGATTTTGGGCGGGAAAATTGGTTAGAAAAATGACTTGCACTTTTTGGTGTTTGAAAATAAGGGAAAGTTAAATTCTGATTTCACCTGTAAGGAACCTGCAATGGATATCTGAATCCAGATTTTTCATAGAGTGATGCATAGGTTTGAAGGTCTTCTTCAGAGAACCATGGTGGAAGCGGTTTAGAAGGATCAAACAAGTCCATAATTTCTTGATCATCAGCTGCTATTGGTATCTCACTGCTAGAGAACAGAGTGTAGATGTTCCTTATAACTGACTTCACATCGAAGCGGCCGAAATCTGCTTCAGCTCTCCCAGGTTCCTGAATTAGTCAAGAAATAATTAACATTAACACATGGGGAGGAGTGCAAAAGTTATAGTAGGAGATGGAATTCATACCTTCCACCTAGTAATATAGAATCCATTGGGGAGTTCATCGTGGGATCTGCTACCAGATTTCCCCGGAATCATGAAGGGAATGCCTAGTGTTATAATAGCAGCTACTCTTTCTGGGTGCGCAGCAGCTGTGAAATATCCTGGGAAGGCACCAAAATCCTTGCCAACAAGGAATGCCTGATATCAACAATAGAATTTGCAGTTAGTCAAAATTTCCACCTGAATTAGAAGGTCTTTTCTTTACTCGTCCTCTCTCACTATGAATTTAATTTTGATGTACAAAGCAGTTTTATATGTACATCTAATCATATCACGCTACTTCAGCAAAAATAAATATTTTTTACATTGACCGTTGAATAATTATCTAAAAAAATGGATATGATTATATAATTGTTTAAAATATTTTACACTGTCAGTACATCAAAATTAAGATAAGAAAGCCAGATTACTTAGCCATGGATCAATACAATACATTGTGTGTGGATCTCATCAAATGATCCAAACATAAATGATCTCTCATTTTAATCAGAATCCCCATCCCCCTTTAGAGGATTCAAATTGTGCAAGTTAATAGATCAACTTTCAGCTTCTAATTATAAGAGCCCTTTTTTCTGGAAGACATGAACCGAAGTTCAAAACTTAGATATCAATGTTTGGAATGAACTTCATAACTCTTAAACAAAGAATATGGATTTGCCCATGTTCGACATGAACATGACCTTGTTCAAATATGTACCATTGATTTGATGGTCCAGAAAAAAAAATAAATAATAAACAATCAATAATAAACACAAAATATCTAGACAAATTGATATATACTATAGCAGAAACCTTAGTTACCTTTGTGATGTTTAATGCATCCAGAAGGCCCAAGATTTCATCAACCAAATCAAACATAGTTTCTTTCTCTGGCTGAGGTGGCTGCTCAGAAAGTCCATAGCCTCTGAAATCAAAGGCAATAGCCCTGTAGCCAGAATTGGCTACAGCAATCATCTGGTGCCTCCATGTGTACCAAATTTCTGGGAATCCATGCAAGAATACCACTGCCTTTGACCCTGCAACGCACCAAAAGAATCATTCAATAAAGAGGGAGAAAGAAAACAGTTTCTTTCTGTTGAAGGATGAAGGAAGTTACCAGTTCCAATCTCTGCCACATGGAGCTTCAGACCCTTCACTTGTATATGACTGTGTTTGATGTTCTCCATGAGAGAAGAACGGGTTCTAAAGTGTAGAATGAAGACTGAAGAGAGTGTGGGAAGGGAGATAAAAACAAGGACAAGAGGGGGACCGGTAACGGGTAAGTCAACATCATGGTTGGGATGAGATGATGTGAGTACACCAATCCTTTTGTTAGGAAATTGAGGTGGAAAAACCAATAGCTCAAGGAAAAAAAAAGGATGACCATCCATGAATGCTTTTAAGTTTTAGTGAACGTTTTAATGGAGGCTAAAAATTTTTATTATGGAAGATAAATGTATGCAATTCAATTTTATTGGTGATGCATATATTTTTATTTTGATATGGGAATCAGAAATTGGTAGGTCTGATTACTTTGTAAGTTGATTTTTAAATTTTTTAAATATTAAATTTGTTGTGATTTTTTTAAAAAAAAAATCCTAAATAGGAGGATCCGATTTTTATTCTTAATAAATCGGATGGTCTGATTTTTTTTAAATAAAAAAGTTTTACATTGGAGAATAACACTCTTATCATTTATAATCCTAAAAAACACCATTTTTACTCCAATATTAAAAATAATTTGCGTTTAATATAGTAATGCTAGGTTTAGGTAGGTAAAATATTATAGACAATAAATAAACATTGACTATGTTACGTGTATACTAAAATCGGCCATTAAAATGAACTATCAATATAAAATACATATTGCTATTGAAATACAAATATATATTAAAAATAAATTACATCTACACATGTATTTATACACAAATACATTAGTAGCTGATTTTAGTCGTTAATTTTGGTGTACGAATAATATTTTTGAATAAAAATACATTGCATTTATAAGAGAGTGTGATTCTCCTAACTTAATTGACACAATTAATTTCTTTTTGTAATTATTTTCTCTCATTTAATTATACCAAAAGTCAATTCTAAATTTAACGTGAATTAAATCTTAATAAGTTCTTTTTTATTATTACATTCACAATTTTAGAATTTTTTTTAAATAAAAGTTCTAAATTTTGATATTTTTAATCTTTACAAAATTTTAAATCACCTCAATACATTTTATAAAAAATAAAAACATCTTAAATTTGATTAGTCTCTATTTATTGAAAATCAAAAACGTCTAAAATTATTAGTTTTTCACCTATAAAATAAAATAATAAATAATAAATTAACACCAATTCATTAATTATAGATATTATATGTTTAAAATTAAAGATATTATACGTATAAAATTATGGATGCTAAATTAAAAAATTTTAACAACTTCTATTATACAACTCATATTTTACATATAGACTATTAAAAAAAATAAAAAATAAAATATAAATAAAAATTAAAAAATAAATTTTTAAAAATAATTATTAATTCATCATTTTAAAATTAATAAATAAATATACATATAAATATTAAATAAAAATATTAAAATAATTAAAATCATAATTTATTAGTATACATAAAAATAATTTAAAAAATATAATAAAATATATAATTTAAAATTTAAAAATATTAATTATAAAAATTTATTAATTATACCATCATAAATATAAAATTATAAATATCATAATTATAAAATTATAAATAATATTAATATAAAATTATAAATGTTATGAATAAATTTATTAATTAAATAAATTAATTTAAGTATTAGACATTTTTAATTGCACGTGATTTTTGTCTCTGAACATAAACGGCCTTTACGTTATTTTGACGGCGTCCAATAATAATGAGATGAATCAATAAATTAATTATCTTATATGAATCAATTACTATTAATATTACTTAAGAAGTATTATTATTAGAATTTTTTATTATTATTAGTTTTTATTGTAATCCTAAATATGAATATCAAATTATAAAAAAAATATTAATATATAATTTAGTTGATACTAATAATTATGAATATTTTATTATAATTAATATGATTAATATGTAGGAACCATTAAAAATGTGATAAATAGAGTAATAAGAGAATATAATAAAAAATTAAAATATAAATAAATTATATAAATAAAGTCAATTTTAAAAAATTTTAACGACCGAAATATTTTAATTCTCAAATTTGTTTGTTTGGAAAAATATCTATAGTTATCCATTCCGAAATTCTTTTTGCTATTTTATTAGTAATTTAGTATCCCCAGTTTGTATTAAAAGTTAAAACTACTCTCATTTTGTCCAATAGTGGAATATAGTTGACACCTATGTTGTTGATGATATTGATTAGGGGTGTTCATAGATCAGATCGTATTTATAGATTTGTGGTAAATATCTGTATTCGATTTATAAATTGTAGATCGGATAGGATCTTTGCGGATCAGATCACGGATATTTACTCTATATCCGCGTATTCGATTCGTAGATCCGCACAATAATAATTAAAAAATAAATAAATATATATATTTGGTATTATATTTACTTATTTGTATATTTTAGTTAGTAATTATTATTCATATATTGTCTTATTTTATTTTTGTTATTTAGAAAGAGTTTGATTAAAAATATTTTAGAAATAAATAAGTTTAAAAGTATGAAAAAAATATTTTTATTGAATTTTTTTACATAGAAATATGATTAAAAAGAGAAGGTTTAATTATACGGATATATCCGATATCCGATCTGATCCGGCACTAAAAAATATGGATATCATATCCGATTCGATTTGATGGAAAGTGTGCGAATCGAATCGAATTTTCGGCCATTTCCGATCCGATCCGCGTACACCTCTAACATTGATGGAAACGACTACAAATTGAGGTTTCTACTTATTTGCGTTTATTCTTTGTTTTAAAAAAAATGTTATTCTATACGTACACCAAAATCAACCACTAATGTCAGTCATTAGTATAAAATATATGTTGGAATATAAATACACATTAAAAATAAATTAAATTACACATGTATTTATACACAAATATATTGGTAGCTGATTTTAATGGTTGATTTTGGTGTACAAATAACATTTATAAACAAAAAAACTACTCTCATTTGTAAGGTTCGGACAATCCAATAGATTATTAAACTAATAGAATTAGATATTCAAAGGTTTAAAATTCAATTGAAGTTTAATTAAAGTTGAATTAGATATAATAAAATAATATATTTATATATAAATTATAGAGAAATTCTTCGCATACAAGCGATTAAGGTTTGTAAGCCTTACAAGTCCAATTAAAACTAACGCTTAAAACGTATTTCGAACCGTTCTTCTTTCTCTTCGTCTTCTTCTTTTTCTTTTCTTTCATTTCTTACCTTCTCTTTCTTCTTCTTCTTCTTCTTCTTCTTGCTGTAGGTTCTTCTTCCTCTTACTCTTCTTCTTCTCATTTTCTTTCGTTTCTTGCCTTCTCTTTCTCCTCCTTCTTCTTCTTCTTGCTGCACGTTCTTCTTCCTCGTCTTCCTCCTCTTCTTCTTCTTCTTCTTCGTGCTTTTTTCTTTATTTTCTTTTTTCGTTATTCTTGATTTACATTGTTTTTTGACATCAAGCTCTGAAATCGTTTTTGAAGAAGAAGAAACAGCAGAAGATGAAGAGGAGAAAGAGAAAGAGTTCTGAATTATGCATAAGGTGTACTTCAACGAATTTTGGGTGTATTTCTTAAATCCTTTGGGTGTAGTTTTGTAATCTTTTGGGTGTATTTCTATAATTTTTTGGGTGTATTTCTATAATCGTTTGGGTGAATTCCTGTAACTATTTAAGTGTACTTCTGTAATCGTTTGGGTGTATTTCTGTAATCGTTTGGGTATATTTTTGAAGTTCCATTATTTTCAAAACGATTTCAAAAATTGATTTCAGAAACCATGAAAATAAAAAAAAAAAACCGAAGAAGAAGAGGAGGAGGAGGAGGAGGAGGAGGAGGAGGAGGAAGAAGAGGGGGAAGAAAAAGAGTCGTTCATAATACATGGTGAGTGTAGCGCTTTGAAAATAGGAAATGGTTGAATAACGCATTAAAAGACCCGTATATGTAGCAACTTGTAAGACTTGTAAGTAAAAAAAACTTGTATGTGTAGCAGACCTCTAAATTATATACTTTTAAAAAAAATTTATAATTTATTATTTTAAACCGATTAAGTATCGAAATACCGTATTGATTCGACTGATTAATTAATTTGTTAATTGATTCGTTATCAATCAATTTTTTACTTTAATTGAATTGAACTAGTAACCGATTTTTTATTAATCCAATTAAATCTATCAGTTTTATTGATTCTTGAGACCATGCTATTTTGTCCCATTTTTTATGCAAAATATTTTTTGGGGGGTGGACAATGGGATTTGAATTTAAAACCTTTTTTTCCCTGAAATTAACTATATTTTTATAAGTTTTTGTGTATAATTATTAAATTATATTGAATATATATAAATTTAATGGAAAAGACCAAAATATTTGTTATTAATCCCAATACATTTTCCCTTTCCATAATTATAATTTTTATTAATATTGTTTTCTAATAAATACTTAAAAATATATAATAAATATAAATTTGATATAAAATATAATTAAAAAAGACATTTATCATAAAAAAAATAAATACTGAGGTAAATTATCTAAACCTCTTATTACTAGACAATTGCTAATAGCCTTTTATATACGATTAATGGGAGCTACACTGTAATTAGATATTGGAATCATAGGTAAAAGTTAATTTTTAAATTTTTTTATTACAATTACTGGGAAGTGGGAATCAATTTTTCTGTCAAATTATTCTTTTAAAATTAAATATTATATTTTTAATTTCATTAATAACTGTAAAATTATTTTTTTTTTATCGTACATAACAATTCATGTAAACTAGCACACTTGTTTATGAAGATTCTCAGACTATTATTATTGAATAAAATATTATTTTGATCTCTAGCGTTTAAGCCAAATTTTAATCAAACGTCTTATTTTAATTTTAAAAATATTTAAACGTCTTATTTTAATATCAAAAGAATTTTAAGTGGTTTAATATTGTTCTACTACTAAATTTGACACAAATAATTTACATATTAAAAAAATAATAGCATTTAATTTTTATATGTAAATAAAATTGATTCACCGACTAATATAAAAATTTCTTTGATTTTGGAACATTGATAATTGATAGTTAAGATTTGGAGTTTTGTATAAAAAAAAATGAGAAGAAGAAGTGTTAGAAAAATGTTTTGATTTGAGCTTTTTAACACATAGAAAAAAATATGACTTAATTAGTAATGTTACTAACGTTTACGTTACTCATTTTATTAACTATTAGTGTTAAATTTAGCGGTAAAACAACATTAAACCTATTTAAATTTTTTGGGACAGAAATAAAATATTTAAAATATTAAAAATTAAATTAGAATTTAGCCTAAACGATTGGAGAAAAAAATAGTACTTTACCACATTATTATATTTATACAATATACTCCATTGGACAATGGTCATGCATAAACTGAAAATTCAAAGTCTGAATATAACATACTTCTATTAATGGTAACATTAAGCGGCAAAGAAATGGCATCTCCAATGAAGAAGCAGAAGAAACAGTCAAACATTTTGTTTGTCAAGGAAGTCAATAATGAGCTGGTTGACCTTGTCTGGAACTTGTTCATGCACAAAATGGCTTCCTTCTGGAATATATGTGATTTCCATGTCTGGCACAAATTGTTTCACTGCTCCACTTCTGATGTAGTCCTCCATTCCTGGAAACTTGATCACATAATCTTTCTCACCCATTATTAAAAGTGCAGGAACACTCACTTTTGGGTCACTTAAGCCACAATCTTTATTGAGACTCCTGCATGGATAATAACCAAAAACAGTTATTGAAGCCTGAACAATGTGTGTCCAAATACAATGATTTTTTAACATACCACATTAGTCCAAGCAATATTTATTTAGGAACGAGGCAATTGTATTTTAACATTGAAATTCCACACCTTATAAACTTAGTTGAGGACAAATTGTAGTAACATTTCACTCCATGAACATTTAAGAAGCAAAATCTAGTGGTATTGTGAAGTATACACACCACTATCTAGAGTATTTGGCTAAAGTCCAATATGCACACTTTTAATGATAGACTTATAGATAAACAAGTTTTATGGGATGGTGTTAAGCGTTTGGCCTCAGATCATTCCTGAGTAGGGAGGACCGGTAGAGTATGTTTGTTTGTTTGAGCTTTTATGTTGTTTTGTTGTTTAGCTTATCATAAGCTCCACTTCAAAAAGAAGAAAAAAAAATCTTTTGGCATTTATACAATGTAAAACTCATGATTGACTTGCCGACATGTTAGAAAGATTGAAAAGTTATATGTAATGAGTAAAAAGTGGAACCAAGGTCCAATTACGATAGTCTTACTACTAATTGATTTACTATAAATAGATATAATAAAAATGTAAATGACCATGAATGATTTTAGATTGTTTTTTTTTCTTTGGTCCTTATTAGAATTCTCTCTACTCTCTCTTATGTCTAATTGTCTATTGGTCCTTAATTGAGAAATTTATTTTTTCTTATTCTATCTTTATCTCTTAAATTATTCTCCCTTACATTATGTTTCACTAGTCTTTTGTTCTATTTTCTGTTGGAAGAATCTCTTTTCCTCTTCTTCCTTGTATCATTATTCTCCCCATCTTAATATTATACAATAAGACAGATGAGGGAAAGTGGAAGGTGTAATTACCTGTAAGGAACCTGCAATGGATATCTGAATCCAGAATTTTCATAGAGTGATGCATAGGTTTGAAGGTCTTCCTCAGAGAACCATGGTGGAAGCGGTTTAGAGGGATCAAACAAGTCCATGATTTCTTGATCATCAGCTGCTATTGGTATCTCGCTGCTAGAGAACAGAGTGTAGATGTTCCTTATAACTGACTTCACATCGAAACGGCCGAAATCTGCTTCTGCCCTCCCAGGTTCCTGAAATTAGTACAAAGTAACTACCAAAATGAACTGATAAAAATAACCTAAAAAAAGATACAAACAACAAATAAGTTGAGAGAGAGGAATGCAAGGATCTTGTACCTGCCACCTGGTAATATAGAAGCCTTTGGGGAGAAGGTCGTTCCGGACGGCGGATTCACCCGGAAGAATGAAAGGGATGCCCAAATTTATAACTGCAGCTACTCTTTCTGGGTGCAGAGCTGCTGTAAGATACCCTGGGATGGAACCAAAATCCTTACCCACAAGGAAAGCCTGTCATATATAATAAACAATGGTTAGTTTAGTTTCTGTTTTGTGTGATCTTGAGGCCTCATATTGAAACTGAATTCAGCAAATGAAATTACATGACTCTAGAGGATCCAAATCCTTCATGTTAACAGATCCAGTTTCAGCTTCTCAAGTTTTCTCTTAGAAAGTGTAGTTACCTACTTACCTTGGTGATGTTTAAAGCATCCAAGAGACCCAAGATTTCATCAATCAAATCAAACATGGTTTCTTTCTCAGGCTGAGGTGGCTGCTCAGAAAGTCCATAGCCTCTGAAATCGAAGGCAATAGCCCTGTAGCCAGAGTTGGCCACAGCAACCATCTGGTGCCTCCATGTGTACCAGATTTCTGGGAATCCATGCAAGAATACCACTGCCTTTGACCCTGCACAAAACAAGATCTCTCAAATGGAAATGAATTAACAAACAAACATGATTGTGCTTGATGAAGGGAAATACCGGTTCCAATCTCTGCCACATGCAGCTTGAGCCCCTTCACTTGGACATCACTGTGTTTGATGTTCTCCATCACAGTGTGTAGTATGCTCTCAAGAGTCAAGTGTGTGTGAGAAAATTGGTTATCATTCCTTATTAGTTTTGGACCCACCTGCAGATAAAAGATTAGATACAAACAAAATTCAAGAAAGAAAAAATAATGATCACATTATTCACATGGACCAAGTCAGGGTGAGTGTGAATCTGTACAAAAAAAATTATATTTTAAACATCATATATGTGAAGATGTAAAATTATTATTCAGAAAGAGAGAGAAAATTATTACCAATTTGTTTGGATGTTTGATAGAAAATGAGAGAAAAGAAAATGGGAGAAAAGAAAACGAAAGAAAAATTAGATTTCTTTAGATATTGTTTGGATGGAGAGAAAATGGATGGAAAGGGAATAAGAATTTTTTTTTGTTTGGATAGAAAAAAAATAGAAAGAAAAAAATTATAATAATATAAAATTATTTTATTATCCTTACCTATATTATATATAAATGATACTTTATTAATGTATTTAAATTATTTTTCTAATAAAAAAATTTTTCAAATTATTTTTTAGAATTTTAAATGTCATAAAAAAAGATATATATTTGTTTTCCAAACAAATACATATAAATAATTGTGTAAAAAAATTTCTTTATACCAAACAAATACATATAAATATGAAAGGGTATATATGTACTTTTGTTCATCTTTACACTTTCATCTCAGTTTTCTTCGCAATCTTGGGCCAAATCTTCGCAGAAAAAATTAAACTGGCCCCACATAGATTTTTTTGTTTTCCATGTAATTTTCCTGGCGATCCAAACAAAGAAAATTAGTTTTTCATCCATTTTCATCTTCTCACTTTTCTTTCCTCACAAATTCCTTTATACTAAACAAAGTGTACATGATAGGCCAAATCGAAGTGGTTTGGAGTTTGGACCAAAGATATTTTTTTATTTAATAAAATAATAATAAATATCAAATGCATGATCAATAAAATAATAGTATGTCATGCATAATGTATTAAAAAGTAGAATAAAATAATAAACATGAAATGCAAGCAATCCCAATGTATCATCTTTGTGAATATATATATATATATATATATATATATATATATATATATATATATATATATATAGGTTCTAAATGTTGCATTTGTTTTGTAGTGAGGGATTGAATGACTATTATATCTCCTGATACAATTTGAAAAAGACAGTAATGAATACTTTGAAAAAGGAAGACAAAAATGGTGAATTGCTCATTGAAGACTAAGAGAGAAAAGCAGCTTGACTCTAATGTTCAAATAAAAGAAAATGATCAATAAATTATATTTGTAGATAATATAGAGATGAGACTTTATCATCACTATTCGTATTCACAGTACCATTCTCCTTGCAACTTCCAGATTTAAGTGTCTTTCTAAGAAATGAGAATATCACACATTACTCCAAATATTTACAATAAAAAGAACAAATCAAAGTAGATATACTACAAGAAAAGCGGAGGATAGCGGCTAGAAATTAGCGTATGTGTTCGAATTCGCCGCAAATTGGTAGAATCGCGTCGGTTCTGAGCTGCGGTTTGGCTTCAGCTGCGATACTATGTTGGATAGCAGTTGTTCAGTAAAAATCGCTACAATTCAATCGTTTTAGGTATATATAGTGAAGAATCAGCAGATTTTCTTCTTTTGTTCCTTGGGCAAACACAAATGGGAGCAGAGGCGCAGAACACACCTCTGTGCACGAATCCTTGCCACTGTGCACCTCCGCTCATCAGTACCAATTGCATTGCGTTTCCCCTTGCTGGTGGGTCCATCACCAGTCTGCTCCCTGCTTCCTCTGGTCCCATCCTTAGGTCTACTCAGCTTCTTGGTTTAGATTATTAGTAACCAAAAAATCCGTCTTTCAATTTTGTTTTGTTTTCTTTTTGGTTTTCTCGATTTGATTTTAGAATTGTTCACTAAACCGAGAATTTTCGAGATTACAAGCATAAAGGTGCTCCATGAGCACCCTAAATCTTGTTAACCCAAACCCTTACTCCATGAGCTTCTGCTGGCCCCTGACCCCAAAACGGTGCTCCCCTGCTTCATCTCTTCAGCCAAATATGTTCTATCCGTGGTTCAAATTTGCTGCAGCTGCACGAGTTTCTTGCAACAGTCGCCTTCGGCCTCCGTCGCTGCTATCCTCATCGCCCCTACCACAATCTCAGGTTCTTCTCCTTCCTTCTTTTTCTTTATTCGGGTCTTCGTTTCTTATTCACCTTTTTATTTGGATTCTTGTATTTGTCAATTCATTGAACACCGAAAGTTACATTTCAATTAACTTAAAGCAATTAAAGGTGATTTGAGGAGTAATTTTTCTCTCCATATTTTATATTCAATAGATTATATATCTTGAATTTGCCACTTGATTTGAATGCTGATTTTGAAGAGTTAGATGAAAATGATGAAGTCCTTATTTTTTTATGAGATTTTGGGTGCTAAAAATTTTTTTCTTATTAATCTCTATTTGGAAAGTGCTTAAAGCTATACTTGAAAAAGAAAAGAGTAGTTCTCCTGATATCTGTAATGACTCATTATTTTTTATGAAGGTGTGTGATTATGGGTAAGTTCAGTAACATAAATGATTTAGATGATATTTTATTTTTGTTTTGGTTAAATGAGAATCTATGATTGTGCTTATTTTTTAGCATGTACAAAGTTTTTTTTTCATTACTTTGATGATCCAAGGTTATCAGTGGTTATTTTTGTGCTAAAATAATTGTTTTGATAATCTAGGATTTTTCTTTTATTTTTTTTATTTAAAATACACCGAGTTTCATCTTTCTTAGTAGTCATTAAGCATAGGAGAAAACTATAATTTTCTCAAATGCCTCAAGATGAATGGTTGTTCTAACCTGGGTGGCTTTGTCCTCTATTCGGCTAATCTTACTACCCTTTAGTTGTCAGATCTGTACTCTCTTTCTAAAAGGGTGATTGTTACCTTTTCTTTCTCCTCTTGATATTGTATGGTGTGATCAAACTTTACATTGTTAGAACTGAGCAGGCATTGAGAGGGAACTTTAGTTACTAACAGTTGCTTTGAAATGTTAGGTATTTAACTGTCCCCAGTTAAGAGAGATTTCGTTGGAGTTTTCTCGACAAGAAAATGATAGTATTGATCTAATAACTATGATTAAAGGATTGGGCAGAAATCTTTCAAGATTGAAGAATATACATATAAGCTGCTTTGAGGCTTTCTCATGATGTTGTGCTTGCTCTTACAACTGCTCGATTGAGGTTTGTAATCTTGAACTCCATTTTTCGACTATGATTAACAAATTTTGTTCACATAGAAGTTTTAATCACAATATTTCAAATTTTTTACATCTACTTGTTCATACATATTGTGCAAGCATCAAACATCTACAAGTTTCGGATGGAAGACCTCCTACTTCCAATTTATGTGGCATGTCAAAAGATGTATATGAAATGAAACTGAATCATATAATAACTATAAAAGCGTAACCTGTATGTAACATTCACACACAAAGATCATGAAATTTGCAATGAAGACTTTGGAATCAAACCTTAATTTATTCCCAACCTCAATTTACATATCTGAAATCCCAGGCTCTTGTCCGACATGATAAACATGCTATGTCAGGCCTATTTGTCATAAATTCAATGAACATTTCAGTTTTGTTTTTCTTCTATTTTGTTATGATAAGTTGATGTGTGATACAAAATCCATTTGATTGGTGAACTTATTAGAATTCATTAAATGTGGAATCATTAGGGGCTGCGAATGCTTTCTCTTATTCTCAGATCTGAAATTACTGATGCATCGGTTGTTGCTATTGCTTCTAGCTACACTAATTTAGAATTGCTTGATCTCAGTGGATATGTATCGTACCTACTTTAGTTCATTCACCTTGTTAACAAGTTTCGGATGAAACTCAATGTATACAAAAATATACAGTAAAACTCAATACAATATTTAATTGTAGTTTTCCTTCCCCCCTCCCCCTTCAATTTTCTTACACTTCTGGATCATATTCTAATGATTATCCTTCATCACAGATCTGGCATAAGTGACAGTGGCATAGGAATAATTTGCAATGTGCTCCCTAAAACATTGTCAAGACTCCTTCTTGTCCTTTGTATGTGACTTCAATTAATTTCCTCTTATAAGTTCATTTACTTCACAAAACTCTAGTACTTGCTCGAGTTTCTGCTTCCTAATCTACTCTAACATTTTTCAGGTGGCATTTAAAAGTGATGTGATCTCACTTTTCCATGATACTAAGATGGTTGATGGATGAAGAATAACAAGGTAGGAGACTACCAAACAAGAATCCAGTTTTTTATTGTTAAAATGTCACATGAGTGTCTCTATTCTCTACCTTGGATTTTGTCTAATTTTTATGTCTAGCAAGAACATATTGTTCTAGTTTGTTAGTTTTCTATAAGCATTAACTAACTTATAATTTATGTTCTTTGTGCAGCCGTTATTGACATAGACACCAGTGGCATCCATGCCCTTGAAAAGTTAGATAAAAGTCTTGAGAAGAGAGATGTTGAAGTAACCAAAGTCTATATTATGGTTGCTATATGAAATGTAAGAACCCGCGTTTTCGTGTAAAACCGTTTTAATAAAATAATTTTAGTGCCCGGAATAAATTCAAAATTTAGAAGTTTTAATTTGAAAATAAAAATGTGACATTTGATTTTAGTGAATTTTTTTGAGTTGGAAAATGTATCTTTTTTAGAAAGTTTTTGTAAAAATGCGTATTGTCACTTGAGCCAGCAGTACCGGCTCTAGTCTGTCCAGTATTGTGTCTTTTGGAAAATAATATTTAGAAAATTGATTTATTATTTTGAAAGGAGAAAAATAATTTAGAATTGAAAACCAGACACTAATCTTAAAGGTTTTGGCCCAAAGTGGATAAAACGGACAAAAAATGCTAACGGGTTGGACCGGGGCCAAACTGGGTCCAAGGTCCAACATATATGAACTCATTTAATGAGATTTGAACTCATTTTTCAGCCCTAAAGAGAGGGAGACACGCGGTTTTGAGAGAAGGGAGAAGGAAGGGGGTGACACTATTCACCTCTACATTCCGGGAGCCATAACTTGAGCTACGGATCCGCGATTGACGAGCCGTTTGCGGCCACGCGAAGCTCTTATCAAGCTCTACGTTTCTATCTAAGTAAACCTGGTAAGAACTCGAAGCTCAACTCCCAGTTTGCTGCCCTAGTTTTCTGCACGTTTTGGGTTTAGTTCTTGAGCAAGTTTTGTGGTTTTGCTTATTTAAGTGATCTCTAGTAGCAGGTAAATGTTAGATTTTATCCCTAATTATGTTGGGTAAGATAAGGTTTTACTAAACTCTTGTGTTTAGTTATTTTGTATATCTTAGGTTTTAATTTTGATGATATATGTGTTGTTAGTGTGAGCCTTGGTGTTTGTTGGTGTTGGTTGAGGCTTTGGATCAAGATTGGTGGCTTCGTTTTGGTATTTGGTGTATTTGGGAATCGGCCAAGATATGATTTCGATTTTCTTTATGTAATATGTAATGTTCATGGACACTTAGGCTAGTTGACCCTAAGATAGGATGGAATGCTGTTGGTGTACGAATTTTTTATTTGTGAATTGATGATAATTGTGGGTTGTATTGGATTATTAGGGTTGAGGATGATTATTGGGAATAATGGTGTTAATGAGTATTGATGATTAGTGTTGTTGATGAGGTTGTTGGTATATAAGGATTGATGATGAGTAATGATGTTGTTGGTATTTAATGATTATAAAGGTTCATGAGTAATATTGATGTTGTTGGTGCTAATAATAAATTGTGATATTGATTGATATTGGTGAGTGTGTATGTTGAGTATGGTAATATGAATGTGAACAATGATTGATAATGTTGAGGTTAAGTGATGAGGATTTCAAGTAGTTGTTGATGTTTGATGTTGGTTAGAGATTATTTATCATGGTTTTTGATGTTGATGAGTAAGGAATTTGATGGTATTGAGTAGTGTAATTGGAATTATGAATGGTTGAGTTGGAAAAGGAAGGGTAGGGACTTTTATGTTGTTTTGGTAATGCTTGGGTTGTGGCTGGTTTGGTTTTGAATTGTGAATTTTGGAAAAATTGGAGTTTTGAGGCTCTGGTAAAAGTGGATTTTCGTGAACTTTGTCTGATGATAACTTTTGCCTCGACTTTCAAAATCTGATGAAATTTATCTAGAATTAAAGATCTTTGGAAACCCTTTAAATCGATATAAAGTTTGTAAAATTTAGAATTTTGTAGAGGAAGTTATGATCATTCAAAGTTGGTATTAAAAATTTGAAATTATGCAAAGTTGCAGAATTTCAGGATTTTCTGATATTTGCGGACGCACAGCCTTGTGCGTACACACAACCCTGCAAAAATGTTATTCTGTACGGACGCACAGACCTGTGTGTACGCACAGGCAGGGGAGAGGGCTCTGGTGGCAGTGCCAGCATAGGTTGTGCGCGCGCACACCAATGAAGCATTACGACCTGTGCACACACACAAGTCGGGAAGGGTCATTTGTTGGGGCCGCTCGCACAGCTTGTGCGAGTGAACAGACTTTATAAATTTTAGTACCTGTGCGTATGCACACTTTCAAAATCTTCCTGGGCGTGCGCACGCACACCCCTGTGCGGGCGCACACGCCCTGTTTCACAATTTTAAACTTTACTTTCAACTATTTCACCTTCCCAACAAGGTTGTAAGCTTCTATAACACCATTTTAAAGCTTTCGGGCCTACTTTCGAGTATGGGAATATGAAAAATAAGATAAGGTCTTTAGTTGTGTTTATTATGAAAAGTTAGAGAATGGAGGCTTAGGTTTTTGGGTGTATTGCGGATGAGTTAGTTGAGAGAGAAGGAAAAGTGGTGCATAGGGTGACTGTTGACAGTGAATTGAGAAGTCGATGAACTAATGAGCCCGGAAGGGAAGTAATGAATTGATGATGGTTATGATGAGTTGATGATTCCAAGAGGAATGATGATCTTGTTGAATAATGAGAGTGTGTCAGGCACTGTATCCTTGGGTTAAGTATGAGAATGAGCCGGGTATTATGTCCCTGGGATTGAACTATGATTGATAATCTTTTCTGCTGCAAGAGTGTGCCATGCACTATATCCTTGGGTTATGCATGCAAGTGTGCCCGGTACTATATCCGTGGGTGAATAGAGAGTGCCCGGTACTGTATCCATTGGTCAATAGAGTGTGCCCGACACTGTATTCGTGGGTGCGGTAGAAAAGCGACATCCGAAAGGATGTGTCGGGTTGGCATTTATGGACCGACAAGTGATATCACGAGACAATAGGATAGGCATTCATCATATGCATCTTTTATGTGCTTGTTTGTTTTGATTACGTGAGTTTGTCTAATTGTATAACATGCCTATTTGCTTACTTGAACTACTTGCTTTATATGCTTCTACTTATGTTTTACTTGCTTGCATTAACTGTGTTTGTCTGGTGCTGAGGAGGTTAGGTAGACGGTGACGATGGATCGCATGGAGGTAAGGTTGGCGAAGGCTGTGGGATACATCACTGTGCTTCTACTTATTGTTTTGGTCCTATTTAAGTCCCTAACGTTTCAAAATCGTCTCAATTTTGTCCTGCCGTCAATTTCGTTAATAGATTCCTAACGGCAGGACAACATTGAGTCAATTTTGAAACGTTAGGGACTTAAATAGGACGATTCAAACGTTAGGGACAACTTTGAGACTTATCCCAAACGTTGGAGACAAAAATAATACTTTACTCTATTTTTAATTATTCATAATTAGTAATATAAATATTATTAAATATGTATAAATAAAAATATTAAATATTTTTATTAATTACAATATAATTATTCTTTTATAATTATATGATATTTATTAATATTATTTTTAATAAATATATATAGTATATAACAATATAATAAATATAAAAATAAAATTAAAAAATTTTATCATAAAAAAATATTAGAATTTTATATACTTATTTAATAATAACTGAATTATAATTTGTTGAAACTTAATTGTTTTTAAAATATTAGTTAAGATATGTATTTTAAATTTTAATATTAGGTTTTTGAATATTTATATTTTTTATTTACATAGTGTTTTGTCGATTTTTAGCAAATCGATAGTGGTTCGATATCTAGTGATTTGGGAGCGAAACTGTTCCGAGGGTTACCTGAAACTGTAGGTCGATCTCGGTAGAGATCTTCTGTGTTGGTCGGAGCCGACGTATCCGGCAGGTGTATAGCGGCCGGAACTGGTGTGTCCGACTTGTTGGACCTGGTAATGGTGTTGATCCTTCGTTCCCGGAGGGTGGGGGATACCTGCAAGGGACTCCGATGCTTAAGTTAGCAAGGGTATTAAGCAGGTATTGAGTAGAATCAGAGTATGAGTTATACTTGGGTACTCCAGCGTATTTATAATGGTGAGATGTGGCCTCCTGTGGATAAGATAAGTTAGTTATCTTATATTTATCTTTTATCTTATCTTTAAATGAGGTCATCTTTAAAGGAACCGCCTTTATCTCTATGGGCTTGGGCTTCCCTTGGATTTGGGACGTGTTCTTCTATTTGGGCCCTTTGTTTGGGCTTTCCTGTGACTAGGCCGAGCTCTTTGAGAAGAGGTCGGGTTGTTCTGACCTGAAGAGGTCGGTCTGTAGAACATCCCGAGTCGGACAACTCGACCCAGGGTATGAACAGTGCCCCTGCTTGAGCTCGGTCTTCTTGTTTGAGGCCGAGTCCTTGACTTCGGTCTTTCTTTGGTGAAGCCGAACTCAAGCATTTTGTTGATTCTTTTTGTAGCAGCTTTGAATGTAGAACGTTTCCTCTAAAAGATGCGCGCTTTTATATCGGTGCTTTTTTGGGAACGTGCGAGGGTTTAATGCCTTCTTTAATTTGAGCATTAATTGCCCCGTTTTCCCTAGGCTCTTTGCTTTTGATTTTGAAAACTCAGAAAACGGTTTCTCTCCTTTTATTTTCCTTATAACCTCTTTGCAACTTTTTCCTCTTCTCTCTTCGCTCTCTGTCTTTCGCTTGTGCTTCTGCTTCCTGGCGTTTGCGGTGTCGCTTGGCGGTTTCCTGGGCAACTTCCGTTCCTGCACTTTTTTTCGAAGCTCCTTCCGTCTCCAGGTTAGTCCCATTTCGTGCTTTCTCTTTGATTTTGGATTTGTGATGAGGTTTTGATTTTGATCCTCCCTACCAAAAAAGTTTGGATCTTTCTGTTTTCATTGTGCTTTCTGAGAGTTTCTCTATCTTCTGCATGGTCCTTTTTGCTTTTGCTGGATGCCTTTAGGGCTTTGCATATTTTTTTGTTGTTTCTGTTCTTGATACTGCTTGTCCACGTCTGTTCCTCATTTATTTGAAGGTTGCTTTTGTCTGATCTTGAAAAAAGGTTGCATCTTTAATAGTCTCTGCTTGGCGTGCTTTGATGTTCGGGAATGCTTTTTGCTTGGTAGACTGTAATGGCTTATGCTTTCTGAAAATGTTTGCTTTATTTGAAGTCTTTTTCTTGCTTGAGAAATGCTGGGGTAGGAGCTGTAGATTTTCCTAGAAACCTTACTTAATTATTGCCTCCAAAGGATGCCCCAAGACTTTTGGTTTGAGTCTTGGGGTTTTCCTTTTCTGTTTGTTTCGCCTGTATCGTATTGAGTTATTTTCTCCCTTGTCCGAGATGTTTTTAGTAACCCCATATTCTTTTCTTACTTGTAGGATTAGTTGGCCTCATGTCTACTCGCAATAACATTGTAGAGATGTCTTCCAGAGTTTCCGAGGGGATGTCCGATTGGCTGGACTCCCTTGTTTTGTTGTGTGTTTCTGTTGTGGATGCTGAGTTTTGCACAGACTAAGGAAGCGCCATAGGATTTGTGGTAACAATGCCCGTGAGGAGGATTATGAGCTTGTTGCTCCTGATTCTCATGAGAGAGTCTGCTTTCCGACTTCTGTTAAGGGAGAGCGTCCCTTCTTTTATGCTTATGAATACTTCTTCAATCAGTTGAATGTTCCTTTCTTTTACTGCTTTTGAGACCGACCTGTTGTGTTCGTGTAACATTGCTCCATCCCAACTTCACCCAAATTCTTGGGGTTTTATTAAAACTTTTCAGCTTCTCTGCCGAGAATTAAATGTAACACCCTCTCAAACTCTTTTCCTTTACGTGTTTGTTTCCGCCAAGCCTGGCGGTTCTTCGAAAAAGAAAGCTTCCTGGGTTTCCTTCAGGTCTGCCCAAGGCCATAAGGTTTTTGCTATGTATGACGAGTCTTTTAAGGACTTCAAGAACTACTTTTTTAAGGTTCGTGCTGTTGAGGGGGCCCGACCCTTTTTTCTTGATGAAAATGATGAGCCCTCTTTCCCTCTAGAGTGGCAGAAGGATGTAAGAGTGTCTCGCTATACTTGGGAGATGCTTGATGATGTCGAGCACGCTTTTGTAGTTGTTCTTGAGGATCTCTGGGGGAAACCACCCCATCTTGACACACAGAGATTTTTGAATGACCCGTCCTTGGTTCGGGCTGTTTTGGATATTTGTCTGACTTGTTTCCATACTTGTTTTCCTTTTTCTTCCTCTTATCGGATTTGTAATTCTTTGTTGTGGCTGGTTTTGTATTTGCAGAGATGTCAAAGAATAGTGACTCCATAAAGGCCTTCAAAAGGGCAAAGAAGGCAACTGCTACTCTGAACATCTCGGTCAAGGTGGCCGGTGAGGGATCGTCACAGGTCCCAGTTAAATCTCCTGTACCTAGTTCTCCCGGGCCGAGGAAAGCAATTCCTACTCCTCTTTGCAGGTACCAGTTTTCTAAAAGTGCATCAAAGCGTCTTCGATTAGATAGGAATTGGGAATAAAGACAAAAGTAAAGTTTTCAAAAAAGAAACAAACTGAAAATGAAAAGGTTTGCATTGAAATTAAAATAAAACAGTAAAATACCTTCGATTGTGTCAAAGGACTTTGGCATGAAAATCTTAAATGCAGAAATGTAAATTAGACAATAAAGATAAAGAACACTTGGAAAATAAATTTACTTGAAAGATAAAGTTTACAGAAAAGGTAAATTGAATAGATAAAAACATGGAAGGAACCCTACAGAAAATAAACTCGATTGCAGACTCAAAAATTCGTTGGGATATGAGTGTGCTTGAGTATTTTTCTGAAGCAAAGTTTTAACCCTTATTCCTTCATACTTCCTAATATTTATAATATGCATTAAGTAACTAACAATTAATTACAATTAATTACAAAAATCACGGCCTTGAATACCTTCTCCTTGGTAACCGTTCCTACCTCTTGGCTGCGCACGTTTTCCATAAATTCCTCGCGTGATAAATGCCTTTAACTTCTCTGTTACCATAACTGTTCGATCACTCATTCGAATGTCTTATTCGATTACCCATTTCGAATGTCCTATTTGATTAAGTCCATCCGATTAATAAATCAATCATAATCGAATTCGCGTCGATCACCTTCAACCCCATGCTCACGCATACATTCTTTCGAGAAACTGTCTCTACCGTTCTCCGAATTAACTTACTTCTATCGAAAACATTTTTCGATCAACAAATTGTCCCCTTGGATTAATGTGTTTACATTTGACAACTCTTTTAGAAGATGAAACACTTAATCCAAACTTAAATCTCAAATTCATAAATCAGTAATAATTATCATTTTAAGTCCCCATTAATACTGACCCACTCGACACGTCTCTCGAAATTTACGCTTTCTTTCTCTACTACTTCATTTTTCTTGCGAAGTTACCTCTATTCGCATTCCTTCCAAAGTAACGGCTATAGCAACACTTTAAATTCATTGACCTCACCCTTATTCAAATCTTTCAGAACTCATTGCTCTTTGAATCCTCTTTTCATAAAAATAAAAACTTCTTTACAAAAATGTCAACCTTTCGTTTTCTTCCTCTTTGTTCAACAATGGATGGTTCCTCTTCTCACACTGCTACCCAAGACAAGGACAAAGGCCCTGCAGTGGCACCTCCATCACCACTAGCCCTTCGCATTTTGAATCAAGTTAATGATGAAGTCATTGACGATCCTCAACTTCAAACTAAGGAAACTAGAATCTTGATCCCTTTTACAGTGGGAGCAGATACTCATTGTTTCTTAGGGCCAATTGGATCCCTAGAAAAGGCGAACAAGAGACTTCTTTTCTTCCCTAGTATTGAAGGGGAAGATCTATTAATCAACCAAGCTTTCAACATTTCCTATTTCATTAACCAAAAACCTTCAGGAATAATCCAAAACTTAACCTTCGAGGGTTTGATTTCATAGCCTGGTACCAACGTCTCGAGCCCATAAAAACTACTGACTGGGGATTTTTGAGAATACAAGAACTACTAAAACTTTTCCATTTCTCACCTGCAACATTTTCTTGGATGATTGGCGCTGTGACATGTTTCTGGAATAGGACAACCAACAACTTCCACCTTCCTTGTGGAATGATTGGAATGTCTTTTTTAGACATAGCTGCTATCACAGGGCTTCCAATAAGTTCTCCTGACTGTATCCCTGACTTGCAACCTGAGCGCCAGTACAGTGTTATCCTAACCAATTCTTATAGTGATTTTATTGCCCACAGCATGGGTGCAGAAGGCACTGAGGTTACAGATAATGAACATGTAGCCTTCTTATTTTTTTGGTTGAACGTAATCCTCTTCTGTTCTCGAAGCGTTCAAATGTCAAAACTTTTTCTTCCTTTGGTTGCTCTGCTTCATAAAGGAAAGGTTCTTAATTTGGCCAAGCTCCTTCTAGGGCACATTTATGAAGAACTTGGTCAATTTTTCCATTACCTTTGGGATAACAGTATAATCAGTACAGGTGGCCCCCTATGGCTTCTCCAATTGTGGCTTAATGCCATTTTCGAAAAGTTTATGATAACACCTGGAAGTGGTGGTACTGACAAGCAATACATCGAAGGCTTACGATTGGCTTAGTATAAACCCAATTTCCCGGACACCCAATCGGATGAGGACCGATTCTGGGCAGTTTTCTCTCTCTTTCAGTCTTGCAAAGACTTTGACAACAAAAATCTCAAATGTTCCCCTTTTCTGCGCCAAAATCATGGTCTGGCCTTGCTTGATCGACTACTCTTCCCCAACAACAACGAAGAAAATGAGCTTGCAAATCGGAATTGGGCAAACTTGTTAGCTATCCAAGTAATTCCTACAGGGCTGCCCCAACACAAAAAAGAAAGATTCAAAGTAACCCTGTATGCTCCTCATTTAATAGCAGGCAACTGGGATTTTCTCAAGCAATCCTAACACCATTACCTCGAAATGGTGACCCATTCTGCCACCTCACTTTAACTTCTCAAGAAGACTTCAACACTTGCCTCTTAAAGAACCAACGACGCAGGGAACATTTCAACTTCTTGGTTTATAACTGAAGTTTTTACATCACCAAATCTTACTTCAAATGGTGGACTGCTTACTATTCAAGGTATACTCGTACCTTAGAAGATATTCAACAAACTGTTATTCGAACAACCTCTACTGCAGAAAGCTCCCTAAAAAGAACTCACAAGAGAAAAGCTAACATTACCCGACAGCCACCACACAAAATTCGAAGGACTCCAACCAAGACTTCCAGAAGGGTAATCACCTCCATTCATATCTACATATCATAACTCAAAACATTCTGAAAATTGTATTTACCTAACCATCTTTTAACTTTGAATTTTATCAGCTACGATTACCACCATCAAGTGAGAGTTCTGATGGAAGTGAGCAAACCACAAAAGACATCCCTGCTATCTCCTCTCACTCAGAAGATACTGCTTATTCAGATCCCGGGTCCGCAATTAATTAAAAAGCCAACATACATCTAGGTAACACTCTCAATTCCATACATTTCTTTATAATTAAATCAAATCATAACTCATAATTGTGTACCTTTCATACCAGTCTACCGCTGCTGCTCATTCAGTTCCATCTCTTTTGACATCTAATCAACCAACCTTGCAACAGCATTATGATCAAAGACACCCACATCCCATGATTCTATCCAAGCCATAGAGTCTACTCAACCACTTCAGACTATTTTTCCACGTCCCCATGTAACACAAGTGGTTGATCTGACGAAAGATCCTTCACAACATTCTCCAATAGAGACTCAGATACTCGAGTCAATTCTCCAAACAATCAGGTTGCACATTCTGTTAATGGCCGAGCAGCCCCTGACTCTGACTCTGTTTCTAGAGTT
Organism: Arachis hypogaea; assembly: GCF_003086295.3. Taxonomy (NCBI): domain Eukaryota; kingdom Viridiplantae; phylum Streptophyta; class Magnoliopsida; order Fabales; family Fabaceae; genus Arachis; species Arachis hypogaea. The sequence goes on along the minus strand of NC_092038.1, from coordinate 20,473,527 downwards.
GTTGAGACTAGTAATTCAGACTCTCCTTGATCCAGAGTCTTGGAAACACCTCAAGGTTTCTCCAGTCCTGCTCCACAAACTGGATTTCAAACTCCTCCCGGACCAGGATCCGGAAATTCGGGCGCCTCTACCACACCTCCAAGTGCCACATTGGCTAACTTGATTTCTGTACTCAATCAAGTTATTCAAGAGGATGAAGTACCTGTACCTGTTCCAACACTCCCACAGTCTTCGACATCCAGGCTTTCATTCGAATTGAGTGCTGATACTCGAGAACATCTTCGATCACTCATAAAGCTTTTGGATCATCCACCTGCCACATGGGTTAATGATACAATTCTCAATCAACTCCTATCTGATCTTTTAAATTATACTCTGGAACTCCCAGCTAAAATCCCATATTTTGCCTCAATTCAAGAATTCAAACAACTTCTCTACGAAAGCGTAGCTTTTCAATTTCAATACCAGGAAAATGAAACTGAAGAAGCCAAGGTTAAATCTAATATAAAAAGTTGTATTGCAGCCCTTCAACCAATCCAGGCTTCTCGTGAGGAATTTGATTTGAGAATTTCTCATGCTATTCTCATCCAAGCTTTTTATGACAAAGAAGAAGTGAAACTCGAAGCGGAACTAGCTCTAATTAATGAAAAGCTTGCCAAAGTGCGTCAGAGACGAGCTACTATAGCCAAACCTCTAGCAACTGCTCAACAAAAAACAACAACACCTTATTCAAGAGATTGTTTCCATTGAGACCAAACGAGAAGAATATGAGAAACAACTCGAGAAAGTCTAGTTTGACAAATTCAAACAAGTTGAAGAGCTTTCAACTCTGGACAACAAAAGGGCAAAGCTACGCTCGGATTTAGCAAAACTAGTAGCATTGATAAACCCCTCTTTTATGATTCATCTTGTGCTTAAATTGAGTGTTCTTATCAAATCTTTACCTACTTATTCATGTAAATTGCATGGTTTTACTATTCCTCCCTTGTTTTATGATATATGAGAAAACATGTTTCCTATGCTTTAAAAATATTAAATTTAATTATCCTTTATTACCATTCGATGCCGTGATTTGTGTGTTGAGTACTTTCAGGCTTTATAGGGCATGAATGACTTAGAGGATGGAAAGAAAACATATAAAAATGGAAGGAAAGCACAAAATGGAGTTTTTGAAGAAACTGGCAGCGACGCGAACGCGTGGACGACGCGGACGCGTGCTTAGCACAAAGAGCATCGACGCGAGCGCATGGATGACGCAAACGCGTGACTCTCGCAAAACACAACTGACGTGGACGCGACCGCGTGGAAGAGCAAAACTCCAAATGACGCGACCGCGTGGAAGAGCAAAACTCCATTTCATGACCCACGCGGACGCGTGACCTGGGCGATCTGTAGAAATTACAGAATGCGCTGAAGATGATTTTGGGCCTGATGATTAGATTTTTGACGGTTTAGAATTTCACAACTGAATTCTCGTCGAAGTATAGTCTCTAAACCAACAATAATCCTTTCATACAAAAAGTTGTTTGTCACTAGTACAAACCCCTAAAATTTATAAACCGAAGTATTCAAACCTCGGGTCGTTCTCCCTAGGAATTACAATAAAGTGTCTTGTTATTGGTTGTGAGTTATTTTGGGGTTTTGATTAGAAGCATGAAAAGTAAATGGCAATGAAAATAAACTAACAACTATAAAAGGCTCTTGGCAAGGTGTGAGAACTAGAAGTCCTATCCTAGTTATCCTTCTCAATTGTGATGAGAATTGTTCATTGCTACCACTTAGTTAACCCTTACTAAATAAAGAAAATTCAAGTGGATGAATTGACTTGAGCCACAAGTCCTAGCCAACTCCCAAGGAAAGACTAGCTTTAGTGCACTCCAAACCAATTAGCAATCTCTCCAATTACCAATCAACAAAGGAATTAGATAACTCAAGTGTCACTAATTACTCTACCTAGACCAAGAGGAACAAAATCTATACTATATCTAGAAGAGGCATTTCAACAAACACATAAAAGGCAATAAAAGTAAACAACATAAATTGCAAGAATTAAAGAGAGATCTAACTACAAAGGCAAGAGATCAACAATAGAAAAGCAAAGAAGAACAATTATTATGAATTACCTCTTATTGAATTGAAAGAAAATGGAAAGAACAATAGTAGATCTACAATAAAGTATAAGAACAACATAAAGGAAATTACAATAAAAGAATGGAAGAAGAATGAATGTAACAACAAGGAATTGAGAAGATAGAAGTAGAAGAAAGTAAAGATTAAAACCTAGATCTAAGAACTAATCCTAATCCTAATCCTAGAGAAGTGAGAGCTTCTCTCTCTAGAAACTACTTCTAAAACTAAACTATGACTAATGGTCAAAAGTATGATGATTCCTCTTCAATCCTTGGCTTAAATAGCATCAGAAATGAGTTGGATTGGGCCCACAAGGCTTCTAAAATCGCTGGCCACGTTTTGCTTTAAGTGAACCAGGTGGCAGCAACGGCGCATGCGCGTACTATGCGTGTACGCGTCACCATGCGCGGTTCAAACATAGCAAATCTTATATCGTTTCGAATCCCCGGATGTTAGCTTTCCAACCCAACTGGAACCGCATCATTTGGACCTCTGTAGCTCAAGTTATGGTCGTTTAAGTGCGAAGAGGTCGGCTTGACAGCTTTCCGGTTCTTTCATTTCTTCATGAGTTCTCCAACTTTTCATGCTTTCTTTCTTCATTCCCTTGATCCAATCTTTGCCTCCTAAACCTTAAATCACTTAACAAACATATCAAGGCATCTAATGGAATCAAGGAGAATTATATTTAGCTATTTTAAGTCCTAAAAAGCATGTTTTCACTCTTAAGCACAATTAAAGGAGAATATACAAAACCATGCTATTTCATTTAATAAATGTGGGTAAAAGGTGATAAAATCCCCTAAAATCAATACAAGATAAACCCTACAAATGGGGTTTATCAGGGCCGCATTTTGATCCAGATCCAAGCCCAGAGAATACAGATTAAAGGCTATAAATTGGGGAATCCATCCATTAATCAGGGACATCATCAGAACATACATTCATACACAGTTTTAGGATTTAGATGTAGTTTTTATAGAGAAAGGTTCTCTCCTCTCTCTTAGGATTAGGATTAGGATTAGAATTTCATCTTCTTCAATCATAGGTTCAATATTCCTTTTTTTATTTTCTCAATTTAGCTTATGAACTTTTCTATGTTAGGATTGATTTTCTTAATTAATACACATTGAGGTATTTCAGACTTATGATTGTTTTCTCTAATTTATGTTATTGATGCTTTCGCTTTATCCAAATTATTTTCATTCGAGTAGATTTTCTTCCCTTTTGGCTTTGGTTAAGTAATTGGTAATACTTGAGTTATCAAACTCAGCAGTGGTTGAAATTGGTAATTGCTAACTGATTTGGATCGCTCTAAAAGTTGACTAGGACTTAAGGATCAATTCAATTAGTCCAATTGACTTTCCTTTATTTAATAAGGGATAACTAAGTGGGATTAAAAACCCAATTCTCATCACATCTGATAAGGATAACTAGGATAGGAATTCCAATTCTCATACCTTGCCAAGAGCTTTATTAGTTATTATTTTAATGACTTGTTATTTTACATTACTTGTTTCCTATTTCAAAAACCCAGAATAAAATATATCTTTTTCCATAACCAATAATAAACACACCTCCCTGCAATTCCTTGAGAAGACGACCCGAGGTTTGAATACTCGGTTATCAATTTTATTGGGTTTGCTTAAGTGACAAACAAAACTTTTGTAAGAAAGAAATTCTTGTCAGTCTAGAAGCTATACTTACAACGAGAATTTATATGTGAAAATTCAAGATCGCGCGAGAGTTTCATTCTTCAAAATGGCGACGTTGCCGGGAAATTGCAAACGTGTGCCTTATTATTGGTTATTGTAAATATTTTTCTTTCACGTGTTTATTTGTTTTTGTTTTCCCTTCTTATTTCTAATAGCTACTATGAGTTCTCACCCCTCTCGCTTTGAGTTTGGTTTTAATTTTGTTGAAAGGAATGGAAGCTATAATAGGAATATGCATTACGGTCTAAGCAATCAAAGATGGATGGAGCCAAGAGGATGTGATTAACCCTTTAGGCAATAACACCTTCCTAGATATCATGGACAAGGACCATTCTACAATGCATGCCAAACTGATAGATATGGTGGACCCACTTGTAATTATCAACAAATCCCACCCTGTGCTTATAGACCATCCTCTCAACATAGCTTCGAACCACCACACGCACAAGCTCATTTTCACCATTCACCGCCATATGATCCTTATCCACCCCAATTCCAATCCAATCACTCCCAAGAACCACCACTTCCCTATGTACCATGTCCACATCCATCAAGCCAAGAATCACAGGTTCGCTTCGAAGAATTAGTAGATCAATTTCATGCAACCCTTCATCAACTGGAGCAAGCAATAAATCAATTATCTTCCAGACGTTCGGACACTCAAGGAATCCCTATGACTTCATATGGAGAATCTAATGAAGAACGTAGCATGAAGGAGATACTAGAAACTCTAGTAGACAATACAGAACATGACTTCATACTGGAACAAGTAGAGGAAGCTGTCATTATAGATGAAGAAGAGTTGATTGAAGACTTAGGAGACACTGAACCCCTATGAAAATCCAGAGTGGTGGAAAATTCCGTCGAGGATGTTACAATTGATGCTAAGGAGAATAGTGCACAACCCCCAAAGCAGGTATCTTATGAAGAACTGGACGGAATAACCCAAGACGCATGTTTCCTTGATGATGATAATCACAAGTCAGGTTCCCCTAGTAATGAACTTGCATCCGCAAGTGAATTCTTTGAAACAGAAGAATCTTCCCCAAGTGAATACGAAGATAATGCAAAGGTAGACTTTTCTCAACCTCCCAATTATGACTCAAGTGATGAGGAAGATATCGAAGACTTTGATCAAGACATGGTTAAAATTGAAGAAGTTTGCAAAGAAGTAGAGGAATTCGCGAAAGACCACAAGGGAGTAGAGCTTGCAAAACCACTGGAAACACCTATCCCAAGGCCGTTACCGCCCAATACAAACTTCAAGTGGGTAAAATCCTTAGCTTTTATCTTTACTTTTCCACTTGAATATGGTTTACTTGAAACAGATGGCCAGCTTAGAGCTCTTTGCGGCTTCAAGTGTAAAAGGGAAATGACTCGCACTCAGAACTAGTATGCGAGATTCAATGAGGTTTCACACTTCAAATTGAGGTGTAAGGATTGGTGTCAAGCTCAATTGTATGGGTCTCGGAAGTTGTTTGGTCACTGCAGTGAGAATTCAAATTGCTCATCACCCGGTTGGACAAATGCAGATCAAGACAAAGACGGGTGTAGAAGAAAAGTTTGGGATCCTGGAGTCTGTTCCGACATTGAACACCCCGGGAGCCTTGAAGCCTGTTTGAACTCACCTAAGGGCTTTACGTACCTTGTTTAGGACCCCAGAGGATGCTGGCATTCTAAACATTGGTGGAGATTCCTGGATGAATTCAAGCACAAGCCACCATAACAGGAGGCTCATCAAATGTCCAACTTAAGGACTTTAACTAAAAGTGCTAGGTGGGAGACAACCCACCATGGTATGATCGTTCCTCTTCCATTTTAGTCTATTTTTGAATTCTGATTGAACCTGGAATTGTGCATAACATTCATTGTATTCTGCATTCTGCAAAAAAAAAAAAAAAGAGGGAGAGAAAATCACCCCACGCGAGCGCACAGGCCACGCGTGGGCGTGGAATGGAAATCGGCGTAAGGATCCAACGCCCAGAAAGTTAGGTTGGAATCGTGCAGCTGGTGTGCGTTTAGCACAAAAAGGCCCACGCGTTCGCGTCCCTGACGCGAACGCGTCCCTTGCACAACACTCATCCCACGCGAAAGCGTGAGCGATGCGTTCGCGTCGCATGAATATTATGGCCCCCTAAATGGAAACAGAGAGTTGCGCTAAAACGACGCTGGAACTGTGCGTCTAGCACAATTCACAGCGACGCGTTCACGTGCTTCACGCGTCCTCGTCACTCATCTTTTACCCAACCTACGCGATCGCGTCCATCACGCGATCGTGTCAACCCCTTTCACTCTAATCACGCGATTGCGTGCTCCACGCGTTCGCGTGGATTTGAATCCACCAAACCCAAATCACGCGAACCCTAGCCCGTCGCGCCCCCATTACCCCCTCCTTCTCCTTCCTTCTCTGCAACCTCCATCGACCAGCCACCACCACCGCCGCGCCCAACACCCCTAACCACCCAGAACACCCAGTGACACTCCCCTCTCTTCTTTCTTCTTTCTTCTCTTCTCCTTTCTCCCCCTTTCTTCCTCCCTTTCACTCCCTCCACTGCCGCGCCACCTCCCCGAGCAGAGCACCACCGCCTTCTTCCCCTCCTCCTTCTTCCCCCTCCCTCAACCTAACCTAGTACTACATTCCCCCTGCCCCCATCCGGCCACCGCCGTGCAGCCACCAGCGCCACTACCCCATCTCTATCTCGTATTCTGATCCTACCCACACCAGGTTCCGCCAAACACCGATTTCTCTTTCATCAATAGTTAGTTGCATATTTTTTCAGATTCTGTTCAAATTAGGATAGTTAGAGATGCATGATTGTAGTGGATTCTAGGTGGTTAGGTAGCTAAAATGTGGTTAGTGGATTTAGGCCAGATAATTGCACCGTTCTTGATTACCTGTTTTATCTATTTCGCAATTTTGATCTGGCTGTGATAATAATTCTGTTCATATACTGTTCTTCATATTTCATGCTGCTATTTACTGTTCCTATATTTGTGATTCTTTGCAGCATTATTTAACTTTTATATGAACTGTTTTTTTCTTGCTATTTATTACTTGGGACCATCCAATTTTAGCCAGAATGCTGCCCAATTTTCTGTAAATTATTTCATTTTTTTCCATTTATGTATTGGTTTTGGCAATTTTGAATTTTGCACTACTTGGCTACAATCAAACCAATTCATTAATGCACGGGCTAGCATTCTTATTCCATTCTATTCCCTGGTTAATAATTTGCATTATTGATGATTTCACCCTCCTTTTCCACTTCCCTTATCTATATGAATTATCATCAATAAACTGTAAACCTTGCTTGAATATGAGTTGATTATTCTTTCAATTTGTGAATCTTTTGTTAACTAGAAAACCCTTTATCATGCTAATTCCTTTAACCTTCTTTTTTCTAACTCACTGCTTTCACTTTCTAACTTCATTTTTCACCTATTAACCATCTTAACTTTCTTACTTCTCTTTTTACCTGACTACTTTAACTTTTAACTCAGGGCATGATCATTGTTTTTCCTAATTAACATGACTTTCACTAGCAGTATATTTTGGATTGTGATTTCTATTTTCAGGCTTTTTCATTTGAACACAATCCAAACTGCACATACATTTGACTCATTTCACGCTTTTCTTGCTCTTTTGCCACTCTATGCTTCTATTGCTATTTGCCTACTTGTTTTCCTGCTTTTATTCTTCAATTATATCCTAAAATTTCTACTTTTCAAAATGTCTAACCCTCAAAGCAAAGGAAAAGACAAAGCAACCACTGGCAAAAGGAAAAGAGGCGAATCCTCTATGTCCATCCTTGGCATCTTGGATGATGATTCCTGGCGGGAGAAGAACTTTACCCCGCAGGAAAAAGCTGATCAGTTGGTACCTGCAGCTGACCCCGTGAAATTTGCAAATAAATATTGTGAGCTGAAGTACCCAATTTTTGCCACAGCCAGGAACCTATACCTGGAAAGGACACTCAAAATTCCGGAAGAACTCAGGTAGTACACTTCAGACCAAATTAAATAGAGAGGTTGGTTCTTCCTGGAGAGAAACTTGACTGAGATCAACTCATCTTGGGTCAGAGAATTATACTGTAACTACTTTTTAACATCCCTGGATGCAGTACAGCTCAAAGGCAAACAAATTCTGGTTACTGAGGAAGCCATAGAAGACATCCTCCAGTTCCCACCTAAATCAGATCAGCCAGACGTTTACCAAAGAGCTGAAGAGGATATGAGATTCATGATATTTGACTGGGATGCAGTGAAACAGGCTATAGCTCTTGATCCTTCTATTCCATGGGTCATGAGAAAGAGCACAGTGGTACCCAAGGGAATCAGGCTGATCTATCTGAATGATGAGGCTCGGCTATGGCAACAGATTCTGAGTAACTACGTAATGTCGAGCACTCATGAGACAGAGGTGCCAGCTGCTATGATTACCCTCATATGGTGTGTGATAGAGGGTAAGGACCTATATCTGCCCCGCTTCATCCGGCATTACATGACCAGGGTCCATGTCAGAGGTACCCTCCCGTTTCTATTCCTGATTACTCAGTTGGGTCGCCGAGCTGAGGTACCTTGGGAAATTGCTTATGAAAAACCATCCACCGCGGAATGCAGGAAGATCATCCCTCACAGTCAGAAGTTTCAGGCTCTAGGCTACTGCCCTCCGTTTCTCACTGACTCTACTTAGGCAGCTACATCTTCAGCTGCCCCTTCAGCATCCACTGCCCCAGCTCCATCCACTGCACCCCCACCTGCTCCTGAGCCCATTTATCTTCTGGTGCACCGACTCTTTGACCACTTATACCAGATGGAGTGCCGCCACCAGCAACAATTTGAGAGATCTAAACGTCGCAACAGGCGACGTTATGAGAGGTATGAGCGTCGCCACAAGCGATGCTATGTGCACCTCAAGCTGATGATCCGATCCGGTGGCGATTTTCCCTCCGAGCCTGACACACCATCAGACACATCTGAGGAGGAAACGAGCGATCATGAGGAGGAGGCACATACCCAGGCTGCGCAGAGAGGACCTAAGCACACTGCACCACACCATGAGGAGCACCACCAGCTACAGACTGTAGATCTGGAGATTCCTCTACAGACAGAGCCTCCGCTTCAGCAGACCGCTCCTCATACACTCACAGAGACTGCAGACCGTCAGCCTACCACTGAGACACCGGTAGCCCATCCTTCTGGAGATGACACTTCTTCACACCCAGTTTGAGTGAGCATCGAGGACGATGCTATTATTTAAGTGTGGGGAGGTTGCCATCTCTGGCATATTTTTTTGGTGAACCACTATAAGACTCTTTTATCTTATTTTGTTCATTTTCTGTATTTTATTTGCACATTTTTCTTTTTTTTTTTGCTTTTGCTGTATTTTTGCATTCTGCACTTTTAGACTACTAGTTATATATTAAATGGATTAATTAGTATATTTTACCCCTTTTAGCATATGATAGTTTGGTTTAATTGAAAATAAAAAGGAGTAAACTAGAGACTTTAGCATAACAGAATAAAACAATCCACACACCTTGTATATATAGCATTACATGTTAGTTAGTTAACAACATTTCTTCAAGGAGAAACACTAAGATTTTAAGGGGCAATTTAAGATTTACATTGAGTTGAATGGAAACTCTTAATTTCTACTTGCATGACATACATAACTGATATATGATTTATGAGCTTGAGAACACACAGTCCGTGAGTTTTTAGCTTAATTGTATGGTTACATCAAACCATAAATTTCATTCCTGTGTGTTTCACACTTCTTTTTTATGCTTGCAATCTTTATTTTGTTTTAATCTATATGTCCAATTATAGAATATAGATGCATATCAAGAGATGATTGAGGCCATTATTTGTATTTGTGCCCACTTGTCCCAAATAAACTTACCTTTTATGCCATCCTTGTTAGCCCCCTTGAGCTTTTTAATCCTCTTCTATTTTATAACCATATTACTAGCCTTAAGCAGAAAAACAAAATAAAAATCCCAAGTTGAATCCTTGGTTAGCTTAAGATAGATATTATGTAAAATTTAAGAATAGGAAATTTTATGGGAACATGGGATAACAGAAACAAAGTAGGGATTTGTATTAAATAAGATGTTTCAAAATTTTGGGAAGCATGCTCATGTGAAATCAAAACAATAAAATTACCATGTGCATTAAAAAAAATATTTTTAGTATTTAAATAAGGGGATACAAAAATTACCCCAAATGCAATTACAAAGAATCAATGCACATGAGACAAAAGTCACAAATAAATTTTGATGCATGAGCATGTAACACAAAAGTGGAAAGGTTTGGATATCTAGGTGAAGAATTATGAAATTATATAAAATATGTATATGTTAGGTGAGATATTAGATTAGTCAAGGATTCACTTTGTTAGCTCACTTAGCCTTATATGTACATCCTTACCCTTATCTCAGCCCCATTACAACCTAAGAAAAGACCTCATAATTTTTATATGTCTATATTCTATATTTGTTGATTGGTTAGATGAAAAACAAGGTTTTAGAAAACATGACTAGAAGAGAAGAGAGTGATTAACCCCAAACACTGAGTGATTAGAGAGTAAACACAAAATCCAATGAGGGTTCAATAGCTCATTCTCATATATCCATGTTTAATTATTAATTGTCTTGCAGGATGTGAACTATCTTAACTCAACTCAATTGTGACTGTGCTTTAACATGATTTGGCCCTAATTGTGCATATATGATCCCTTGAAGATATGAATTAATTTAACTATATGTATGCTTTATATATAGGTGAATAATAACTAGAATTGCATGACTCATTTAGGTAGTTGCATTTAGAATAGATTGCATCACATAAGATTCCACCATTTTACCTTTACTCTTTTCTCTTGGATTTAGCATGAGGACATGCTATTGTTTAAGTGTGGGGAGGTTGATAAACCCCTATTTTATGATTCATCTTGTGTTTAAATTGAGTGTTATTATCAAATCTTCACCCACTTATTCATGTAAATTGCATGGTTTTACTATTCCTTCCTTGTTTTATGATATATGAGAAAACATGTTTTCTATGCTTTAAAAATATTAAATTTAATTATCCTTTATTACCATTCGATGTCGTGATTTGTGTGTTGAGTACTTTCAGGCTTTATAGGGCATGAATGACTTAGAGGATGGAAAGGAAACATACAAAAATGGAAGGAAAGCACAAAATGAAATTTTTGAAGAAACTGGCAGCAACGCGAACGCGTGGAGGACGCGGACGTGTGCTAAGCGCAAAGAGCATCGACGCGAGCGCATGGATGACGCAAACGCGTGACTCGCGCGAAACACAACTGACGCGGACGCGTGACCGACGCGACCGCGTGGAAGAGCAAAACTCCAGATGACGCGACCGCGTGACCCACGCGGACGCGTGACCTGCGCGATCTGCAGAAATTACAGAATGCGCTGAAGATGATTTTGGGCCGTATTTTGATCCAGATCCAAGCCCAGAGAACACAGATTAAAAGCTATAAATTGGGGAATCCATCCATTAATCAGGGACATCTTCAGAACATACATTCATACATAGTTTTAGGATTTAGATGTAGTTTTTAAAGAGAGGGGTTCTCTCCTCTCTCTTAGGATTAGGATTAGGATTAGGATTTCATCTTCTTCAATTACAGGTTCAATATTCCTTTTTTTTTCTCAATTTAGCTTATGAACTTTTTCATGTTAGGATTGATTTTCTTAATTAATACACATTGAGGTATTTCAGACTTATGATTGTTTTCTCTAATTTATGTTATTGATGCTTTCGCTTTATCCAAATTATTTTCATTCGAGTAGATTTTATTTTCTTTTGGCTTTGGTTAAGTAATTGGTAATGCTTGAGTTATCAAACTCAGCAGTGGTTGAAATTGGTAATTGCTAACTGATTTGGATCGCTCTAAAAGTTGACTAGGACTTGAGGATCAATTCAATTAGTCCAATTGACTTTCCTTTATTTAATAAGGGATAACTAAGTGGGATTAAAAACCCAATTCTCATCACATCTGATAAGGATAACTAGGATAGGAATTCCAATTCTCATACCTTGCCAAGATCTTTATTAGTTATTATTTTAATGACTTGTTATTTTACATTACATGTTTCCTAGTACAAAAACCCAGAATAAAATATATCTTTTTCCATAACCAATAAAAACACACCTCCCTGCAATTCCTTGAAAAGACGACCCGAGGTTTGAATACTCGGTTATCAATTTTATTGGGTTTGCTTAAGTGACAAACAAAACTTTTGTAAGAAAGGAATTCTTGTCGGTCTAGAAGCTATACTTACAACGGGAATTTATTTGTGAAAATTCTAGATCACACGAAGCATCTTGAATTTCTTTTCATTTCAAGTTTTCCTCTGTATGACTGCTTTTACGTTTTCTGGACTTATGCATGTTGAACTCTAATTCTGCCAACAATAGTATTTCTTCAAGTATTTTCCATTAATCAAATTAATTACTTTTCCTGACTTGATATCTTTAATCTGATAAGCATTTCCAGAATATGTGCCTATCACTTAAAAAGGGCCTTCCCAAGTATGGGACCATTTGCCAAGAAATTTCGATTTCTTTTCCATTCGAAAAATAACTTTCAAAACCAATTCACCTATCTCAAAAGATTTCTCCTTGATTCGACGATTATAACTTCGAGCAATACTTTCTTTTTGTCGAATCACATTATCGAGTGCTAGGATTCGCTTTGAATCTAATTCATTTAACTCATCAAACATTACATTCCAGTAATCATTAACTGGCAAATCATTCTATTTTGATACTCTTAAAGTATTCAAATTAATTTCCAATGGTAGCACTGCATCATGGCCATAAACTAATTTATAAGGCGAAGTACCCGTCGACCCTCTCGGTGAATTTCAATAAGCCCATAATACTTGGCTTAAAGTTTCATGCCATGTTCAGGGTTTATTTCCGATATGCTTTTTTATCAAGCTTATCAAAATCTTATTTGTTGCTTCTACTTGCCCATTAGCCTGTGCATAATATGGAGTAGAGGTGATCATATTGATACTCCTTGAAGCTGCAAAATTTTTAATTCACTGGCCAGTAAACATAGTTCTTTGATCAGTACTTAATGTTTGAGGGATTCCAAATCGATGGATAATATGTTACTCGATAAAATCTATTATTTCAATTTGACCAACTTCTATTAAGGGAACTGCTTCAACCCATTTTGTGAAATGATCAATTGCTACTAAGATAAACTTATGTTGTTTTGATGAAGGATTGTGAATTAACCCAATCAAGTCTAAAGCCCAACCCCTAAATGGTCACGGTTTTATTATCGAATGCAACTCAGCCGCTGAAATCTGTTGTATCAAACCATGTTTCTGACACTCTTGACATGCTTTCGCATAGTCAATACAATCTTTTATCATAGATGGCCAATACACATGATTGCGATATAACACCCAATTTATCTTTTTTTCCTGCCTGATGGGCACCACATATCCCATTATGGACTTCTCCCAAAGCAACGTTCAGATCACCTAAGCCTAAGCATCTCGATAAACTCTCATCAATCCCTTTTTTATACAACTCATTAGCCATCAAGACAAAATTTAATGCTTACACTTTTATCTTTCTATCGACTGAAATATTAGGATCTTTCAAGTACTAAGCAATAGACTTTCTCCAATTAGTATTTTCCCACTCATCTATGCATAAAACTTCTCTTTCATTCGCTGGTACTAACATTTGATGGGCATTGGCCAACCTCTTAAAAGTTTCTGGACCAATCATATATCTCGAAGCGATCTGGACTAATTCATTAGATAATTTCATTATGAATTCTGGGAATGTGAACCAAAGAAACTTTTCGAAAAGTAGTTAACAACTCCCAAGCAGTTATTAAGTATTTTTGTAACGTCTCATTATTTCACCTAAATTCCTTCAATAACTGCTTTAATACCAATTGAGAATCCCCTAATATCTGAACTTCCAAAGCTCCTTCACCAATTAATATTTCAAGTCCCAAAATAAAAGCTTTGTATTCTGCTACATTATTCGAATAAGGATATTTTAGTTCAAACAAAAATTCCAATGGAATTCCTTCTGGCGAGATAATTAAAATTCCAACACCTGCACCATCTTTGTGTTTTGACCCATCAAAATATAACTTCCAATAATTGACCTCAATATCGATTATATTTGCCTCCTAGTCATTCATATCTTTTGAACTATCCACAAGAAAATCTGCAAAGACCTGTCCTTTCACAGCCTTGGCTGGGTCATATTGCAAATCAAACTCTGTTAATGGCAGCATCCATTTCCCTATTCGCCGATGTAACATTGGGAAATTTAACATATATTTAATTAAATCGGTTTATGCAATAACTTTTACCGATTTAGCCACCATATAACATTTTAATTTCATACAAGCATGATATAGAGACAAACACAAATTTTTTATTGAAGAATACCTTGTTTCGATATCCGTTAAGACTCGACTAAGGTAATAAACTGCCTGCTCATGCCCATTTGCATCATCTTGGGCCAACATACACCCAATGATTTTCTCAGATGCTGCAATGTACAGTTTTAAGGGTTCAGATGGATGAACATTCGCCATAATTGGGGCTTTAGACAAATAAGTCTTAATCGAATCGAATGCCAACTGATGTTCCATTGTCCATTCGAATTGCGAGTCACTTTTCAATTTTTACTAGAGATGTAAACACTCTAGTTCGATATGAAAGATTCGAAATGAATCTTCGAAGATAATTTACCTTACCTAAAAAGGATTGCGCTTCTTTCTTCGATTTGGGCGCAGACAACGCCAATATCGCATCTGCCTTATTTTTGTCGATGGCAATTCCTTTTTTATGAACAACAAAATCCAAAAAATTTCCGGCCGATACACCAAAAGCACATTTTAAAGGATTAATTTTTAACCCTTTCTTCCTCATGTTAAAGAATGCTTTCCTTAAATGGTCAATATGTTGACTCACCGAAATAGATTTGACCAAAACATCAACGATATACACTTCCATAAATTTTTCAATAAATTAATGGAAAATAGCATTCATTGCACGCTGATAGTTGCACCAGCATTCTTCAAACCAAAGGGCATAACCACCCATTCATAAGTGCCTATCACCCCAGGGCAACGGAAAGCAATTTTGGACTTGTCATCTTCAGCAATGAAGATTTGATTATATCCTGAATAACCGTCCATAAAACTAAGGATTTCATTTCCTGTTGCAGAATCAATTAACATATCTGCAATTGGCATAAAATATTCATCTTTCGGAGTAGCATTATTCAAGTCTCGAAAATCGATGCATACTCTTAACTTCCCATTTTTCTTCATTACTGGGACAATATTTGAAACCCACTCAACATAGCGTGCAGTTCGAATAAACTTCGCCTTAATCAAGCGTTCTATTTCTTCTCTGATTTTCTCATTAATTTCAAGAGCAAAATATCTAGGAGTTTGCTTCACAGGTCTAGCATTCGGTTTTAATGCTAATCGGTGTTCTAAGTGTGAACGATCAAGACCAGGTATCTCATGATAATCCCAAGCAAAACAATCCTTAAATTCGTGTAAAAGATTAAAGAGTTCAGTTCGAAATGGATCAACAAGATATTTACATATATATGTAATTCAAACATCATCTGGAGTCCTTAGGTTAATTTTCTCCAAAGGATCCTGAGATTCAAACCCTTTATAACGATCATCATCTTTTACCAAATACTTCTCAAAACCCAATGGTTCTAGATCATAGATGTAATCAAAAGTAAAATCAATAATATCATCAGAAATAGAAGAAACTTGATCATTTAGCAAATGAACATTACTTTGATTTTCTACAATGAGCCTCTGCTATTAAATTGCCAGTTCGGCTTGTATCATTACTTTCATTACAAGAAACGAGAAAATTATAACTAAACTTAACTGAAGACATCAAATCAACATTATCACAATTAGAAAAACTACTAACCCTACGTGACCCAACTTCATCAGAAGAATCATCTTTATTTTCTACAGAATGAAAATTACTTAAATAATTACGTAATATTACCAGGTAATCGGAAACTTCCTCAACCTGGTCCATAGAACAGTCTGCCCAAGATCTTTAAGAAAGACAATCCCAACCAGTTGGTTCAAAACCCAACTCTGGGTAACACAACTTCACAGAGAGACCTTCTGAAGACAAGTAACATCCTTCACAATTATAAGGATTCAGTGCTCGATCAACGTTTAGAGGCTTTAACTTACGATTATACACCATAAAATCGGCATGCAGCTGTTCGACATATAAATTCGAATCTGCCTTGACAATTTTAGATTTACCATCCTTAGACCACAGAAGAACACTCTGATACACAATAGAAGGTACAACACCCACACCATGAATCCAATCTCGCCCCAGCAAAGCATTATAACTTGCCTTTGATGGAACCACCACAAAGACAGAATGTCTCTCCGATGATCCAACCTTCACAGTCAAAGTAACCAGTCATTTTGCTAGTGTAGAAGTCCCACTGAAGTCCGTCACAGTAATATTTGTGGGAACCAAATCATCAGGATGTTTTCCCACTTTCCTTAACATCCTCTCAGGCAGCAGACTGATAGCTGCCCCGCCATCAATCAGAACTTTATTTATCTTGAACCCATTCAAAACAGTAGTAATATGAAGTGGACGGAGATAAGAAATTTGTTTTTCTGTGGGCCGAGAGAAATACCCCGGCTCATCCTCGATTCGAATAAAGGAAAAAGCTTCCTCATCTTCCATGTCGTAATCTTCTTCTGGGTAACCTTCATACTCACTCAGATACTCTGTGGGAATGATCAAAATCGGTCCGATCATGTCATCATCTCCTTCATCAAAATATTCCTCATCAACATCAACCTCTTTGTTTTTATCAACTCCTAAGGATTGGGCTATACTGCTTTGCCCTTATCCATCTTTGCAGGCGATGGGATTTCCAAGTCTCTCCATCAGAAGGAAAGACGATTCGAGAATGCACAGAAGGCGTTGCCCCCTTGCTTATTTCTTTGCCTGTCTCTGATTGAGGTTTCTTATTTTGATTAAAACTTCTCCTTCCTCCTCTACCTCTTGGATAACCCCTGGTTCGACCCCAATAATAAGGATATTGATTTTGAGAAGGTGCTTGGTGCCCCCACTGTGGATTACATCGATACAGATGATCACGTCTCTGGAATTCTTGACAATTCCTAATCCATTGAACACCTATGGCCTGAGATCGACTTAAAGGTGTAACCACATTTTGTTGAGGGGTCTTCGAGCCAGAACCCTCGATGCACCGAATCGGCTGTCTCTGTCGCGCCTACTCTTCTCTATGAGCCAACTCTTTTTTCATTCTCTCTTTTTCGAAGATTGCCGCGGCTTCGGCGTCAAACACAACATTGCACCGCAGACACAGAGATACATCCCAGTCTTTAATCTTCTGCTGAACCAGAAAATCCAGTAAACCATCCTTGTGACTCGAAATCATCCAGAGTCACATCAAAGTTATAGGACATGCCAACCATGTTCACTCCAAAACACGGCTCAATATAACTGGCATCTACATTGAAGGGATCAACATCCACCTTCATTTCTTTCTTGCCATCATCGAATTTCAATTGCCCTTCCATTATTGCTTCCTGAATTAAGTTCCTGAAACGAACACATCTATTAGTCGAATGACTTGTTGCTTGGTGAAACTTACAATAAGGTTTTTCTTTTAAATCTTTTACCGAAAGTAAAGTTCTACCCTCGGGCAAAATTAACTGTTTATCTTTAAGAAACACATAAAAAATCTGATCAAATTTTGAAATATCAAAACTATATTTCTTTCCATTTTTAAGTTTTGAATCATTCGACTTTTCATTACTTGGAAGCTTTGTAAGTAAAGAAAAAACATAAGGGGGGCCTTTCTTAAGTTCAGCCAAATCAACTTCTATTTCAAAATCGATTTCCTCTTCTGAGGACTCCATACTCACATAAGCAACTTTTTCTTTTCGAGTAAAAGTTTTACTCTTTGATCGTTGTTCATTCCTATACTTTTCTTTCTCCTTTTTCATAAGTTCAGTTTGACAAATTTTTTCAGCCAAATGGGCTAAATCAGGAATATGCACATTAAGCAGTTTTCTGCGCATATAAAATCCTAGCTCCATAGTCGCTATTTTCACTATCTCACTCTCAGGTAATGACACGTAACACCTACTTCTAGCGTTCTTAAAACGTATCAGATACTCATCAATGGTCTCGCAATCTTCACGTTTTAAGGCCACTAGATCTGTAACTGCCACATTCATTTCACCTCGATAAAACTGAGTGTGAAAAGTAATTTCCAACTAATTCCATGTTGTCATCGAATTTGGTCTGACATTCGAGAACCAAGTAAACGCATTCTTCGTCAATGAAGAAGGAAAGAACTTCATTTTCAAATTTTCATCATTAGCTAAGTTCCCAATCTCGACTAAATAACGAGCAACATGTTCAATGGTTTATTCTCCAACCTCTCCAGCAAACGTTGTGACTATCTTTGGAATTTTTACCCCTTTTGACACTTCGGCCATTTGAACAGTTTGAGAAAAAGCAGACACAAAATATGGTCGATTCATGAAACTGACATTTAGACCCACTCTATTAAGTACTTCTTCCACAATTCTGGTGACTTGATAACGTTCACCGCCATGATTAGCACGTAATCTGGCTAAAACGTGATCGACATTTTGACCTCGGGGCACTACATAAGGGTTTTCTTGATTTAAAATATTGTTTTCATTTTGAAAAACATTTTCTGTCCCTTCGTTATTTCCCCTGGCATTATTCCCTTCACCTTCATCATAATCAACAATTCGAGCAATTCGTTCAACTTGTCTAGCAAGATGCTCGAATTTTGATTCATGATCAGTCATCATGGGATTCAGAATGTAGTCATCTATTGGGTTAATAAATTAACCAAATCATGATGACTTTCCTCTACTTGGTGTCGATATATTGCCATCGAATTAGCAGCATTCGAAGTAGAGCCAACATTATAATCACGAGAATACTCGAAATGTTGTTTTGGGTTTTGAGTATTGTTCACTCCACTTGCATTCCCAAAATGGGGAGGCGGAACAAAATCACCGACCGGTGGGTATAACCAGGAGGAAGACCATAAGGAGGCCAACCAGCGGTTAATGGAGGTTGATATGGTGGCACAGAGCCACGTGGACGAATATTACGTCCTACATTTCCAGTCTAAACAGTCATAACTGTTATACTTTTAGTTACAATTGCACCCTCCGAGCGTGAAGACACGTCGACTTGTTGCATAGACACTTGTATGTTATAATTGGTGGATGAAACACCATTCACATTCGATAACTCATCAGCCATGTGAATGATTTTCCCACTTCGTAATCGCATACACTAAGTAATACTGGAAAAAGTTGTTTGACACACTTCGATATCCCACCACGCGTGCCAATTTGTTTCGTCGATTTTTAGCAAATCGATGGTGGTTCGATATCTAGTGATCTGGGAGCGAAACCTACTCCTTTTTGTAGGTACCAGTTTTCTAAAAGTGCATTAAAGCGTCTTCGATTAGATGGGAATTGGGAATAAAGACAAAAGTAAAGTTTTCGAAAAAGAAACAAACTGAAAATGTAAAGGTTTGCGTTGAAATTAAAAGAAAACAGTAAAATACCTTCGACTGTGTCAAAGGACTTTGGCATGAAAATCTTAAATGCGGAAATGTAAATTAAACAATGAAGATAAAGAACACTTGGAAAATAAATTTACTTGAAAGATAAAGTTTACTGAAAAGGTAAATTGAAGAGATAAAAACATGGAAGGAACCCTACAGAAAATAAACTTGATTGCATACTCAAAAATTCGCTGGGACGTGAGTGTGCTTGAGTATTTTTCTGAAGCAAAGTTCCAACCCTTATTCCCTCAGACTTCCTAATATTTATAATCTGCATTAAGTAACTTACAATTAATTACAAAAATCACGGTCTTGAATGCCTTCTCCTTGGTAACCGTTTCCGCCTCTTGGCTGCGCACGTTTTCCATAAATTCCTCGCGTGATGAATGCCTTTAACTTCTCCGTTACCATAAATGTTCGATCACTCATTCGAATGTCTTGTTCGATTACCCATTTCGAATGTCCTATTTGATTAAGTCCATCCGATTAATAAATCAATCATTATCGAATTCGCGTCGATCACCTTCAACCCCACGCTCACGCATACATTCTTTTGAGAAACTTTCTCTACCTTTCTCCGAAGTAACTTACTTCTATCGAAAATATTTTTTCGATCAACACATAGAATTGGTTTTACTAGTTCAACCAATGACTCATCAGTTAAACTAATAAACCAATAATATGATCGGTTCGATTATTGGTTCGACTCCTACAATTATGTTCTAATGTATCCTGATTCCTGAAGATGTTTTTTTTTAACTTAATTTCTCAACTTATCAGGCTAAATTCTATTTAAAAGACTAATAAATTATTGTATATATAATAAAATTTAAATTATTAATATTTAGTTAAGTAAAATAAATTATTGTATACATAAAATAAATTATTACATACACAAATATTTGTTTGTTTGTTCAAAATATTGAGTTAATGCAAGCTATAAAACTTCGTAAAAATAGTCACACTATAAAAGTTAATTAGTAAGATAGAAGAGTTAAAAAAATAAAACATTGATCTTTTGATGCGAGACTTTTTTTTTTAATATTAATTACTTAAAATTTATGATATAATATTTTTGTAATAATCGAGATCCTAATAATTTCACTTTAAAGCATTTCACTCAACTTTTTGCTAGTTAAACTTCTTTGTAAATAGTTCTTTTCCATTAATCGATTTTCAATAAAAATACTAAGATAATAAGTTACAGAATCTTAAAAAAAATATCATTACAAAAAATAATTATTGTGCTAGATTGCTAGGAGAGTTTAAAATCTTTGAAAGGTCTTTTGTAGGCATTCACCAATTGAAATTGACAACAAATACATATTTGTCACCCACTCACCATTAAATACTGGAGACGTATACCTTATCTAGTTTTATTCAAGAAAAAGACAAGTAAAAATAACAAGTTGTTTTAAAATACAAGAGTAAATATATCTTTCATTCTCTAATGGCATGTGCAACCTACACCTTATATAATTTTATAATTTTTATTCAAGATAAAATATAGTAAAAATAACAATTTCTTTTAGAATACAACCGTACATAAATCTTTCATTCTCTGATGGCATGTGCTTTTATATTGGTGTAAACAAACATGTTCTATCATCTATGTCACATTTCTTGTCTTTCATTAGTGGGTTTTAATTTATTCTTGTAATTATCCATTAAGTATAATATTTCTTTATTTGTTTCAAATTTTAAAATGTAATTATTGACATTAACTTAATTTAGAAAAAAATTAGTCCCGTCAACTTATATTTCTATTCCAAATAGTGAATTTAATATTATCATGTCAAAAGTATAAAATTTAATACATATATTTACGATTATATCCTTTACTTATTATCATTTTCAGTAACATATATTATAAAACAAATATAGTTGTAATTTGTCTTTGAAAATATTAAAAGCAATTCTAAATAATTTTTGAGATACTAAACAAATTTTCTATAATATCCCCGCCCCCCCCCCCCCCGGGGCTCTTTTTGGATGAACATGGTCCTTATTGTTTAAATGTCATAAGAACACCTAATAATCATTTTTGCTTGATTAAGTTTCTTGTATATACAGTAATTTATTGGTTAGCATTCAACAATATATTCTTAAATGAAATTTTAAGTTTGTGACAAATTAATTCTTAACCTACAGAATTAAAAGATATTGTGGAAAAAAAAATGTTCACTATAGGCATAGAAGAGTCGATTGTGTTATATTTAGATCAATATTCAGTAGAAACAGGGAGTCAGGGTTCTTGATCCACACTCCATAAAATGCTATTTATTTGTGCTGCTACAAAATCCCTAAACCCCCAAAAAAAAAAAGATCGGTAGAACAAGGTGGAATGGAATAGTATGGGAAAGGAATTTTAATCAGCTCAAAAGCTTGGATTGAACAAAAATGGAAAAAGATGAAAATAGGTTCCATCCAATGTCACAATTTTTACCACTATTCCAAATCCAAAAGCTCCTACAGACTCAGAACTCTCATACTAACAATAACCATGGAGCAGAAATATAAAATCAAATATAATTGGAAAATTTTTAAGTGTACTAGTATACTGGTGTTTTAATAATTTTTAACCGTTGATCTTAATTATAAAAAAATATATATAATATATATAATTAAGATTAACGGTTAAAATTTACTAAAATACCGGTGTACCAGCATATTTGAAAGTTTCCCAATACAATTATGTACAAACTAAGATATGTTTCAATGAATAACTTCACATTATACAGATGGAACCACTGTTGAAAGTTCTCTAAAAAGTAAAAGCTAATCTATAAAGGCAGGACAGTAGCAAGTTGCCAATCACATGATCAAGCTGAAGCATGTTAGATGTCACATGAAGATAATCACAAGGACACAAAAAATAGAAGTTGAAAAAGAATATAATCTATTAAAGAATTGTCACATTATCACATCCCTTAACGGAGTACATTGGAATCATGGTACTACACAAGTCATTTCAGAACATCTGAGAGGACCATTCCATGACAAAGATAGTCTCCGCCAAAAATCATCGCTATAATTGACTTCAAATGTAACTAAAAATTTATTTAGAATAATTGTACAATAAGAATAAGTTTGCTATGGTATACAACAGCTCAATTTCTTTTCACCTTTTCTTTCGTACCTTCTAGGCCGCAAATTCCCTCCGGTCGTAGACAACGAATCATCAATACGATCAATGTCCGGCGCAGAACTGGGCAGTATGATGGTTACACATAGAAGAGAAATGCATTGCAATTTCCATGAAATGGCGAATCCATCAGAGTTTGTATAAGAGGCAGCTAATTCATTGAATCAGTTTTGTTCTGCACAAGTTGTTCAACATCTCCTAGCTCCGTTTCGCTTACTTGAATCCCATGTTCATTCTGAAACATTAACTCTATCTGCTCCAATGACTTCCCTTTCGTTTCGGGAACAAGCATGTAAACAAATACAATGGCAAGAGCAGAAATAGCAGAAAACAGAAAGAATGTTCCAGCAACTGTAATTGCACGACACACAGACAAGAAAGACATGGCTACTAAGCCACTGCAAACCCGGTTAGCCACAGCACCAAGCGCAGACGCTTGAGCACGAACTCTTAAAGGGAAGATCTCTGATGTAATAACCCAACACACCGGGCCGAGTCCAACTGAGAAGAAAGCTACATTTCCACAAACAAACAGAATCGCCAACGCAATCACAAACGGCCCTTGTCCAAACAAAGCTAGAGTAGCCCCTATGCTGAACAGACAGACTGTCATCCCAATTGTGCTAATTAAGAGAAGCGGCCTCCGACCAAGTTTGTCGATAAGAATGATTGCAACCAAGATAAAAACAGTCTTGGTTATACCTACAGCAACTGTATCACCAAGAAGTTTAGATTTATCCTTAATCCCGGCTGCCTCTAGAATTTCGGGGCTGTAATACACAGTTGCATCAATCCCTGAGATCTGTTGAAAACATTGAATCCCTAGTCCAGTAATCAGCATCCGGCGAAGAGCAGGAGGAGGAAAAAGAAGCTCCCTCCAGACCGGTTTGTCCTCGTATTTCTCAGAATTGGCAATTCCAGCAGCATGTTGTATTTCTGCCAGTCTCTCCTCCACTTCTTTATCATTGTCATTTGTTTTTGCCAGCACTAATCTCGCTTCATCGATTCGGTTCTGCATTACCAACCATCTTGGTGACTCAGGAATAACAAAGAGAGCAAAGCCAATGAAGAGCGAGGGCAAAACTCCCACAGCAAGCATTATCCTCCAACTAATGTGTGCTGGAAGGCCAGAAAATGCATAATTTGATACATAACCAAGCAAGATTCCTACATTTATAAAAATCTCTGGAAATGTGGTAAGCGAGCCTCTCGCAACATTTGGGGATATCTCAGCAATATAAATAGGGGAGATCATAACACCAAACCCAATTCCAATTCCTGCCAGAAATCTTCCAATCATTAGTACTGTATAGGAAGGGGCAAGAGTCATTGTTAATCCGCCCGATTGGAAGACGACTGCGGCTAATGCCATTGTCCATTTTCTACCAATAATATCAGATGTTCTTCCACCACCCAAGCTACCAAATAGAGAAATAATGCTCAAAATACCAACCAAAATTTCTACCTGAACCTCCGTTATGTTCAGATCTTCTTTGATAAATATAACTGCTCCACTCATAACCCCTACATCTGCAAATTGAAATTCACCAAAGAAATCATCAATCTTTTGTTCATTCCAAAAACACCCCAATTTTGAAAATCATAATGGATCTCCAATATAGATCCCAATAAAATATACAGTTTGAGAACTCTTTCAGCTGGGTAGCCTTGAGACCAAAGTTTTGCAGATCTGCCTCATAGATACCTCAGAATTCAAAGATAAATCTGATAAAGAACCGAATCAGTCTAAGATCTATATCAACTACATGGTTGCAAATAGTTAGTTACATAACATCACCAATCAGCAAAATAATCTAAACATAGTCAATGTTATCCCAAAAGAAAATAATAATAAAAAGAGGAGTTATGGTCAATTGAAATGCGGAAACAGCAGCGAAAAAAACAAAACAAAACAGGAACATAAGACTTTGTCAACGGAATTAACAAAAACCAAGGAGAGACGTTTTCAAAGGAACCATTGAAGCAATTACCATAGCCAAGAAGGACATTGTTGAGAGAAGCAAAGATAGCACATGCTATCACATATTTTCTTGTACTGTCTCTTCTTTCATGTTGTTGCTGTTGTGTGATGACATCATCAACATCGTTGTCGTCGGTCTCAGGGAACTCGCTGTTCATTCTCTTGTACTTGTTCTTTGCTCCCAACGGGATCCCAGACAAGCCCATTTCGCCATTCCCATTTTCTTGGAACCCCATCACCGGATTCTGGATTCCAATTGGTGGGTGTTTTTTGTTTTCTACAAAGTTGCAATCTTTGAATTTGGGGTATTGTTTTTTTCTTTTTTCTTATTTTTTTCTCTTGTGGACTATGCTATGACATATCTAAGACTAACAAAAACACATGTTACAAAAACTAAATCTAAGACTCGCTGTGAAAATGGAATGAAGTCTTAGATCTGAAAAAAAAAAACATACACAGAAATCAGGAAGTGAAACTGAAAGTTAAGGAATGAAACCACGCGGAATTGAAGGAAAAGACTAGGCAACAAAGAGGGGCCACACGCCCCCTTTTTTGTCACGCAAGCAAAAGGGTATTAAAAGAAGATGATGAAGAAGAAGAAACACAATGGCGAAAAGAAATTAATAATTAATGAAAAATGAAAATACAATTAGTCAGCATTTGCATAGATGTGGCATTGAATTTTGAAGGTGAGGGAATTGACCTCTCACTTTAATCAAAGATTAAATTTCGCTTTCCACGCAACAACTGTAGGCGTCTTGGCGATACCAGAGTTGGTCGCTCATTTCCTTTAACTGCATTTTTTATTTTTTTCGTGACGTCCTAAAATATGTTTTTTTATTATTTAATTTTTTTCTTAACAATCATACACGAATCATTTCTGTTTTGTTAATTAAAAATAATTTAGATATATAATTAATTAGTAATTTGTATATCAAAAATATTATTTATGTACTAAAATTAGTTATTAAAATTAACAAACAAAAAATATTATTTATATACTAAAATTAGTAATTAAAATTATATAAATATATGTGTAATTTAATTTATTTTAATATATATTTTTAATTAATAATTAATTTTAGTAATTAATTTTAGTATACATTTAATATAATTGTTTATATATATAAAATATTTGGTGTATAAATAATATTTTTTTATAATATATTATTTTTCTGTATTAAAGACTAAATCATTATAAATTTAAATTTTATATAAATTAATCAATAAATGATTATATACATAATATAAAATTTAAATTTTAATATTTATTTAAACAAACTAATAAACTAATTATTAAACAAAATTATTATTTAATATATAAATAATATTTTTTTATAATATGTTCTAGTATATATAATTTGGTCCGACGAGATGCGGTATACAGCTATTTCTCTTGGTATGAATATTTTTCTTTTTAAAAAGGTCAAATTCAAAATCATTAAAAAAGGAAAAATATATAAGAATCATTATAGAAAACTTTTTTTATTATTTTTCTAGAAAGAAAAATTAATTTTAATTCAATAAAATTTAAGTTATCTATTTTGATATTTTGATTTTGTATTAATATAGTACTTGTGCTAATTTGCTATTGTATATAATTGGGTGTTTTTGTCATATTTTATTTGTTACTTTAAATATTTTTAATAATTTTTTAACGTATTTTAGGCAAAATTCATTATTTAATTATTGATGTTACTTTACAACCAGGGACGGTTCTACATACATTGTTGTGGGGGCAAGCGCCCCCACTACAATTTGAAATTTTTTTGAGTAATACATGATAATAATATTTATTTGCCCCCATTAGATTATTAAATTTGACCCCACAATAAATTTTTACTCAACTTTTGGTACTTAATCGTCAATTTAAAAATTTTATATTAGAAATTTGTTAGAATTTAGAATGATCAATTCTCAAATTTAAACGAAATTAGTGTTCTTTTTTAAAAATCAACTCAAAAGAATATTATTTATCTTCTTTTCAAATTAACTTTAATTTTTGCATAGCAACTGTATCAATTGAAAGAACTTTTTTAACTATAAATATAAATAAGAGTGGACTTCTAATTGTGTTAGGAAGTGAATTTTTAAATAATTATTTAGTAATATATATAAAAAGAGAGAAATTTTGATGGTAGTTAACAAAAAAATTATTTAATTTTTTAAAATATAAAACCTAAAATAATAGAAATTTAAATTATATATTATTATTTAAATTACTATTTTAGTATTGTAATTTATATATTAGATATTTTGAAGGCTAATCATATTTTACAATAATAAAATATAATCATAACAATAGTTATGTTATATGTACATAAAAAATAATTATTTGTATAAAATATATACTAAAATATAAAATACACATTAAAAATAAGTTAAACAATACATATATTTATACACAGATATATAATAATTAATAAATAATTTAATATTTAATTTTTTATATACATATATTATTTTTATTATAAAAATAATTATGATGTTATATAAATTTTGCCCCCACTACCAAAATTTTCTGGATCCGTCACTGTTTACAACTATAAAAATGTGGAAAATTATTCTACTATTTTCTCGTAAGTACTCTTTTCATTTTTCAACAACTATTCTAAAACTAAAAAAATGTAAAGACCCAGAAAACAAAAATCACAATAATAGTAAAAAAAAAAAACTATTATGTAAATAGGCAAAATTATCTTAAAAAATTCAGCTAATATTACAACTTACATCTTTCGATACGATAAAAAATAAATATTTTATTTGAATTTTTTTTTATTATTTCAAAAATTCGAAGAATGAGTGTTTGTTTTTTTTTTAATTAACAATTCATCAAATTTTCATCATCATTATTAATTCACTCAAAAAAATTATATTTTGTCACAGCCGAAAAAGAGAGCACAACAATTGTCTCTCAACATAAACACAAGTGTCTTTTTTTTATTGAGGTCGAGATTTCTTGATATAAAACTTTCCAAATGAGAGAAAAAGAAAAGCTCCTCGACTTATATGACGTTGTAAATATCTCAAAAGAATATAGAAGACGAAAAATGGGGAAAAAAAAAGCATATTCAGATCAATATAAACTCTATAAGAAGAGGGTATATGTAAATTAATAAATTCACACTATATAAATGTTTTTATAACGTTTATTATTAATAAGTAATTACAAAATCTAATACCATATAAAAATTTAATTAAAAAATAATATAAAAAATTATTTAAAATTTGATAAAATTATAAATTATAAAAACTAACAGAATAATTAATTTTTTTTTTAATTATATAATTATTAGGTATAAATTTGACTTAATGTACCGTAAGACAGATTCAGTTTGACTCAATTAATTCATTTCACATCGTTATAATAAATTGTAGGTAGATTATTAATAATTCATTTTCGCTCAGTTATTCATATTATTCCCCCCACCCCACCAAAAATATATTAACATATTGTAGGTAGACTCCGTTTTTCTATTTGCATTTTAGAAACACTCGGTTATTTCTTCATGAATGACATACATGATATAAATACGTTAGTTGAAGAGGTAAAAGACAACTTCTATCCAAAATTTTGACATGTATCTTATCATAAAAATATGGCCATAACATAACTTTCATTTATTTAATCGATTTTAAATTTAGATACAATATCAACGCAAAAGATTTTTACATCTTTATTATTATTATTATTAATTAATCAATAATGCATTGTAACATTATTTAAAGTGTTCAATTTTAATCAATTTAAAAATAATTGTGATAATAGTATTCATATCCTGATCCAAATAGTTTAGGACTATGAGCTCTATAAATATTGAATTATTTTAAGAAAGTCTATTAATTATATATATATCCAATTGATGAGATTTTAAATTTGTCAATCCAACTTAATTATTTGAAACAGAATTTCGCTCTCCGCGTTCAATCCGACTTGTGCAGTAATTAGAGTCTTATTACTCCATTACCTCGATACTATCTACAAATCATCATTTACTATAATATGGGATACGTTTTTTAAAAATCGAAAAAAATCACCCATTATTACAAATATAGAGATTCTGCAAAAGTAAAAAGGAGAGATCTTGCATTATAATATCTTTTGTAGGTAATTTTAGATCGCTTGTCTGGTGTCTTTGTGGTGTTCTGCTTAGATATAGCAGTTAATAAGAAATTGAAAATCTTTTAATGTGTTTTAGGAATGACAAAATTTTTCGAGATGCGGAAATTCCTGCAAAAACTGTTCCGAATAGAGATCCGATTGTGAAAAAAATTTTCTACTGAGATGGTCAGATGAAATGGGGGACGAAATTCCCCTAAAGCAGGTGCAAGGACTCGAGCGGAAATCCCCGTCCCGTCTCCACTAATTCTCGAAATTCTAAATTTACTTAATTGTCCTTAATAGTTTATTCTTATATATGTTTTTTAATCATTTCACATGTCATATATATAGAGAGAGACTCAAAATTCCTAATCCTCATTTGCATAACCCTTCTTTAGTTCATAGATCTTCAACGTCATCCATACTCCATCCAACCTCTCTGCAGCCACCCCCTCACCACTCTCCCGTCTTACCGCATTGTCACCCCTCACCGTTTCATCATCCTCATCGTGTCGTTCTCCATATTCGTGGCGTTCCTTTCCACAATTCTGTCGTCGTGTCCATTCTCCTCTTTGATGTCGTGTCCCCCACCTCGCCATGACGTCTCCTACTACGTCATTTTGAAAGTTGCCATCTTAACGTTTAGACTTTTTGTATAAAATTTTACTGTTTTTGTATAGGATAAATACTTTTAACTCTATTCCTATAGAAAATAATAATTAGTTAAAACTATTAGAGAGATAGAAAATGAGGTCCTCGCGGAGAATAAGGTCCTATAAAAATGGGAATGAAGAGTGACATTTCTTTACGGTAGAGAATAGATATGAGAACATAGAGTAAATTTGGGAATAAAATGGGGATCAAGGAGGTATCCCCCACCCCATCCTGTCCCGTTGATATTCTTAGTGTCTTTTGATTATTTATCATTTTTTAGATTTGAATTGTAAATTTTTGTTTATTGTCTTTTTAACACGAAATGCTAATCATTTTTCCCCTTTCAAATTAAGAGTTTTATCAATGATAAAAAAATAATCAAATTATTTTTTCTCTATAAATATCTTATTAACTTCAAGTATTTTTTTAATTTTAATTTACTTAAATTTATCCAAAAATCTTACTAATATAAATATTAGAGTCTTTTCTAAGTATCTTCCACTATCATTCACACGAAAAAATGTTGGATGATTTGTCCTTTCTAGTGAACAAATAAAAAATTTCTGCCCAAAAAAATTTAAATCTTATGTCTAAGTCCACATTGATTTTAGGTATTTTCTTCGAACAAAGAGTATATATGATAACTTGATAGTGCAAAAGAATACATTTTATATATACTTTACTTCAATAATATTTTATTAGACTAATATATATCATTTACTTTGAAAATTTCAACAAATTCAAAAAGAAAAGTCCAGCCAGGCCGGGGGGAAAATTAAATGGAAAATTGTTCCTTTCCTCTTTCAAAAGTCAAATAAAAATCTAAGTTTTGACTTTTGATATGGAATCCATAAAATTATATTTTTCAATTAGGGGTAATACAAATCGTTAAGGGCTTTGCTCATATTTTAAAATTCCGCTGAACATTTTGAAAATCTTGCTGATAAAGCGACAAATAATTTCTTTCAAACAATCTTTAAAATGGTTTAGATATTCGAATATGAGATTATATCTATTCTAGTATGAATGGTTTTATGGTATTTATATAGAATGGTTGTAATTACAATTAGATATTTATTTGGGATTAAACTAAGTAGTTGAAAAAATATTTTTTATCATAAAATATATGAACGGTTTTCCGGTGTCTATTTTTTTATTTATTAAAAAATATTTTTTAGAAAACACTATTGTTCAAATATATTAATTTCTTAATTGACGAAAAATAATAATTTGAAAATGAGAAGGAAATAAACGAGCATAAATATCCAACTTGTCGGCAACGATGAAGGGAAATTTTTCTGATGGAATATTTTTTCTTAATTATTATTATGATGGAATCAGTATCCGTATTCCGTAGGAACCAACAAATTAGCACCGACAGTATCTTCTTCGGTTCTTCTGTAGCTGGGCCTTATTACAGGAAACTGCCAGCTATATATTTATTTATATTTTTTCTTATAACCAAATTTCATAACTCTTTTAAGAATGTAGTTAACAATGATTTAAAAATAATAATTAAAGTCCTAATGTAAAACAATATTTTTGTATTGAGAAAATAAAAATTTAATTTTTTTAAAAAATATGTATTATATAAGATTGTACAGAAACAAAGAGATAATTTTAATTAGTCTCTTTGTAATGCTTATTAGTAAAACTCATATATTAACCGCATTTGTAATTATAAAAATTTGAATTGCACGGTGTAAGATTTAATTTGGTAAATTTTTTTTAAAAGAATGTTTGTATTTTATAAAAATATAAAGTTTATTATTTTATATTTGATAAATCAAAAAGATTATATGTTTGTGGTTATAATTTTTTAAAGATAATTTGTATTTATAAAAATTAAAAAGTTTAATATAATTTTATATATTAATTAATATTTAAATTTAATTTTTAAATTAATATTTCTTATAATATTTTTAAATTTTAAAAGTTATTTTATCAGACATATTTATTGTTGTTTATACTTATTGAAAATTATTTTTAATTTAATTTATTAAATATAAACTTCTGGAACATTGCATTTTTTTTTATCTTCAAATTTTATCTATGAAATTATAATTGAGATATTTATACGCAGAATAATTTTTTTCTTTAAATTAAGATTGTGAAATAAATCTCAAAAATTATTTTTATTTATTGTTAGTAATATAATAAAAAATCGAATAAAGTAAATTGACATGTCCGATAGGAGTATAGGACCATTGTTAATTAATTGTAATTTTGTTAAAACACAAAAAGTTCTAAACTTGTATGTAGTTATGTAGTGGCAAAATTGTATTTTTAAATACTGTAAAATTAGTTTCAATTGACATGTCAATTTATCTGTAACATCTTTTTATACTTACAATAATAAAAGAAAAAAATATTAAAAATATTTTCAGACTTTATACTACAGAAATTTGTATATTATTGGGGAGGTATGATAATGTTGATTATGCTCATTTGAGTTAAGTGCATCTCATACAAATATTATAGAGTGACTATTTAATAGCTTGTGATCGAAGTTTGTCCCTTTTATAGCAACACAAAGTTTGATTAATCCTCTATATTCAATCATTTAAATTCATGTCTATTGAGTGCTATTCAAAAAAAATTTTAACTTTAGGGTCACAAATTAGTATATTTTTATTCTTTTAAATGTATGTGAGCAAAATAAGAAATAACAAGGGTAATTACTCGTGCGCCATGCACGTGATAAGATTGAAATTATAATTTTAAATTATTTTTTAAAAATTAATTTAAATTATAATAATTTGATTAATAAAAAAGTAATATGTTATGCATTGTTTGTTTCTTTTAATCGTGTTAATTAGATTAACTCTAAAATAGTTATTAATCGATTTTAATAATCTACTTTTTTCAATAAATTATACATATATACCGAATGTGATCATAAATAATATAGTAATAGTTAAATCTACCAACAAATATATTGGCTATTATCACACTATAAAACAAATTAAATATAAAGGCTATTATTAGCACTTATAAATCTATAAAATCACACTGTCTTTGATTCGTGCAAGGGTTTACTTATCAAATAAACTTAAAATATGAACAAAAAATATTTATAAAATGAACCTAGCATCACTTGAAAGAACTGTGGAAAATAATCAACTTATCTTATTATCTATGAAAACCATTTATATATAAGTTGTCTTGTTCTTATCAAATTTGGATAGGACTTTCCATAACCTTATATACTAATTTTGTTAAATAATTCTATATATATATATATATATATATATATATATATATATATATATATATATTATGGTATTTTTCTTAATATATATACATATACATAAAAAAAATATGAATTATATTTTGTTAAACTCTATGTTACCGATTATTTAAAATATTTAAATCACATATATTAATTATTTTTTGTTATAATTATTCCGTTTTATATATATAATTATTTTTTATTCTACAATCGTGTAATAATTTTTTTATATCCATATATATTCCTCAATCCCGATCCCATTTATACGCATATTAATAGTTTTTTTTCTAATAATGATGTTTTAATTTTTTGTTTTCCTTTTTTCACGTATCTTTCTTTTTTTTAAAATAGTGATGTTTTAATATTTTTTTTAAATATTTTTCTTAATAATTACATTACTAATCTAAAATATAAAATGAGAAAAAAAGGTGATACATATATCTAAGAAAGAAAATAAACTCAAAAATCAGAAAAAAAATTTTATATTAAAAAAATATAAAAATAATATATTCAAAAAGAATAGTCGTAATATATAAATTGAGTCAACACTTTAAATTTCTCTAAAACTAATTTAATCAAATACCAATATTAAAAATAAATTACTTAAATAATATTTAATCTATTCTAGTCCTTAGACACGTATAGATTAGAGTCATTCTCGTAACGACAAACAACTAAAACAACATCGTAAGTTCGAACATCTAGAATTCGTGCAAATTCAAACTATTCCCTTGTTCTTTAAAAATCTTCTGTATCCCTGATAGAGTTGAATTCGCAATTCCTTTTATGGAAAAAGAGTTACGGATGTGGCTTTGATGTGTTTGAGACCAAAATTCGGAAGTCACTATTTATATTTGAGCGTGACACCCATTAAACCCTAAATGGCAAATAAAATAGTATCTCTGATTTTATTCTCATTTAATTCTAAATCAAAAGTAATAATGACTTATTTAATTCAGCATTTATGTTAATAAATGAAATGAGCATTATATAAGTCATTTAATGTAAAATAGCTTAATTTGTGATTATAATTAATATATTTATTGCCCATAAATAGATTAGAAAATAATAATTTTGTAACAAAATAATCATTCAATTTGAATTACAATTAATTGATTGATAGAAATTAAAATAAATTATATGATATTTAAATAATTAACCAAATCAATTAGTTGATATAATTAATTTATTATAATAAATTAAATTTAATGAGAAAAGAAATAAATCGAAAAACACCATCAGAAATGTACCACAACAGTATTATCATTAAATGCAGAAATTTAATTTTTATATAATAGAATAGATATTTACAAATTATTATATTAAACACAGACTAAAAAATAATACACTAAACAAAATAAAATGCATCAATGGTAAAATATAACCTAAAAATCACTTAAATTAAAAAAGAACATGTGATAAATTACAATAAATCTATATATGAGAAGTAAAAGTAAAATAAACAATTAAAAATAATGTACAAATAGCAATTAAAAAAGTAAAAGAAGATAGAAAATATAATGTGTAGAGTAAATAAAAAATGTATTGCAATAGAAGATTAATATAATTAATTAATACAAAGGATGAAAGAGAAAAATCAAAATACGATTTTATTAAAAAAATTTCAAAAAAATATTTTAAAGAATAACCTATTAATCAACTTTTATAAAAATATTATGAAAAAATTAACTTATTTTAAATAAAATAATAATACCTTTAAGAACTATTAATCAAAATAAATATAAAAAGAATTAATATAAAACAAAATTATAGAAAAATATTAGTAAAATTAAGATAAAAAATAAAAAAATATAAATATTTTACCTGAAGTACAAAATAGAGAGGAAAAAAATAATATATAAAATAATAAAAAAATAAATTGAATTAATTGAGTTCATTTGTTTCATTAGTTTATATATTATTTATTAAATAATTTAATATTTATCTCGATCAAATTAAATAATAAATTAGTTATAATTAATTTAGTTTAATGAACAAAATTTAAAATAATTTGATATTTACTCTAATTAAATTAAATATTTGAAGTTATGATTAATGTAATTTAATGAATCAAATAAAATATTAAATAATAAAATATTTATCCTAATCAAATCAAATTACATAATTAATTAATTATAATTAATACAATTGAATGAATCAAACACATTAAATTGAAAAATTATTAATTACTGACCAAACACATTTAATGTATCTCGACCTTCGTAGTTTTCGAACTTGTAGATCTTTAGTTCGCAATCCTGCTCGAGAGGCTTGGCCATGTCCCATAGCACGCCATTGACCCTCGCTATGAGTGCGTTCTTGGCGAGGTTCTTCGAAATCTCTTTCGCCACATCGAATGGCGTCGTTTGCCACTTGGCGGCGTCTTTGACCGTGCCGTCGGAAAGTGTGACCTTGATTGGATCTGGCGACAGTGAGAGGCGCCGGATTTTTTGCTTGGCCTGGATGGACTCGAACATCTTGATACGCTCCGGAATGGCGGCGTTCAGATACTCATCGTCCTTCGGGTGGGGCACTATGGCGGTTACTGTGGAGTAAAAGAAACGGTGGAGATTGTGGAGGAGAGAGAGCGGGGAAGAGGCGCTAGTAGCGTAGCGGCGGAGCATTTTCAATACAGTCAGAAACTCAGAACTCTTCTAGAACCTTTTTAGGAAGAAAAAGAATTGTTGTAAAAGCTACCTAATAGATTTTTTTTTTTAGCATATATGGTCTTTTATAGTGATAAAATAAAAATAGAAGGAATAAAATTTTATATTTTTATATGTAATAAAATTAAATAACTAATCAGTTATAATTCATGTATTTAAATAAATAAAATAAATTAAATAAAAATATTTTTAAGAATTAACCAAATCAGTTAGTTGATACAAATAATTAGTATAACTGATTTTATTTGATTTATTGAATTCAAAAAGATAAATTAAAAAATAATTGATTGAATTTAGTTGTTATAATTAATTTATTATAATTGATTGGATTTAATAAATTAAAAAAATAAACAGAAAAACATATGAGACAATGATTTTTTAACTAAATTAATCTGTATTTATTGTATTTAATCATTATAAGTAACAAATCATTTATGCTATTATGTACTGGTGCGCGAAATTGTGAACAATACTTTTCACAACTCTCATAATCCCCGGTCATGGACCCCAAAAACTTGGTGTTCAATACCATGTCATTACACAACTTCGCACAACTAACCAGCAAGTGCACTGGGTCGTCCAAGTAATAAACCTTACGCGAGTAAGGGTTGATCCCACGGAGATTGTTAGTATGAAGCAAGCTATGGTCATCTTGTAAATCTTAGTCAGGCAAACTCAAATGGATATGGTGATGAACGCATAAAAACATAAAAGATAAAGATAGAGATACTTATGTAATTCATTGGTAGGAACTTCAGATAAGCGCATGAAGATGCCTTCCCTTCCGTCTCTCTGCTTTCCTACTGTCTTCATCCAATCCTTCTTACTCCTTTCCATGGCAAGCTTATGTAGGGTTTCACCGTTGTCAGTGGCTACCTCCCATCCTCTCAGTGAAAATGTTCCTATGCTCTGTCATAGCATGGCTAATCATCTGTCGGTTCTCGGTCAGGCCAGAATAGAATCCAGCGATTCTTTTGCGTCTGTCACTAACGCCCCGCCTGCTAGGAGTTTGAAGCACGTCACAGTCATTCAATCATTGAATCCTACTCAGAATACCACAGACAAGGTTAGACCTTCCGGATTCTCTTGAATGCCGCCATCAGTTCTAGCCTATACCACGAAGACTCTGATCTCACGGAATGGTTGGCTCGGTTGTCAGGCGATCAACCATGCATCGTGCAATCAGGAATCCAAGAGATATTCACCCAATCGAAGGTAGAACGGAGGTGGTTGTCAGTCACACGTTCATAGGTGAGAATGATGATGAGTGTCACAGATCATCACATTCATCAAGTTGAAGAACAAGTGATATCTTAGAACAAGAACAAGCGGAATTGAATGGAAGAACAATAGTAATTGCATTAATACTCGAGGTACAGCAGAGCTCCACACCTTAATCTATGGTGTGTAGAAACTCCACCGTTGAAAATACATAAGAACAAGGTCTAGGCATGGCCGTGAGGCCAGCCTCCCAATGATCTAAGATAGCATAAAATGAAGATAGCTACCCCGATGAAAATACAATAGTATAATGTCCTACTTATAGAAAACTAGTAGCCTAGGGTGTACAGAGATGAGTAAATGACATAAAAATCCACTTCCGGGCCCACTTGGTGTGTGCTTGGGCTGAGCAATGAAGCATTTTCGTGTAGAGACTCTTCTTGGAGTTAAACGCCAGCTTTTATGCCAGTTTGGGCGTTTAACTCCCATTTTGGTGCCAGTTCCGGCGTTTAACGCTGGAATTCCTGAGGGTGACTTTGAACGCCGGTTTGGGCCATCAAATCTTGGGCAAAGTATGGACTATCATATATTGCTGGAAAGCCCAGGATGTCTACTTTCCAACGCCGTTGAGAGCGCGCCAATTGGGCTTCTGTAGCTCCAGAAAATCCGCTTCGAGTGCAGGGAGGTCAGAATCCAACAGCATCTGCAGTCCTTTTTGGTCTCTGAATCAGATTTTTGCTCAGGTCCCTCAATTTCAGCCAGAAAATACCTGAAATCACAGAAAACACACAAACTCATAGTAAATTCCAGAAAAGTGAATTTTAACTAAAAACTAATAAAAATATACTAAAAACTAACTAGATCATACTAAAAACATACTAAAAACAATGCCAAAAAGCGTATAAATTATCCGCTCATCACAACACCAAACTTAAATTGTTGCTTGTCCTCAAGCAACCGGAAATCAAACAAGATGAAAAGAAGAGAATATGCAATAAATTCCAAAAACATCTATGAAGATCAGTATCAATTAGATGAGCGGGGCTTTTAGCTTTTTGCCTCTGAACAGTTTTGGCATCTCACTCTATCCTTTGAAATTCAGAATGGTTGGCTTCTTTAGGAACTTAGAATCCAGATAGTGTTATTGATTCTCTTAGTAAAGTATGATGATTCTTGAACATAACTACTTATTGAGTCTTGGCCGTGGCCCAAAGCACTCTGTCTTCCAGTATTACCACCGGATACATACATGCCACAGACACATAATTGGGTGAACCTTTTCAGATTGTGACTCAGCTTTGCTAGAGTCCCCAATTAGAGGTATCCAGGGTTCTTAAGCACACTCTTTTTGCCTTGGATCACAACTTTATTTTTTTTCTTTTTCTTTCTTTCTTCTCTTTTTTTTCGTTTTTTTTTTCATTGCTTTTTCTTGCTTCAAGAATCATTTTAATGGTTTTTCAGATCCTCAGTAACATGTCTCCTTTTTCATCATTCTTTCAAGAGCCAACATTCATGAACCACAAATTCAAGATACATATGCACTGTTTAAGCATACATTCAGAAAACAAAAATATTGCCACCACATCAAAATAATTAAACTGTTATAAAATTCAAAATTCATGCAATTCTTTTCTTTTTCAATTAAGCACATTTTTATTCAAGAAAGGTGATGGATTCATAGGACATTCATAGCTTTAAGGCATAGACACTAAGACACTAATGATCACAAGACACAAACATGGATAGACATAAGCACAAAAAATTTGAAAAACAGAAGAATAAAGAACAAGGAAATCAAGGAACGGGTCCACCTTAGTGATGGCTGCTCTTTCTTCCTCTTGAAGATCCTATGGAGTGCTTGAGCTCCTCAATGTCTCTTCCTTGTCTTTGTTGCTCCTCTCTCATGATCCTTTGATCTTCTCTAATTTCATGGAGGATGATGGAGTGTTCTTGGTGCTCCACCCTTAGTTGTCCCATGTTGGAACTTAATTCTCCTAGGGAGGTGTTTAGTTGCTCCCAGTAGTTTTGTGGAGGAAAGTGCATCCCTTGAGGTATCTCAGGGATCTCATGATGAGTGGGGTCTCTTGTGTGCTCCATCCTCTTCTTAGTGATGGGCTTGTCCTCATCAATAGGGATGTCTCCCTCTATGTCAACTCCAACTGAATAACAGAGGTGACAAATGAGATGAGGAAAGGCTAACCTTGCCAAGGTAGAGGACTTGTCCGCCACCTTATAGAGTTCTTGGGCTATAACCTCATGAACCTCTATTTCTTCTCCAATCATGATGCTATGAATCATGATAGCCCTGTCTATGGTAACTTCGGACCGGTTGCTAGTGGGAATGATTGAGCGTTGGATAAACTCCAACCATCCTCTAGCCACGGGTTTGAGGTCATGCCTTCTCAATTGAACCGGCTTCCCTCTTGAATCTCTCTTCCATTGGGCGCCCTCTTCACATATGACTGTGAGGACTTGGTCCAACCTTTGATCAAAGTTGACCCTTCTAGTGTAAGGATGTTCATCTCCTTGCATCATAGGCAGGTTGCATGCCAACCTTACACTTTCCGGACTGAAATCCAAGTATTTCCCCCGAACCATAGTAAGATAATTCTTTGGATCCGGGTTCACACTTTGATCATGGTTCTTGGTGATCCATGCATTGGCATAGAACTCTTGAACCATTAAGATTCCGACTTGTTGAATGGGGTTGGTAAGAACTTCCCAACCTCTTCTTCGGATCTCATGTTGGATCTCCGGATATTCACTCTTTTTGAGTGAAAAAGGGACCTCGGGGATCACCTTCTTCAAGGCCACAACTTCATAGAAGTGGTCTTGATGCACCCTTGAGATGAATCTTTCCATCTCCGATGACTCGGAGGTGAAAGCTTTTGCCTTCCCTTTCCTCTTTCTAGAGGTTTCTCCGGCCTTGGATGCCATAAATGGTTATGGAAAAACAAAAAGCAATGCTTTTACCACACCAAACTTAAAATGTTTGCTCGTCCTCGAGCAAAAGAAGAAAGAAGAGAGTAGAAGAAGAATAAAGGAGGAGAAAGGGAATGGCTTTGTGTTCGGCCAAAGGGGAGAGAAATGGTGTTTAAGTTGTGTGAAAATGAAGGAGGGAAGGAGGGTTTATATAGGAGAGGGGAAGGGTAGGGTTCGGCCATTTGAGGGTGGGTTTGGGTGGGAAAGTGGTTTGAATTTGAATGGTGAGGTAGGTGGGGTTTTATGAAGGATGGATGTGAGTGGTGAAGAGAAAGAAGGGATTTGATAGGTGAGGGGTTTTTTGGGGAAGAGGTGTTGAGGTGATTGGTGAATGGGTGAAGAGGAGAGAGAGTGGTAGGGTAGGTGGGGATCCTGTGGGGTCCACAGATCCTGAGGTGTCAAGGAAAAGTCATCCCTGCACCAAATGGCAAGCAAAATCTCGTTTTGTGCCAATTCTGGCGTTAAACGCCGGGCTGGTGCCCATTTCTGGCGTTTAACGCCAGCTTCTTGCCCTTTTCTGGCGTTTAACGCCAGTCTGGTGCCCCTTTCTGGCGTTAAACGCCCAGAATGGTGCCAGACTGGGCGTTAAACGCCCACCTGCTAACCTCACTGGCGTTTAAACGCCAGTAGATGCGTCCTCCAGGGTGTGCTGTTTTTCTTCCTGTTTTTCATTCTGTTTTTGCTTTTTTCATTGATTTTGTGATTTCTTATGATCATCAACCTACAAAAAAGATAAAATAACAAAAGAAAATAGAGAAAATATAACATTGGGTTGCCTCCCAACAAGCGCTTCTTTAATGTCATTAGCTTGACAGAGGACTCTCATGGAGCCTCAGAAATGTTCAGAGCTATGTTGGGACCTCCCAACACCAAACTTAGAGTTTGAATGTGGGGGTTCAACACCAAACTTAGAGTTTGGTTGTGGCCTCCCAACACCAAACTTAGAGTTTGACTGTGGGGGCTCTGTTTTTGAGAGAAGCTCTTCATGCTTCCTCTCCATGATGACAGAGGGATATCCTTGGGCCTTAAACACCAAGGATTCTTCATTCACTTGAATGATCAACTCTCCTCTATCAACATCAATCACAGCCTTTGCTGTGGCTAGGAAGGGTCTGCCAAGAATGATGGATTCATCCATGCACTTCCCAGTCTCTAGGACTATGAAATCAGTAGGGATGTCATGGTCTTCAACCTTAACCAGAACATCCTCTACAAGTCCATGGGCTTGTTTTCTTGAGTTGTCTGCCATCTCTAGTGAGATTTTTGTAGCTTGTACCTCAGAGATCCCTAACTTCTCCATTACAGAGAGAGGCATGAGGTTTACACTTGACCCTAAGTCACACAAGGCCTTCTTGAAGGTCATGGTGCCTATGGTACAAGGTATTGAAAACTTCCCAGGATCCTGTCTCTTTTGAGGCAGTGTCTGCCTAGACAAGTCATCCAGTTCTTTAGTGAGCAAAGGGGGTTCATCCTCCCAGGTCTCATTTCCAAATAACTTGTCATTTAGCTTCATGATTGCTCCAAGGTATTTAGCAACTTGCTCTTCAGTGACATACTCATCCTCTTCAGAGGAAGAATACTCATCAGAGCTCATGAATGGCAGAAGTAAATCCAATGGAATCTCTATGGTCTCAGTTTGAGCCTCAGATTCCCATGGTTCCTCATTGGGGAACTCATTGGAGGCCAGTGGACGCCCAGTGAGGCCTTCCTCAGTGGCGTTCACTGCCTCTTCTTCCTCTCCAAATTCGGCCATGTTGATGGCTTTGCACTCTCCTTTTGTATTTTCTTCTGTATTGCTTGGAAGAGTACTAGGAGGGAGTTCAGTAATTTTCTTGCTCAGCTGACCCACTTGTGCCTCCAAATTTCTAATGGAGGACCTTGTTTCAGTCATGAAACTTTGAGTGGTTTTGATCAGATCAGAGACCATGGTTGCTAAGTCAGAGGTATTCTGCTTAGAACTCTCTGTCTATTGCTGAGAAGATGATGGAAAAGGCTTGCTATTGCTAAACCTGTTTCTTCCACCATTATTGTTGTTGAAACCTTGTTGAGGTCTCTGTTGATCCTTCCATGAAATATTTGGATGATTCCTCCATGAAGGATTATAGGTGTTTCCATAGGGTTCTCCCATGTAATTCACCTCTTCCATTGAAGGGTTTTCAGGATCATAAGCTTCTTCCTCAGATGAAGCTTCCTTAGTACTGCTTGGTGCATTTTGCATTCCAGAAAGACTTTGAGAAATCATATTGACTTGTTGAGTCAATATTTTGTTCTGAGCCAATATGGCATTCAGAGTGTCAATCTCAAGAACTCCTTTCTTCTGACTAGTCCCATTGTTCACAGGATTTCTTTCAGAAGTGTACATGAATTGGTTATTTGCAACCATTTCAATCAGCTCTTGAGCTTCTGTAGGCGTCTTCTTCAAGTGAAGAGATCCTCCAGCAGAGCTATCCAAAGACATCTTGGACAGTTCAGAGAGACCATCATAGAAAATACCTATGATGCTCCATTCAGAAAGCATATCAGAAGGACACTTTCTGATTAATTGTTTGTATCTTTCCCAAGCTTCATAGAGGGATTCTCCTTCCTTCTGTCTGAAGGTTTGGACTTCCACTCTAAGCTTACTCAATTTTTGAGGTGGAAAGAACTTTGCCAAGAAGGCATTGACTAGCTTTTCCCAAGAGTCCAGGCTTTCTTTAGGTTGTGAGTCCAACCATGTTCTAGCTCTGTCTCTTACAGCAAAAGGGAATAGCATAAGTCTGTAGACCTCAGGGTCAACCCCATTAGTCTTGACAGTGTCACAGATTTGCAAGAATTCAGCTAAAAACTGATGAGGATCTTCCAATGGAAGTCCATGGAACTTGCAATTCTGTTGCATTAGAGAAACTAATTGAGGCTTAAGCTCAAAGTTGTTTGCTCCAATGGCAGGGATAGAGATGCTTCTCCCATAGAAGTCGGGAGTAGGTGCAGTAAAGTCACCCAGCACCTTCCTTGCATTGTTGGCATTGTTGTTGTTTTCGGCTGCCATAGGTTCTTCTTTTTTTGAAGAATTCGGTTAGGTCCTCTAAAGAGAGTTGTGCTTTGGCTTCTCTTAGCTTTCTCTTCAAGGTCCTTTCCGGTTCAGGGTCAGCCTCAACAAGAATGTTTTTGTCTTTGCTCCTGCTCATAAGAAAGAGAAAGGAACAAGAAAATGTGGAATCCTCTATGTCACAGTATAGAGATTCCTTTAGGTGTCAGAGGAAAAGAAAATTAGAAGACAGAAGTAGAAAATTCGAACTTATCAAAGAGGATGGAGTTCGAATTTTGTATTAAGGGATAGTGTTAGTCCATAAATAGAAGGATATGAGAAGAAGGGAAGTAATTTTCGAAAATTAAGTAAAATATTTTGAAAACATTTTTGAAAAACCTTAATTGATTTTCGAAAATCAAGGGTGGAAAAGAAGTCAAGTGATTTTTTTTTTTGAAAAAGATTTTGAAATTAGAAATCAAAAAGATTTGATTGAAAACTGTTTTGAAAAAGATGTGGTTAAGAAGATATGATTGGTTTTTAAAAAAAATTGTGATTGAGAGGATATGATTTGAAAAACATTTTAAAAAGATTTGATTTTGAAAATTAAAAACTTGACTAACAAGAAAAGATATGATTCAAACATTAAACCTTTCTCAACAGAAAAGGTAACATACTTGAAATGTTGAATCAAATCATTAATTGATAGTAAGTATCTTTGAAAATGGAAAGAAATTGATTTTGAAAAAGATTTGATTGAAAAATTGATTTGAAAAAGATTTGATTTTGAAAAACTTTAAAAACTTGAAAAAAAATCTGATTTGAAAACAGAATCTTCCCCCTTGTGCCATCCTGGCGTTAAACGCCCAGAATGGTGCACATTCTGGCGTTTAACGCCCAAAACACTACCTTTTTGGGCGTTAAACGCCCAACCAGGTACCCTGGCTGGCATTTAAACGCCAGTCTGTCCTTCTTCACTAGGCGTTTTGAACGCCCAGCTTTTCTGTGCAATTCCTCTGCTGAATGTTCTGAATCTTCAATTCTTCTGTATTATTGACTTGAAAAGACACAAAGTAAAAATATTTTTGGATTTTTAATAATAAGGATAAATC
Organism: Arachis hypogaea; assembly: GCF_003086295.3. Classification (NCBI taxonomy): domain Eukaryota; kingdom Viridiplantae; phylum Streptophyta; class Magnoliopsida; order Fabales; family Fabaceae; genus Arachis; species Arachis hypogaea. Next base: position 20,429,890 of record NC_092038.1, on the reverse strand, counting down.
AAAATGCAACAAGAATCAAATAACAATGCATGCAAGACACCAAACTTAGCAGTTTGTATACCACTGACACTAACAAAATGAGAATGCATATGAGACACACAAAACACTCAAGTCAATTGAATTCAAAGATCAGAGCACGAAAATCATCAAGAATTACTTGAAGATCCTTAAGACACATGAATGAATGCATGCAATTGACACCCAACTTAAGATGAGACACTAGACTCAAACAAGAAATTTTTGGATTTTATGATTTTTTGATTTTTTTGTGCTTTTTCGAAAATTAAGTGGAAAAAGATATCAAAATTCTTAATGAGAATTCCAGGAATCATGCAAGGTTAGTCTAAAGCTTCAGTCTAAAGGAATTAGACATGGTCAGCCAAGCTTCAGCAGAACATTGCATTCAAGAGCTAAATTGATGAAGATCAATCAGCTTTGGTGATGATAAGAACATCACCATGAAACACTAGAATTCATCTTCAAGAATTTCGAAAAAAAAAATAAATACCTAATCTAAGCAACAAGATGAACCGTCAGTTGTCCAAACTGAACAATCCCCGGCAACGGCGCCAAAAACTTGGTGCGCGAAATTGTGAACAATACTTTTCACAACTCTCATAATCCCCGGTCATGGACCCCAAAAACTTGGTGTTCAATACCATGGCATTACACAACTTCGCACAACTAACCAGCAAGTGCACTGGGTCGTCCAAGTAATAAACCTTACGCGAGTAAGGGTCGATCCCACGGAGATTGTTAGTATGAAGCAAGCTATGGTCATCTTGTAAATCTTAGTCAGGCAAACTCAAATGGATATGGTGATGAACGCATAAAAACATAAAAGATAAAGATAGAGATACTTATGTAATTCATTGGTAGGAACTTCAGATAAGCGCATGAAGATGCCTTCCCTTCCGTCTCTCTGCTTTCCTACTGTCTTCATCCAATCCTTCTTACTCCTTTCCATGGCAAGCTTATGTAGGGTTTCACCGTTGTCAGTGGCTACCTCCCATCCTCTCAGTGAAAATGTTCCTATGCTCTGTCACAGCATGGCTAATCATCTGTCGGTTCTCGGTCAGGCCGGAATAGAATCCAGCGATTCTTTTGCGTCTGTCACTAACGCCCCGCCTGCTAGGAGTTTGAAGCACGTCACAGTCATTCAATCATTGAATCCTACTCAGAATACCACAGACAAGGTTAGACCTTCCGGATTCTCTTGAATGCCGCCATCAGTTCTAGCCTATACCACGAAGACTCTGATCTCACGGAATGGTTGGCTCGGTTATCAGGCGAGCACTCGGTTGTCAGGCGATCAACCATGCATTGTGCAATCAGGAATCCAAGAGATATTCACCCAATCGAAGGTAGAACGGAGGTGGTTGTCAGTCACACGTTCATAGGTGAGAATGATGATGAGTGTCACGGATCATCACATTCATCAAGTTGAAGAACAAGTGATATCTTAGAACAAGAACAAGCGGAATTGAATGGAAGAACAATAGTAATTGCATTAATACTCGAGGTACAGCAGAGCTCCACACCTTAATCTATGGTGTGTAGAAACTCCACCGTTGAAAATACATAAGAACAAGGTCTAGGCATGGCCGTGAGGCCAGCCTCCCAATGATCTAAGATAGCATAAAATGAAGATAGCTACCCCGATGAAAATACAATAGTATAATGTCCTACTTATAGAAAACTAGTAGCCTAGGGTGTACAGAGATGAGTAAATGACATAAAAATCCACTTCCGGGCCCACTTGGTGTGTGCTTGGGCTGAGCAATGAAGCATTTTCGTGTAGAGACTCTTCTTGGAGTTAAACGCCAGCTTTTATGCCAGTTTGGGCGTTTAACTCCCATTTTGGTGCCAGTTCCGGCGTTTAACGCTGGAATTCCTGAGGGTGACTTTGAACGTCGGTTTGGGCCATCAAATCTTGGGCAAAGTATGGACTATCATATATTGCTGGAAAGCCCAGGATGTCTACTTTCCAACGCCGTTGAGAGCGCGCCAATTGGGCTTCTGTAGCTCCAGAAAATCCGCTTCGAGTGCAGGGAGGTCAGAATCCAACAGCATCTGCAGTCCTTTTTGGTCTCTGAATCAGATTTTTGCTCAGGTCCCTCAATTTCAGCCAGAAAATACCTGAAATCACAGAAAAACACACAAACTCATAGTAAAGTCCAGAAAAGTGAATTTTAACTAAAAACTAATAAAAATATACTAAAAACTAACTAGATCATACTAAAAACATACTAAAAACAATGCCAAAAAGCGTATAAATTATCCGCTCATCATGTACCTTATAAGTTAATGAATTAAAATAATTGATATAATAAATTACAATTATTTGATTGATATGAATTATAATAAATCGTGTGATATTTAAATATCTAATCAAATCTATTAGTTGATATAATTAGTTTATTGTAATAAATTGTATTCAATGAATTATAAAAAATAAATTAAGAAATACGCTAAAAAATAGTGACGGATCCAGAAATTTTAAATAGTGGGGGTAAACATATAGCATATAAAAATAATAAAAAATATTTATAAATATATCAAAATATATAAAAAAAATAAATAATATAAAAATATTAAATATTAAATAATTTTTATGTAATCATTATCAATATTAATATATTGATAAGTAATAATATGGTTATTAATTTATCTTTCTGTAAATTAAACATAATAATAATAATAAATAAAATTAATCAAAATATAAATAGGTTATCTTCTAATCAATAATAAAAGTGAAATATATTTTTTTATAAATTATATACAATAAATGATATTTTAGAAAAAAATCTATATTAAATTTCTCATATCCTCATTATATACTTTATAGATTATTTAATTATTATTTAATTATTAAAAGAAATACAAAAAATTAATTTCAAATAATAATAATAATAATAATAGAATTAGTTACTTAGATAGATAAAAGTAAAAAATGCGTTAATATTTTAATTAATTTTTATTTTAATTTATGTTTAAGAACTAATTATCAAAATAGATATCCAATACAAAATTTTTCAATTTACTAGTAAATATTAAAGTGGAACTGAAAAAAATAGAGATATAACCTTTAACTAAATAAATTTATTAATTAAATAATGTTACAATAATATTTTGTTTTTATTAAGTTAATTTAATATATAATTTTATTTTGTATTTTTAGATACAAATTAGAGTCTAATTTTAATTATTGATAGTATAAAATATTTTATATAATTATTTAATTATGTCTATTTTTTTGGAATATCATTTAGGTGAATATAATTAATATAAAGGATAGTTATTTTTTATGATATGATATTAGGTTATTGAATATTTGTGTAAAACTACTTTACACTAATAGTATATCAAAATTATAAATTTATACCTTAAAATGATCAATTTTGATGAAAAACGAAGAATACATTCTTATTGTATGAAGTAGTAAAAGAAAAATAATAAATATAAAATTATGAGTTGACTCTCAAATTTAGATTCATGTACCACAAAAAAATACTATATATAGACTTTAGTAAAACAAAAATAAATATGTAAATTATTTATTATTAAGGTAATTTTTTATTATATACAGTAATTACACATCATATATTAATTTTGTTAAAATTATATAATTTTTCATAATATGATTAGAATCATTATCTTCTATCATAATCGGAGAAATTCTGGACAATGAATAAGAATATTATACTTGATATACACAAATTGAAATAGAAATATAAATTCTATTATATCTTCCTAAACAAACCTAAACAATTCTACACTGATAGCCGTGCCATGTCGTATTTTTCAAGACTTATATTTAGGAACATATAGAATTTTAATAATAATACACGAGTAATTGAAATAGTTTATATATGAATTTTTTAAGTTATTATTATTATTATTATTATTATTATTATTATTATTATTATTATTATTGGATAATAAATAAGAATTAGAATTATATTAATATTTTTAAAATTAATATAATTAAAATGACTAAAAATATTTAAAATTAATGTGCGTTATTAATATAATAAAATTTGATCATTTTATGATTAGATTCAAATATTCTTATCATGATTACTACGACCGGTGCAATTATCATATCATTATCATATTATTATTATTATTATTATTATTATTATTATTATTATTATTATTATTATTATTAAAAGTATTTTCAATTGATAATTGATAAGTAGTTTAATAATGCATTAAATATTGATTTGATATAATTATAATAAATATATGTTTCTAAATTAGTATAATTATAATAAAGATATTTTTTATAAAATAATTAAAAATAGAGAATAGAAAAGTTCATTTTGGAGGAAAAACGGAATTACAAAAGATTGACACCTCACCTTCATTAGTTGGGAAAACTCAGTTTTAGTATATTAAGTAGAACATTGACGCCAAAAAGCCTCATGATTTTTGTTGATACATTAACGATGTTTTCAATAGATAAATAAAAGCAATTATAATTTGCTAATATATTGACTCATTATATGAAAACAATGCTTAAATAGTTAGTGTGAAAGAAAATGCAGAGCAAAATCATCCTGAATATGATATGCAATTTGGTAGATAAAATCAAAATAATGATAATATGATAGATGATGATAGTAGACTATAAAAAAATATTAATTAAGTTGTTAAATAAAACTACAAATTGAATGACAAAATGTAAATCAAATAGTTGAACAAATTTAAAGTTATTGGGATTTAATATTGGATTTGCATACCAACCTTAAACCCTAAATTTTATAGGATTTTGCCACTATTCCTATAATCAAGAACAAAATCGTGAATAAGGATGGGGCTAGGTTCAGCATCCCTATTTGGCAAATGGACAATATTCATATGTGTGTGACCTGCATTATTATAAACGGTATCAGAATTATTGTTTAAATTGATGTACCAATAAATACATCTCATTATATGAGTGTGTTAAATATAAAAACAATAAAGTTACTGAAATAACTTGACTAAATAAGAAAATCAAAATTTATTGTATTAAGACTTTGTTTTAGCTAATCAACTCTGTTATTAATTTATTATTGGAACAGGAAGGATTGGATTCTATATATAAGGGTTATGTGGCCTGTTCCATGTATAATATACACTCCTTCTATTTCCCTGAACGAGAATATATACAATACCAATTTCATTGTCATTGTTGCAGAATCTCTTCTGTCGCGTTCATCATCAATCTTCGTCTTTTTCATCTTTGATCTCTGGCACCTAATATAGTATTAGAGCAAGACTCCAATCCAAAAATATATTCACCAGAAATTACATCTCCTGAAATTTTTACCATAACTAACAATCTTCTTTTTCTTACAAATAATTCTCAAAAGTTCATACCAATCGGTGACAAGCTTGATGAAACAAGCTTTTTTATTTGGAAACAACTTACTTTATTCACAATAGGAGCCAATGATCTTGATGATCACTTTTAGAAAGAATTGGTCTCCTCTATATTTGATTATGAAGCAGATCGTGCATCCAACACATTTTTAAAGAACTACAAGCAGTGAAAACAACGTGATAATCTTCTCATTACATGACTCATTCAATTCATGGATAAATCCTTCAAAACAAAAATGATTGGTTGTAAATTTACTTATCAAATGTGAAAAAAATTCAAGAGCATTTTGTAAAGTTTTCGAAGATCAAAATCAAGCAATTGAGAACAGAATTGAAAAGTATTAAAAAAAGGAGGAAGTTCAGCCGGTGAATATCTCAAGAAAATTAAAAAAATTGTTGATTCTTTGGCAATATGGGTCATCATTTAACACTTGATGAGCACTTTAAAGTCATTACTAAGGGTTTAAATGAAGAATATAAAGTATACATCTAGATGATGTCAAAATATGACTCTATAAGTCTAATAAATGTTGAAACATTACTGATCTCTCATGAAAGTATGTTGAAAAAATTTAAGAAACCTACTCTTAAAATTATTCAATCAAACTTCACTCAAACCAGCTATCAATTCAACAATAGAAAAAATGGTAGAGATTTAACAACTAAAAAAGGAAGAAGAAAAGCCTTTAGAGGAGGCATATTGAGGAATTTAACAAATCTTCCTCAATGCCAACTCTGTAAAAGATTTGGACACACAGTAGCTTTCTATTTTTATCGGTTCGGCCAGAATTTTCATGCAAATTCATATGCTAATTCCAATTTCTCCTCCTTAGTAACACGACCACGCACCACACTCTTTTCACAACTCCAGAGCCTATTTTACAACACCTAAATCTGATGTTGAATCCTCTTGGCTCCCAGACACGGGTCACCAATGATCAGACCAATCTTTACTCCTCTTTGGATTTTCAAGGAACAGAACAGGTAATGTTAGGTAATGATTCTCAAACTCTTATTGCACACATTAGTCATTCATACCTAATCTCTTTAGATAACAATCACAGATTTATTTTAAAATAATTACTTCATGCACCAGATATCTCTCATAATCTAATTAGTGTGCATCAATTCATAGTTGACAACAATTAATATTTTGAATTTCATCCTAATGCACGTTACGTAAAATCACAGGGCACTCACCAGATTCTACTCCGAGGATATCCTAAGCAAGAAGCATATGAATTTGATAGGGTTGCTATAACTAAATCATCTAAAATTCAGTCCAATCTTCTTGCTTTTATTGTTGTTGTACTGATTTTCATGTATGGTATTTAGTACACGAAATCGTGAGTTTACACTTTTCTCACAACTCCGCGCAGCTGACCAGCAAGTGCACTGGGTCGTCCAAGTAATACCTTACGTGAGTAAGGGTCGATCCCACGGAGATTGTCGACTTGAAACAAGCTATGGTCATCTTATAAATCTCAGTCAGGCGGATTTAAATGGTTATAATGTTTTGATAGTTAAAAGAGAAATAAAACATAAAATAAAATAAAGTTACTTATGCAGTTCCTTGGTAGGAATTTCAGATAAGCGTTTGGAGGTGCTTTATTGCCTATGAACCTCTGCTTTCCTATTGTCCTCATCCAATCATGCGTACTCCCTTCTATGGCAAGCTGTATGTTGGTGGATCACCGTTGTCAATGGCTACCATCCGTCCTTTCAGTGAAACATGTCCTCTACGATTTCTCGCATGGCTAATCAGCTGTCGGTTCTCGATCGTGTCAGAATAAGATCCATTGATCCTTTTGCACACTGTCACTGTGCCCAATAGTCACGAGTATGAAGCTCGTCACAGTCATCCCATCTCGGATCCTACTCGGAATACCACAAACAAGGTTTAGACTTTTCGGATCTCAAGAATGCTGCCAATTGATTCTAGCTTATACCACGAAGGTTCTAACGTCACGGATTCGAATGCTCTGTTGTCAGGAAAGGTAATTCAGATCCGTGGGTCAGAGACCAAAGAGAGTATACTCCAGCTGTCATCCAATGACTACATTGAACACCATATAGACCGCTTTGTGGTTGTCAGGCACGCGGATCTTGGCTAAGCGAGTAACGAAGATTAGGTAATTATCACGGGTCACCCCTTCATTCTGACTTAACTGAATTAAGTACAAGAGTATATCTTGGAGGAGAAGTAGGCATGAATTGAATAGAAAAACAATAGTACTTGCATTAATACTCGAGGAACAGCAGAGCTCTTCACCTTAATCTATGAGGTGTAGAAACTCCACCGTTGAAAATACATAAGAACAAAAGGTCTAGGCATGCCCGAATGGCCAACCTCCCAAATGGCATAAGAATTCGAAATAGGGTTCAAAGACCTGATCTAAGGATCGAAGAATGGTCCAAATATGTGAATACAATAGTAAAAAGTGCTATTTATACTAAACTAGTAAACTAGGTTTACAGAAAATGAGTAGATAGTGCAGAAATCCACTTCCGGGGCCCACTTGGTGTGTGTTTGGGCTGAGCATTGAAGCTTTCACGTGCATAGGCTCTTCTTGGAGTTTAAACGCTAGTTTTGGTGCCAGTTTGGGCATTTAACTCCAGCTTTAGTGCCAGTTCTGGCGTTTTACGCCAGAAAAGGGTCTTTGGTGGGCGTTTGGACGTCAGTTTGGGCCATCAAATCTCGGGCAAAGTATGGACTATTATATATTGCTGGAAAGCCCAAGATGTCTAATTTCCAACGCAATTGAGAGCGCGCAAATTGGGATTCTGTAGCTCCAGAAAATCTACTTCGAGTGCAGGGAGGTCAGAATCCAACATCATATGTAGTCCTTTCTCAGCCTCTGAATCAGATTTTTGCTCAGGTCTGTCAATTTCAGCCAGAAAATACCTGAAATCACAGAAAAACACAAAAACTCATAGTAAAGTCCAAAAATGTGATTTTTTCATAAAAACTAATAAAAATATACTAAAAAGTAACTAAAACATACTAGAAACTATGTAAAAATAATGCCAAAAAGCATATAAATTATCCGCTCATCACAACACTAAACTTAAATTGTTGCTTGTCCCCAAGTAACTGAAAACAAATAAGGATAAAAGGAAGAGAATCTATAATAAATTCCAAAATATCAATGAAGCTTAGTTCCAATTAGATGAGCGGGGCTAGTAGCTTTTTGCTTCTGAACAGTTTTGGCATATCACTTTATCCTTTGAAGTTCAGAATGATTGGCATTCATAGGAATTCAGAATTCAGATAGTGTTATTGATTCTCCTAGTTCAGTGTGTTGATTCTTGAACACAGCTACTTATGAGTCTTGGCCGTGACCCTAAGCATCTTGTTTTCCAGTATTACCACTGGATACATAAAGGCCACAGACACATAACTAGGTGAACCCTGTCAGATTGTGACTCAGCTTTGCTAGAGTCCCTAGTTGGAGGTGTCCAGAGTTCTTAAGCACACTCTTTTTCTTTGGATCACGACTTTAACCACTCAGTCTCAAGCTTTTCACTTGGACCTTCATGACACAAGCATATAGTTAGGGACAGCTTAATTTAGCCGCTTAGGCCAGGATTTTATTCCTTTGGACCCTCCTCTCCATTAATGCTCAAAGCCTTTGATCCTTTTTACCCTTGCCTTTTAGTTTAAAGGGCTACTGGCTTTTTCTGCTTGCTTTTTCTTTTTCTTTCTTTTTTTCTTTATTTTTTTTGCCACTTCTTTTTTTTCGCAAGTTTTGTTTTTCACTGCTTTTTCTTGCTTCAAGAATCAATTTTATGATTTTTTAGATTAACAATAACATTTCTCTTTATTCATCATTCTTTCAAGAGTCAACAATTTTAACATTCATAAACTTCACTATCAAAAAATATGCATTGTTCAAGCATTCATTCAGAAAACAAAATGTATTGCCACCACATCAAAATAATTAAAATAATTTCAAAATAAAAGTCGAAATCCATGTACTTCTTGTTCTTTTGCAATTAGAAATATTTTTCATTTAAGAAAGGTGAAGGATTTATGGGACATTCATAGCTTCAAGGCATAGACAATAGACACTAATGATCATGTAATAAAGACACAAATAGAGACAAACATAAAGCATAAAAACTGAAAAATAGAAAAAAATAAGAACAAGGAAATTAAAGAACGGGTCCACCTCAGTGATGGCGGCTAGTTCTCCTTCTTGAAGATCCTATGGAGTGCTTGAACTCCTCACTGTCTCTTCCTTGCCTTTGTTGCTCTTCCCTCATGGCTCTTTGGTCCTCTCTAATTTTATGGAGGATGATAGAATGCTCTTGGTGCTCCATCCTTAGTTGCTCCATATTGGAACTCAAATTCCCCAAAGAGGTGTTGAGTTGCTCCCAATAGTTATGTGGAGGGAAATGCATCCCTTGAGGCATCTCAGGGATTTCTTGATGAGGGACCTCCTCATGCGTTTGTTGAGGTCCATGAGTGGGCTCCCTTGTTTGCTCCATCATCTTTTTAGTGATGGGCTTGTCTTCTTCAATGAGGATGTCTTCCTCTATGACAATTCCAGCTAAACTGCATAGGTGACAAATGAGATGAGGGAAGGCTAACCTTGCCAAAGTGGAGGGCTTTTCAGCCACTTTGTACAGTTCTAGAGGTATGATCTCATGAACTTCCACTTCCTCTCCAATCATGATATTATGGATCATGATAGCCCGATCCACAGTTACTTCGGATCGGTTGCTAGTAGGAATGATAGAGCGTTGGATGAACTCCAACCATCCTCTAGCCACAGGCTTAAGGTTCGGCCTTCTTAGTTGAACCAACTTGTCTTTGGAATTTCTCTTCCATTGAGCTCCTTCCACACAAATGTCCTTGAGGACTTGGCCTAACTTTTGATCAAAGTTGACTCTTCTAGTGAAAGGATGAGAATCTCCTCTCATAATTGGCAAGTTGAACGCCAATCTCACATTTTCCGGGCTGAAATCTAAGTATTTTCCCCGGACCATTGTGAGCTAATTCTTCGGGTCCGGGTTCATACTTTGATCATGGTTCTTAGTGATCCATGCATTAGCATAGAACTCTTGAACCATTAAGATTCTGACTTGTTGAATGTGATTGGTGAGAGCTTCCCATCCTCTTCTCCTAATCTCATGTCGGATCTCTGAATATTCGCTCTTTTTGAGCTTGAAGGGGACCTCAGGGATTACCTTCTTCTTGGCCACAACTTCATAGAAGTGGACTTGATGGACCTTTGAGATGAATTTCTCCATCTCCGATTATTCGGAGGTGGAAGCAATTGCCTTCCCTTTCCTCTTCCTTGAGGTTTTTCCGGCCTTTGGTGCCATTAATGGTTATAGAAAATTAAAAAGCAAGACTTTTTTCCACACCAAACTTAAGAGGTTTGCTCGTCCTCGAGCAAAAGAAGAAAGAAGAGAGTAGAAGAAGAAGAGAAGTGGGAGATGGAGGCTTGAGAGGGTTCGGCCAAGCGGGGTTTTGAGTGTATGTGATGTGTGAAAATGAAGGAGTAAGGAGGGGTATTTATAGGGTAAGAGAGGGAGTTGGTTCGTGTGAGAAGGGGTGGGTTTGGGAGGAAAATGGTTTGAATTTGAGTGGGTGGGGGTAGGTGGGTTGTATGATGGGTTTTTGGGAATTAGGGGATGGATGTGAGTGGTGAAGAGAATATGGGGAAGAGGGTAAGATTTGATAGGTGAGTGGTGTTTTGGGTAGAGTGTTATAGAGAAGTGTGAAGAGGAGAGAAAGTGAGGTGGGGTAGGTGGGGATCCTGTGGGGTCCACAGATCCTGAAGTGTCAAGGATTTTTCATCCTTGCATCTTCTTGGCGTTAAACGCCCTCTATGTGCCATTCCTGGCATTTAAACACCGGGCTGATGCCCTTTTCTGGCATTTAAACACCAGTCTGCTGTCCTTTTCTGGCGTTTAAACGCCAGTCTGCCTGCCAATTTTGGTGTTTAAACGCCCAGAATGGTGCCAGGCTGGGCGTTTAAACGCCCATTTTTCTACCTTTATTGGCATTTAAACGCTAGTTTGCCTACTAGTTCTGGCGTTTAACACCCAGAATGGTGCCACACTGGGCGTTAAATGCCCATTTTGGTACCCTTACTGGCGTTTAAATGCCAGTAAGCTCATCCTCCAGGGTGTGCTATTTTGTATGCTATTTTTTATTTTGCTTTAATTTTTGCAGTTGTTTTTGTGACTCCACATGATCATAATCCTAAAGAAAATATATAATAACAATGGAAAATAAAATAAAAAAGTAATTAATATAGATAAATAAAATTGGGTTGCCTCCCAATAAACGCTTCTTTAATGTCAATAGCTTGACAGGAAGCTCTTACAGAGCTTCACAGATGCTCAGAGCATGATTGTGGCCTCCCAACACCAAACTTAGATGTAGGGGCTTTGATTGACTCTGCATGGAGAGAGTTGGATGAAGCTTTTCATGCTTCTTCTCCATGTTTACAGAGGAAGATCCTTGAGTCTTAAACACAAGGTAGTCCTCATTCACTTGAAGAACTAACTATCCTCTGTCTACATCAATCACAGCTTTTGCTGTGGCTAGGAAGGGTCTTCCAAGGATGATGGATTCATCCTCATCCTTCCCAGTGTCTAGGATTATGAAGTCAGCAGGGATGTAAAAGCCTTCAACCTTTACCAAGATGTCCTCTACAAGTCCATAAGCCTGTTTCTTTGATTTGTCTGTCATCTCTAATGAGATTCTTGCAGCTTGTACCTCAAAGATCCTTAGTTTCTCTATTATAGAGAGTGGCATGAGGTTTACACTTGACCCTAGGTCACACAGAGCCTTCTCAAAGGTCATGGTGCCTATGGTGCAAGGTATTAAGAACCTTCCAGGATCGTCTTTCTTCTGAGGTAACTTCAGCTGAACCAATGCATTTAGTTCATTTATGAGCAATGGAGGTTCATCCTCTTAAGTCTCATTACTAAATAATTTGGCATTCAGCTTCATGATTGCTCCCAAATACTGAGCAACTTGCTCTTCAGTAATAACTTCATCTTCTTCAGAGGAATAATACTCATCAGAGCTCATGAATGGTAATAGGAAGTTCAGTAAAATCTCTATGGTCTCTAAATGAGCCTCAGACTCCTTTGGTTCCTCAATAGGGGACTCCTTGTTGTCCAGTGAACGTCCCATGAGGTCTTCCTTACTGGGAATCACGTCCTCTTCCTCTTCTATAGGTTCAGCCATTTTGATTGTGTTAATGGCCTTGCACTCTCTTTTTGGATTCTCTTCTGTATTGCTTGGGAGAGTACTAGGAGGAGTTTCAGTAATTCTTTTACTCAGCTGTCCTACTTGTGCCTCCAAATTTCTGATGGAGAACTGTGCCTCAGTCATGAAACTGAGAGTGGCCTTAGATAGATCAGAGATTATGTTTGCTAAGCTAGAGAGGTTCTGCTCAGCATTTTCTGTCTTTTGCTGAGAAGATTATGGGAAAGGCTTGCTATTGCCAAACCAGTTTCTCCCACCATTATTGTTATTGAAGCCTTGTTGAGGCTTCTGTTGATCCTTCCATGAGAAATTTGGATGATTCCTCCATGAAGGATTATAGGTGTTTACATAGGATTCTCCCATGTAATTTACCTCTTCCATTGCAGAATTCTTAGGGTCATAAGCTTCTCCTTCAGAGGAGGCTTCTTTAGCACGGCCGGATGCAGCTTGCAATCTAGTCAGATTCTGAGAAATTATATTGACTTGCTGAGTCAATATTTTGTTCTGAGCCAATATGGCATTCAGAGTATCAATCTCAAGAACTCCTTTCTTCTGAGTCACCCCATTATTCACAGGATTTCTTTCAGAAGTGTACATGAACTGGTTATTTGCAACCATCTCAATGAGTTCCTAGGCTTCTGCAGGCATTTTCAGATGAAGAGATCCACCAACAGAGTGGTCCAATGACATCTTGGATAACTCAGACAGACCATCATAGAATATATATATGATGCTCCATTTTGGAAACATGTCAGAAGGACACCTTTTGGTTAATTGCTTGTATCTTTCCCAAGCTTCATAGAGGGATTCACCTTCCTTCTGTCTGAAGGTTTGAACATCCACTCTGAGCTTACTCATCTTTTGAGGTGGAAAGAATTTGGTCAAGAAAATATTGACCAGCTTGTCCCAAGAGTTCAGGCTTTCTCTAAGTTGTGAGTCCAACTATGTCCTAGCTCTGTCTCTCACAACAAAGGGAAAAACATAAGTCTGTAGACCTCAGGATCAATCCCGTTGGTCTTAACAGTATCACAAATTCGCAAGAATTTAGATAAGAACGGATGAGGATCTTCTGATGGAAGTCCATGAAACTTGCAGTTCTGCTGCATTAGAGAAACTAATTGAGGCTTAAGCTCAAAGTTGTTTGCTCCAATGGCAGGAATTGAGATGCTTCTTCCATAAAAGTTGGAAGTTGGTGCAGCATAGTCACCAAGCATCTTCCTTGCATCTCTGGCATTGTTGTTATTTTTGGCTGCCATGTCTTATTCTTTTTCAAAAATTTCTGTCAGGTCCTCTCCAGAGAGTTGTGCTTTAGCTTGTCTTAGCTTCCTCTTCAGAGTCCTTTCAGTTTCAGGATCGACTTCAACAAGAATATCTTTATCCTTGTTCCTGCTCATGTGAAAAAGAAGAGAACAGAAAAGAAGAGAAAACCTCTATGTCACAGTATAGAGATTCCTTTATGTGAGTAGAAGAAGAGAAGAAGAGAAGAATGAGGTAGAGAGAAAATAAAGAGAATTCGAACACAGAGAGGGAGAGAGGGTTCGAATTTTAAGAAGGAGAGAAGTGTTAGTAAATAAATAAATAAATAGAAAGAGATGAGAGAGAGGGAATTCAAATATTAAATAAAAGAAAAGGAAAAATATTTTTGTTTTTATTTTAAATATTAGTTAGTATTCGAAAATTAAGAAGGGAATAAAATAAAATTAGAGTTTAAAACAATTAGTTAATTAAAAAGATTTTTGAAAAGAGGAAGGTGATTTTCGAAAATGAGAAGTGAAAAAGTAGTTAGGTGGTTTTGAAAAAGATAAGAAATAGCAAGTTTTGAAAAGATAAGAAGTTAGACAAAGATTTTGAAATTAAAATTTGAAAAAGATGTGATTTGAAAAAGATTTGAAAAAGATTTTATTTTTAAAATTAAAATTGATGACTTGACTAACAAGAAACTAGAAGATATGATTCTAGAATTTAAAGATTGAATCTTTCTTAGCAAGAAAGTAATAAACTTAAAATTTTTGAATCAAAACATTAATTGTTAGCAAGGTTTTCGAAAATATGAAATAAAAATAAGAAGATTTTTGAAAATCAATTTTTAAAATTTTCGAAAAATATTGAGAAGAAAATGAAAAGATTTGATTTTTGAAAACGATTTGAAAAGATAAAAAAATTTTAAATTGAAATTTTGACTTGACAAATAAGAAACAACTAAAATTTTAAATTTTTTTGACTAAGTCAACCCAAAATTTTGAAATTTATAAGTAAGATAAGGAAAAGATTTTTTTTTATTTTTGAATTTTAATGAAGAAAGAGAAAAACAACAAAATAACTCAAGACATGAAAATTTAAGATCAAAACACATAATGCATGCAAGAACACTTTGAATGTCAAGATGAACACCAAGAACACTTTGAAGATCATGATGAATATCAAGAACTTATTTTTGAAAAATTTTTAAGAAAAGAAACACATGCAAGACACCAAACTTAGAAATTTTTAAACTTTTGACTCTAAAAATTCGAAAATACATATGAAAAACAAGAAAAGATACAAAACAAGAAAATCATAAGATCAAACAGAGACAATCATCAAGAACAACTTGAAGATCAAGAAGAACATATGCATGAGTTTTCGAAAAAAATGTTAGAAAAATACAAACATGCAATTGACACCAAACTTAAAATGTGACACTAGACTCAAACAAGAAACACAAAAATGTTTGATTCTATGAATTTATTAAATTTTTTTTTGAAAACTTTTCGAAAATTAGAAAAAAAATTGAAAGATTTTTGAAATTTTTTTAAAAATAGAACAAGAAGAAAATTACCTAATCTAAGCAATAAGATGAACCATCAGTTGTCCAAACTCGAACAATCCCCAGCAACGGCACCAAAAACTTGGTACACGAAATTGTGAGTTCACACTTTTCTCACAACTCTGCGCAGCTAACCAGCAAGTACATTGGATCGTCCAAGTAATACCTTACGTGAGTAAGGGACGATCTCACAGAGATTGTCGGCTTGAAACAAGCTATGGTCATCTTGTAAATCTCAGTCAGACGGATTCAAATGGTTATGAGGTTTTGATAGTTAAAAGAGAAATAAAACATAAAATAAAATAAAGTTACTTGTGTAGTTCCTTGGTAGGAATTTCAGATAAGCGTTTGGAGGTGCTTTGTTGCCTTTGAACTGCTGCTTTCCTATTGTCCTCATCCAATCATGCGTACTCCCTTCCATGGCAAGCTGTATGTTGGTGGATCACCATTGTCAATGGCTACCATCCGTCCTCTCAGTGAAAACATGTCCTCTACAGTTTCCTGCATGGCTAATTAGCTGTCAGTTCTCGATCGTGTCGGAATAAGATCCATTGATCCTTTTGCACACTGTCACTGCGCCCAACTGTCACGAGTTTGAAGCTCGTCACAGTCATCCCATCCCGGATCCTACTCGGAATACCACAGACAAGGTTTAGACTTTTCGAATCTTAAGAATGCTGCCAATTGATTCTAGCTTATACCACGAAGGTTCTAACGTCACAGATTCGAATGCTCTGTTGTCAGGAGAGGTAATTCAGATCCATGGGTCAGAGACCAAAGAGAGTATACTCCAGCTGTCGTCCAATGACTACATTGAACACCATGTAGACCACTTTGTGGTTGTCAGGCACGCGGATCTTGGCTAAGCGAGTAACGAAGATTAGGTGATTGTTACGGGTCATCCCTTCATTCTGACTTAACTGAATTAAGTACGAGAGTATATCTTGGAGGAGAAGTAGGCGTGAATTGAATAGAAAAATAATAGTACTTGCATTAATACTCGAGGAACAGCAGAGCTTCTCACCTTAATCTATGAGGTGTAGAAATTCCACCGTTGAAAATACATAAGAACAAAAGGTCTAGGCATGCCCGAATGGCCAGCCTCCCAAATGGTATAAGAATTCGAAATAGGGTTCAAAGACCTGATCTAAGGATCAAAGAATGGTCCAAAGATGTGAATACAATAGTAAAAAGTGCTATTTATACTAAACTATTAAACTAGGTTTACAAAAAATGAGTAGATAGTGCAGAAATCCACTTCCGGGCCCACTTGGTGTGTGTTTGGGCTGAGCATCGAAGCTTTCACGTGTATAGGCTCTTCTTGGAGTTTAAACGCCAGTTTTGGTGCCTGTATGGGCGTTTAACTCCAGCTTTGGTGTCAGTTTGGGCTATCAAATCTCGGACAAAGTATGAACTATTATATATTGTTGAAAAGCCCAAGATGTCTACTTTTCAATGCAATTGAGAGCGTGCTCTAGAAAATCCACTTCAAGTGCAGAGAGGTTAGAATCCAACAGCATCTACAGTCCTTTCTTAGCCTCTGAATCAGATTTTTGCTCAGGTCCCTCAATTTTAGCCAGAAAATACTTGAAATCATAGAAAAATACACAAACTCATATTAAAATCCAAAAATGTGATTTTTTCATAAAAACTAATAAAAATATACTAAAAAGTAACTAAAATATACTAGAAATTATGTAAAAACAATGACAAAAAACGTATAAATTATCCGCTCATCAGTATCAAAGATTGAGTCACTGTGTTCCTAAAATTGCATCTTCAGTACTTAACTTCTGTAATCTTTCTTCAATTCGTATGAATAAAAGTGATATTAATCCTTTATTTCTATGCAAGTCTTGTTGTATGTCTAAAATGCATTCATTACCTTTTAAATCTGATCATTTTTAATTCATTCATCCATTATAAATTATTTTAATTTTCTTTCACACTAACTATTTTAGCAAGTGGTCTACTTTACGGACTAATTACTCATATTTAATATTTATTGACTAAATGGAAGGATTAAGCATTGTTGTCATGTAATGAGTCAATATATTAGTCAAATTACAATTACTTTCATCTATCTATTGATGAAACATTGCCAATATATCAATATAATCAAGGAATTTTCTAACGATAATGTTCTTAGCGATGCCTTCTTCTCCATTCAGCTTTTGGTATGCTGATTTGAGATCGAAAGAGCCGTTAGACGAAGGGTTCCAGGCAATTTGGTGTTCTTGCTTCCAAAGGGAGGGCGGGGAAATAGGCAAAATCTTCTGGATATCTCATCAGGAAGCCAAGTAGCGAGCCTATCATAATCCCAGCTATCTGAAATAGTTAAAAAATCCATAAGTTTGTCTTTCAAATTAATAGGCATACAAACCTGATTAGCATATGGCGCAAGAGAGCCAATATTTGGCACCCAATTATTATTCCAAAAATTAATTTTGGAACCATCCTCAATACGCCAAATGTAGTTTTGCTGGACATTATCCCAAGACTTGCGTATGCCCTTCCAAAGATTTGATTCATTCCTCCTCCTTTCTACCTTAGGAATAATATCGGTACCACAACCATATTTAGAGTGAAGGGTTCTGGTCCACAGAAAGTCTCTTTTTTCAATAAGACCCCATCCAACTTTAGTCATGAAGGCATAATTTATTTTTCCCGAGTGGCAAATCCCGAGTCCTCCCAGTTTTTTTGGGGAGCAGACTTTGTCCCAGTTAATAAGATGAATTTTCCTGAAGTTTTCTGAATCCCCCCAAAGAAATTTTCTGCATTTACGATCAATCAAATTACAAGTAAATGAAGGAAGTAAAGTAGATTGCATAGTATAATAAGGAATAGAAGATAGAACAGATTTCACCAAGGTACCTCTCCATGCCAGGAAAACAAAGGATGCTTTTCAGCAATTTAGTCTGGAGTTGATTTTGTTGATAATATCACCATAAGTATTATTAGAGACTTTTGAGTGAAGGAGAGGGACACCCAAATACTTTCCAAGGTTATCAGTTCTGGAAAAATGAAGAAAGTTACTGATTTCAGATCTGACATTGTGGCCCACATTTCTAGAGAAGAAAATTCTAGTTTTCTCTTGGTTTATTTTTTTACCAGAGCTAACACAAAAAGCTTCCAAGCACCTATTGATAATATCGGCTTGATCTAAATTTGCTTCTGTAAAGAGAATGAGGTTATCAGCGAAGCAGAGATGAGAAATATTAGGAACATCCCATGCTGAACAGCTGCGCCGATGAGCTGAGACAAGCGCTCAATGCATAAAACAAAGATATACGAGAAAATGGGACCACCTTGCTGAATTCCTCTAGTAGGCGTGAATTTGTCTAACTCTTCTCCATTCCATAAAACTCTTATCTTAGCAGAGGAAATGCAACAATAAATCAAATGAATAATATGTTGAGGCAGCCCAACGTCGGAGAGAGTATCGTAGATAAAGCTCCACTTGAGTCTATCATAGGCTTTTTCAAGGTCAATTTTGATAGCCATCCACCCTTTCGACCCCTTTTTGCTTCTCATAGAATGAATAATCTCCTGGGTAATAAACATATTATCCGTACTGTGCCTCCCAGTTACAAAACTGCACTGAGTGGAAGCAACTAATTTTTCCATGACTTTTCTTAGCCGATTAGCAAGAATTTTGGTAACAACTTTGTAGGATACGTTGCAAAGGCTAATAGGGTTGCTTGAGGCTCGTCACCTGCTCTGTTTTTGGAATAAGAGTAATAAGGGTCTCATTTAATTCCTCAATTTTTTCAGGATTAGCAAAAATTTGGTTCACTAAAGAGCACAGGTTAGGACCAAGATGATCCCACTGGCTTTGGTAGAAGATAGCCTGGAGACCATCCCTACCCGGATACTTAAATCTCCCAATATGAAAGATAGCTTCCTTAATATCCAGCTCAAAAATGTTCCTGCCAACACTATACAAATCCTTTGCATTAAGCTGAGGAAAGGCATTATTAAGGACAAAAGGGTGATCGGGAAGAGAATCATTATATAGATCAGCATAAAATGAAAAAGCCATATTTTCTATAGCATTATTATCAGTTATAAGGCTACCGCTAGGGTCAAGGAGAGATGTCACCTTGTTTTTTTCGACGTTTAATCATAGTTGACCCATGAAAGAATTTTGTGTTGCGATCTCCGAATTCAATCCATTTACACCTGGATTTTTGGTACCAGAGAAGTTCCTCCTAATTGAGCACATTTTCATATTCTTTCCAGAGATCAATTTGGAGCTTCTCAAGAAATTGATTACTGCCTTGAGAAAGACTTGAAGTTATACCATTCAGTCGTCTGAGAAGAGTTCTTTTTATTTTAAAAATATCCCCAAAAACATCATAATTCTAATTTTCTAGAGAATTTTTTAAGCTTATTATACCATCAGACCAAGAATCCTGCACCTTCCAAGAATTTTCAACCGATCTGTGAAACTCAGGGTGAGAAATCCAAGCAGCAACAAAACAGAAAGGTCTTCTGTGTCTATTGTAAGAGGCTTCAGTAGAGAGTTGGAGGAAGATGGTCGTGTGGTCAGACCTGAAATTAGGTAAATGCTTAAAGCTAGCTTCGGGGAAAGCCAGCTGCCAGTCAAGGTTACACAGACCACGATCCAATCTCTCGACTAAATCACCTCTTTTCCAAATAAAAGGCCAGTCCATATAACCTAAATCCACCAATCCACAATCAGAAATGCAACTTTGAAAGTCTGAGCAAGCTTCAGAATTAGCACTATGAGTACTCCCTTGTCTTTCATAGTCATGAAGAAGAGCATTAAAATCTCCTAAGATGCACCAAGGAAGATTGATATTGGCTGCCAGGGAATGGAGTGAAATCCAAAGGGATCTTCTATTCGGGCGTTGTGGGCTGCCATAAATAGCAGAGAGGAGCCAGGTAGCAGCATTATTACTGGTAGGCCTAAGATGAACAATATGCTGATTATGTTCTAAAATATCAACTTTCCATGAACCTGAGTCCCATAAGCACTAAATTCCTCCCGAATGACCATTAGCTTCCACAATAAAGGAATTATCAAATCCAATTTTGTCATGAACAGTAGCCCCACGCGAACCACTTATATGAGTTTCAAGAAGAATAAATTTGCATTATACTCTCTTCTAATATCTCTAATAAGAGTAGAAAAAGTTTTCCCTCCATCACCTCTACAATTCCAACTTATAATATTCATCACAAAACAAACAGAGAAGGGGGAATCACCAAGGATGAAAATCACGCCGAGGCTTGAGCCTGGGGTCTCGATTCGGACTTATCCCAGGAGTCAGCCCCATTATTGGGGTTCTTCCATACAATGAGAGAATTGACATCGTCTGGAGGTCTCCCAACGCTTGCCCCTGACTCGTACCCTAACTCCATTGGCTTTGAAGAGGAACCAGTAGAAGGAGAAGCAATCATAGGGTTAGAACGAATCGCATAGTCTTCAAATTGAATCTTTACCTTTTATGCAGCAACATCAGTTTCGTATTGCTCCCACCCTAACCGATGCATGTAATTCATAACGACACCCTCCATAGCTTCAACTTCAGGATCTTTAGATTTAGGGGCAGGAGAGGGAACGTTCTTAGGAGTTGCCACCGAAGAGGAGGATGGCTTGGTAGTGGCTTTGGGGATGGGCTTCACTAATTTCTCATTTTGGGCTGGCCCCACTTTATTAAATAAAGGTTTCTTGCCCATTTGGGAATTTTTGCCAGCACCTTGCTTTAGAACTTTTTTTTAATGGGCTGAAAATTTGCTTTCTCTTTTTGGGCCTTATTAGGAGAAGCCCAATTATTGGTAATACTTGAAGATTTGGCTTCTGGATGTGGTTCACCCTCCAACGTGATTAGTGCACTTTCTTCATGCAAAGCATTGAATCTTGACCCATGTTCCTTTCCCTGGTTATCTTCCTCATTAATAGACCTATGATTATAGAAAGAATCATGTCATTGATTACTTCCAAGATTATTCGGATTATTATTGCCATTTTTCCCTTCTAAGTGATCGTTTGACCATCATTCACGGCCCGAAACAAAGAGGATCTTGGTTATTGCTTGAAATTCTTTGATTGCGGGAATCATGAGACTTTCCATTTTGGTCCGCGAAATCAATGTGATTCTGATTATCAGAGTTGATATTCTCCTCTTATCCATCAACATTAACTTGGCTCGCCGGTTCTTCCACCGGAGCCTCATTACAATGATCTGACCGGTGGCCATATTTTTCACAAGAGAAGCAGATTTGATGCAGACCTTCATATTCAATATTTAGGACCTCACCAAAGACAGAAATTTTGGGAACTAACTACTTTCTCAGATCAATCTCGATCACATATGCGTGCAAAATAACCTCTAGAATGAATCGATGTAGTGCGATCGATCTTAAGCATGTGGCCAATAGTTGAACCCACTCTCCAAAAAAATCTATGGTTATAGAGTTCGATCGGAAGGTTGGGAATACGAATCCAAATAACAACTTTTCTGACTTCTTTCTCAGAAGATAAAAAGAAGGGTCTCCAACGTTGGACAATAAGATAGTGACCGGCAATCATCCAAGGCTTCCATTAGGGCATGATTATAGTCACCTTCATCTGCAAAATGAACTAAAAAATAGTCACGATCCATGTCGATAACATTAATCTTACCTTTTTTAGCCCAATCGCGTTGGAGGCGTTGCTCCATGAATCTAAGCCTACTCATTTTCCTAGAACTTTGACCATGAGAGCAGCACGCCAAGGTTTACACCATTCATCGAATTCATCTTTGGATATTGAAATTTTGGGACATGGATCAAATGGCTTTTCCACTTGATCATCATTCTCAGCAGTCTTGTACCACTTGTCTTTCGGGTTTGGTTCATCTTCATCGATGGGATTAGCAACAAGGTCGTCATCCTTGACACTAGGTCCGGCAGGTTTGAGAAGAGACTCCTTGTAAGACACTTTGGTTATCATAGGAGTATCTCCATTCTGATGGTTAATATCCATTTCATCACTAGGTCGATTAAGATCAACATGATTTCTTGTTTTGACTTTCTTTGTACTTTGTTGAACTAAATCTTCCTCTTCACGAGAAATCCTACCAGAGCTCTCCAACATTTCGTTGAACTACATAAGTGCATGTAAGTTTATAACTTTTTGTATTTTTGACAAAACTATAATAATATAATCTATTGACAATGTTCCATTAAACATGCCAATTTGTTTTATTAGATTTTTTATTTTATTGTTAACAATAAATAAATTAATAATTTTTTAGTTTTGTTTCACAATTTTAATTTAAAGTGCGAAGATGATTTTTTTATGGATATTTCAATATCTCAATTGTAGTTTTAAAAATAAAATTTGGAAACAATAAAAAATATATGAAGTGTCAGAAACAAAATTAAAGACAAAAATTTAAAAAATAAATAAGAACAAATAAAAAGTAAAAAAATTTTAATTAAAAATAAAAAATACAAATATTTTAGTAAATTTTAAAAAAATTATTTAAAATTCTCAATTTTACTTTATAATACTATTGAATTTGGGAATAATATTTTTAAATTTTTAAATATTTTTTAAAAAAGATGGATCTGATTATAGTATTTGTTTAAAATAATCACTAATTGAACATTATTAAAGGCTGCTTCAATTTTCAAACTAGGATCAATTAACTAATTAAATAACTGTCTCATCAAATTGTGATCAACTAATTATTTCTGTATTTTGTCTTGATATTTCATTTTTATCGTCAATAATTGCCACTTACACTCATTGAAGTATAATTATCAAATTCGGTCTAATTTAGTTGGTCGGACTGAAAACTTGATCATTAATTCGGGTTAAATCATTATTTGAATTAGTTAAACAATTAACTTGATTAAACTTAGTCAAACCTAATAAAATTTAGTTAAACTTATTTAAAATTAATTTAAATTGATCCAGTCAAACACAATTAAAATAAAAAAATATTATTTTTATACATAATTTTTGTATTAACTAATATATTTTTTATTTTTTAGATTGTTACTTTTATTTTTTTCTATAAATACTTAAAGAGTATAATAAATATGAATTTATAAATACTTGAAGAGGATAATAATTATAAATTAATTGATGAGTTATTAAAATTAAAAAATAACAATTAATTGAATACAAAATGAAACTAAAGAAAAAAGACATTTATCATGGACAAATAATAATATAAAATTTTATATAATTATTTAATTACGACCGAATCAACTTGTGATCCACTGAATCAATAATTCAATGACTCAATTGTTTAATCGGTTCAATAAATTTTCTTATATTACATTAATATAATATAAAATAATGATTGAAATGTAAATAATATAGCACAAATTAACAACAATATTACATTCTATTTATTTATTTAAATAATTAACTAAATAATAATATTTTTGTCTAACACGTAGTGAGTGAGAAGATCAATTAGTATTATAGAGTACATAAGCGGATTGTTGCATGCACAAGACGAGATTGAAACTCCAACACTTACTTAACTACTCGACCAACGCAAGTTAGTTAATTTTAATCCACAAAAAATTACATTTTTTCGCCATATTATAATGTTTTTAACAATTCTTTTTTCGCTACGTACGATTTTCATATGGAGTCTTTTTTTACACAATTTTAATTCCAACAAAATGAAAAAAAAAAAACAAAAAATAACACCGCAGCTAGCAAATTTTCATAGTCCATTTGTATTTCTTATACTATACCATTTTTGTGCATTTCAGACATTACTGCCATTTCCAAATTTTTGAGCCTCTATATTTCTGCTATTAGGGGTACATATATAATTTGTGTTTTTCATTTATACTATATGTAATTTGATATAGTATATTGTAGGTTAAAATTCTTTTCCATGCAAATTTTTTTAATATTAAACACAATTACTCAAAATCTATTACATTTGTTTTTGTTACTTAGATTATTTCATTATCAATAATAGGCTTACTATTATAATTATTTTTTAGTGAGAGTAAACAAATATTTTTAAAAGGAATTTTTCATTCTCTTTAACAATGAGAAGAACTTATTTTTCTCCCTCTCTTAATCACTTCTGGTTCATCAAATCATGATCAACATCACAGCTTGAACAACTTAGGGCATGATATTTTCTTCATGGTGCGGTAAGTGTGTAGAGCAACCAAGCTGTGAATCAAATTAAAAAAAAAAGTTGTGAATTGAGATCCAATCCAATTTCGCCATTTTTTTCTTATCCCTAATTTTTCTTTCGACATTTTCTTTCCCCCCATTCTTACCTCTTCCTTCAAACTCATCCAATAGAGTTTGATGAGAGGCTATTTCGCAAGATTCTTTCTTGATGAATATAGCTGTTCCGATTAACGAGTTGGAAGGAAGAAGATATGAATCCTTATTATTCTGTGATTCATTGATTTCTCAAAATGACGAACATGGTAAACAGATCCTCCCATTGTAGAGGTCGTGGAGCTACATTAGCTTCCTCTCATAGTAACAAGTAAGGCCACACAGAAGATGTATGCTATAAGAAGCATGGGTTCTCCTCCCATTTCTATCAACGGCAGCAACATAACACCACCATCAATCACGTGATCACTGAGGGGCATGATAATATACTCAATGACATCAAATTTTGACTAATTCGATTCAGACTTCCACTCCACGTAAAACCATTGCATTACATTTTAATGTGAGAATTATAAGTATTATCACTCTAAAATCTGCACTATGGGTCATTGATTCTGGTGCAACAGATCATGTGACTTTTGACTTAAAAGATTTTGCAAGTTTTCAAAATATTGCTCCAATCAATGTAATATTGTCAAATGGGACAAAAACTGTTAGCACCATTATTGGCACAATCACATTCTCTAAAAAAATTTTTTCTCAAAAATGTTTTATACATTCCTTCTTTTGATTTTAAACTGATCTCTGTGTTAAAGTTAACCTCAAACTTACATTGTCAACTGTTAATCAACGATAAGTATTGTGAGATAGAAAATCGATCCACATCAAACATGATTGGCATTGCTAAGTGTATAGAAGGGTTATATACAATGAGTAGAGAATCAGAATTCTCTTACTTTTCCCCTCTTCCAACAAAGCAAGCTTCATTAGCGGCAACTACAACTACTACTCATCCCACTACACCTTCACACAGTGAGCACAGCAACATTTGGCATCTTAGATTAGGACACATACCCATGCATTAATTGATTTTTCTAAAGAAGTATTATCCTTTTATAGATTGTATTGCTTCAAAACTTCCTTGTGATTCATGTTATTTTGCAAAACAAAAGAAATTATCTTTTAATCTTAGTACAATTGAAATAAAAGATTGTTTTGACTTAGTTCATATGGATATCTGGGGTCCTATTTCTGTCCTTTCCAATGAAGTACATAGGTATTTTTTACTGTAGTGGATGGCAAGATCAGATTTACTTGGATTTTTTTTATGAAAACCAAATCTGAAGCATCACAATTAGTTATTAATTTTATAAATTTTATCAGAGTATAATTTAAAAACAAGTCAAGTGTATAAGGACTGACAATGGGCCATAGTTCACTTTAAAATCCTTTTTTGTATCAACTGGAATTTTATACCAAACTTCTTGTGTAGAAACACCAGAGCAATACGCAATTACTCACGCCATTTACCTAATTAATAGGCAACCCAACACTAATCTGGATAATGCTAGTCTTTACAAACTTTTGTATGGTAACTTACCTGACCTTTCATATTTAAAAGTATTTGATTCTTTTGCATATGCCTCCACATTAACAAATTCAAGAACAAAATTAGACCCAAGAGCCAGAAAAATAGCTTTTCTCAGTTTTAAATTAGGAACAAAGGGTTTTCAACTTATTGATTTAAAATCAAAGGAAATTTTCATATCTAGAAATGTAACTTTTTATGAAACTCATTTTCCATTTTTACATTCCACTAGCACTGACATTTTTGTGATACCCACTCGTACTCCACAATGCATTGATCTTTTTCAAATGAACATTTCTCAAGGTCAATGCACTCACCAATTTCTTCTCATACCATTGCACCCATTACCACACCACATACTAACAATGCACCTGCATCACACTCTGATATCACACATGACTGCATTACTAGAAAATCTGAAAGAGTTAAGAAACCGCCTGCTTATTTGAAGGACTATCATTGTATGACAACCCAAACAGCTCACTCTAGCAACTTTGCCAACTCTAACTCTTTATACCCTATCTCACAACAGTTGTCATGTGATAAACTAACCCTAAAATATAAGTCACTTTCTCTAGCCATCACCTCAAATCAAGAACCTAGCACTTATGAGGAAGCGGCTGCACATGAATGTTGGAGAAAGGCAATACAAGATGAATTGACAGCTTTAGATCAGAACAGAACTTGGTGTCTCACTAAACTCCCAAAGACAAGAAGGCTGTGGGTTACAAATGGGTTTTTCGAATAAAATTCAATCCCGATGGCACCATAGAGAGGTACAAAGCGAGGCTAGTTGCAAAAGGATTCACTCAAGTGCAAGGAGTAGATTATGGTGATACTTTTAGTCCAGTTGTCAAAATGACTACCCTACGAATAATGTTAGCATTAGCAGCGGCAAAGAAATGACATTTAAAATAATTGGACATCAACACTGCCTTCTTTCATGGAGATTTGGATAAGGAAGTTTATATGAAGATACCTCCTGGTTTGGCTGTGTCACAACTAGGTTTGGTTTGTAAATTGCAAAAGTCTCCATATGGGCTTAAGCAAGCAAGCACGTAATGGAATATTAAACTCACTCAGACTCTTGTGGATGCTGGTTATAAGCGGTTTTTTTATGATCATTCACTCTTTATCAACAAACAATTTGAAAGCTTCACTGCCATTCTAGTATATGTTGATGACTTGGTTTTAACTGGAAATGACATTGGCGAAATCAATTCCATCAAGTAAAATTTGGATGACAAATTCAAAATAAAGGATGTTGGTGATCTCAAATACTTCTTGGGAATGGAAGTAGTACGCTCTAACTCTGGAATTCACATTTATCAGTGGAAGTACACTATGGACCTTCTCAAGAATTTTGGTTATCTAGATTGCAAGCCTTTCTCTACCCCATTTGATTATAGTCAGAAACTCTCAAAGGAATCAGGTACTATTTTAACAGACAACACTATTTACAAACAGCTCATCGGCCGACTCCTTTACCTCACAAACACTAGACCCGATATCTCTTATGTTGTGGGACGTTTGAGCCAATTTTTGGACTATGCAACTACTTCTCACCTATAGGCTGCTTTTCACGTACTCCGATATTTAAAAAGCCGACATGCAACTGATCTCTTCTTCTCCTCTACTTCTAATCTGCATCTCACTAGATTTGCCGATGCTGAATGGGCTACCTGTGCCGATACTCGTCACTCCGTTTTCGGTTATTGCTTCATACTTGAGAACTCTCTCATTAGCTGTAAGAGTAAGAAGCAAACCACAGTTGCCAAGTCCTCTGCAGAAGTTGAATATAGGTCTCTTTCTGTTGCCACTTGTGAAGCTAGTTGGTTATCTTTCTTAACGGATTTCATTGGTTTGCCGCTTCAAAAATCTATCACTCTATTCTGTGACAACCAGTCAGTCATTCACATTGCCAATAATACTATCTTTCATGAAAGAACCAAACACATTGAAGTGGACTGCCACATTGTTCGTGAAAAGCATTTATCTGGTCTCATTCATCTTATGTCAGTTTGTTCCAAAGATCAACTTGCTGATTTTCTTATCAAAACTCTGCCACCGAGTCCTTTTCTTACTAATGTTTTCAATCTAGAATTGTTAGATTTACACAATTCTAGCTTGCGGGAGGGTGTTACCTAGATTATTTCTTTATCAACAATAGGCTTATCATTGTAATTATTTTTTAGTGAGAATACATAAAGAGTATATAATATATAAGGTGTAATAACTCAACAAATATTTTTAAAGAGAATTTTTTATTCTCTTTAACAATGAGAAGAACTTATTTTTCTCCTTCTCTCAATCTCTTCTGATTCATCAAATCATCAACATTACAGTTTGAATAGTTTAGGACATAAGATTTTATTCAGTTTTTGATTTACGGTAAGAAATAAGAAAATTTGAAAGAAAATAGGAAATGAATGGAGACAATATTAATGGTACATTTGGGGATAATAAGAGTGGAGTAGGTGATAAGAGTGGCTTTAGCACGCAATACTATATATAAGTTGAAAAAATCGATAGTAGTTATATATGTGCTGTTTTAGAACCTGATTTTTAATATATCCGTAACATGATTGAACTGAAAAATATAATTATTCTTTGCTCTTTTATTCATGTGTTCTGTTGTTTCTTCTTGCAAATCCAATTTGGTTATGTAATTTGTAAACTTGTTTTGATCTTGAGTGCTTTTATCTCATATATATATATATATATATATATATAGTTAATTAGTTAGTTAATTAGATCAGATAAAACAGACATATATCTATGATAAAGAATATGAAATTGTTATTCATGTGTAATTATAAAATTTTAATTTTTTATTGACTTAAGTCCTTTATAATAATTTTGATATAATTATTCATTCTTATAGTGAAGATCGATGTTACATATAAAAACCAATGAACAACCTAGTTTGAAAGATATATTGAAGGATATTCAAATATGCACTGCAACTTGGAAGAAAGGTTATTGGGATGCTAATTGTTTGGTGGAAGGCTTGAATTTATGGGCTCAGAGTTGTTTAGTAGGGCGGTATAATAGTTCATGGTCTGTCTTTTGCTTTAGCTTTTTAGTTTGTTTTTTTTAGTAGTTGTTATTTAATTTTGGGTCTTGGTTTTCATGATGTTTGAGTGTTTGCATTGTATGCTGCTGCACCTCTTCTTGTTTTTTATTTTGTTGTGCTGGTTGTTATAAGTAGAAACTCAGGTGCAGTCGATTTTATGTGAAGTTGATAGTTGAGGGTTGTTAAATGAAAATTTAGTCAAATTATTTAACCGTTTTCAGTTATCAACTTCACGTGAAGTAGTCGACTGCACCTAAATTTCCACCTTGTTATAAGTTGTGCCCTCGCATCCTTTGGAACTCTCTGAAATTTTAACAGTGAAAAATTATATATAATTATCTTTATTTATTAATTAAAAATGGTTAAATAATTTAATATATTTAATTAAATTATTATTTAATGGCTTTCAACTGTTAATTTTAAAGTATGTGAATATTTATTATTTTAATTATAAAAAATAATTTTTTAATATATTTATTGTCTATACTTTTATTTTTATTATCTTTTAACTTTCAACGAAAAAACCACAAAAATTTATTCAAAACGAAATATATTCATAAATTTTGTTGAAGAATGAAGAGTCGCAATGATTTGAAGGTTTTCATACTTACATATTACATCAACTACAAAAAATGTTATATATAGGTATTTGATAATATTTATGTAAATATATTTTTTGCTTTGGCGTGTTCTATTGTTTAGACAAAATTAATATGAAAAATATTAGAAACCTAAGTTAATATATATTAGTTATTTTTTTCCAGGAAAACTGTGTCAACGAATTCCATTGACTTATACATACCATTGAGTCGTACAATATAAGGTGTGGCTTTGAATCACACAGCTTCCATACTAGTTCTTTAATAAAAATCTTTTGCTATTAGCTTTAATAGTCTTTATATAATTTATCATTTTGAATAAATTAATCATATCTTTGATATATGGGTCAACACATAAAATAATAGATTGGTTAAGAAAGGTAGAAAACTCAAAGATGTCCTCCCGTCACGATTAAGAAATGTAGATGATCTCATGGGCCGGTGAATGGGCCCACATCCTTCCATCAACCAGTCAATCTTTGTTCCAAGATATGTATATTAATTACAAATACCAAAAAAATGTATATTAATTACAATAATTAATGTGAAAAGTTGTTATTTACTTTTGTCCTTATTACTCAATCAAATCATCGTTTAAGACTTAAAAAATTGAGACAATTCGTTATTCCCTATTTGGTGGGATTCCTAATGGACACCATCAAACTAGAACTATATTCTTCATTCGTATATTATATTTGGAGATAGGATTTTTAAAAAATAATTTATAATTATCAAGGAATTATAATTTAAATAATATAATTTTTTATTTTTATTTAAAAATCTCGAATTCGAATCTCACTTTTAATTTAAAAAAAATTATAATTGATGTAAGATAAGAATGGTAGAGCTCAACATTGCTGATCATCAATTATATAATAGTACTAATTTATTATCATTCTGTTAATTAAGAGGTTTAGAATTCAAGTTTTACTTTAAACATGAAAACATGTCTTTACTCTTTATCTAGCAATAGATACTTTTCTTTATCTTCGAGCTTCGCGAATAACTGAATATGGTGCTGCTAGGTTAATTTTACTTGAAATCTCATACTTTATTTTGTAGAAGGGTATGTTTGACATGCCATTAATGTAAGGAAGTAATTTTCTTTTTATTTTTCACAGTATCTCTTGGTCTAATAAGATAATGATTAATTTGTTACTAGAGTCTGATATAGGGAGAGAGACGAGTGAATGCCTCGGCTCCTCCAACTTAAAAAAGATAGTAATAAGATACTAAGTGTGATTTAATTTTTTAAAAGATATATTTAGTATAAATAAAAGTATAATTCAACCTAAATATTAAAAATTTTTAATATTTAAAAAATAAATAATAATATTAAAATTTTTTGAAAAAAATATTATTATTAATATTTTTTAGTTAAATAAAATTTTTTAAATTTCATAAAATAGATTTTTTTATGATTATTTTTCTTAATTTGTTTGGTATTAATTTTTTCTATTTCAAATATTATAACTAAGATATCTTTTTTATTTATGAATATTGTAAAAAATAACTCAGAAGCAAAATAGAAGATTAATTTCTTGCTAATTGTCTTTTAATTACATTGAGAAAAAAATTATTGAAAAATTTGACACAGATTTTATTATCAATAAATTTTATGATACAAAGAATCGACCACTTCCTTAGTAAACAATACATATATATTTTTTATACTTTAAAATATATTCTCTATTAATATATTTTTGTAATACATCTTATATTATATATTTTTTGCACATTTTTTAATATTATATATATTATTGGTCCCTGGTAATATATTTGGTTCCATTTCTATTTGTCATGAATTTGAATTCTATTTAAAAATTTATTATTGGCCAATGTATTACTACACAAGCCAAAATTCAAAATTTCGAAAACAACAATGTTAGAGAACCAACTCTATATAAGCCAAGAATCAGCCAACTGGTAAACCATAGGCACCGGTGACTTTAACCGGATGTTGCTACTGATAGGCACACGGATGTTTCTTTTTCTTGTGAATTGGATGGTTTTGGATATGATTTCTATGTTTCATGTGTTACGCATTAATAAAACATAATTAATTATATGGAACCAACTAATGAATGATCAAAGCATCTGTTTCGTGATTCTCTCCTATCACTAGCGTATCTTTCCTCATGTTTTGAACATGGTCAACAATAATTTAAAAAACAAATTAAATTATAAATTAATAAAACTAATTATAATTAATTATGTTATTCCATTCTTGACTGATTATTAGTTGGTTCCATATACTTTTCCTTTCGAAAATTAATTAAGTGAACAAGTGAAATAACTACTCTATTGGCACAAATTAATTGCAAGAAAGTAAATCTTAAATCTAGTTAATTTGAAATCTTAATTATGTTTGGTTCACAAACTAGAGAGTTTCTTCCTACCATTTTTTTGGTTATAAGTTTCTCTCATATTTTATCCGCGCTAATGGATCTCATTCACATCACCTCTTGAAGTCAGTCGTGCAGTATACAAAATTAGATGAATATAATGAAATCAAATTCTAGATCAAATCATTAATTAAAAAAAAATCAACTTAGTAGAGATGGTCAAATGTCAATAAAATGGGAAAGCAATGGAGTCATTTATTTATTTATTTCATCCAACTCAACTGTCCTCTTAAATAAAGTGAAGCCATGTTGCTAATTTGATAAATGATTATGTGGTCAAGCAAAGTGCCATTGCTTACAAGAAATTCTCAGGATCCTAAAATAATACTGTATTCTTACCTTCTTGGTATGTAAGTTTCTTGAAGTCAAAGATTATCTTCATTCTTCACCGAAGGTTTTAAATCTTAAATTAGATATATAGATATACTTGGTGCAAGTGTATAAGGTTACATTACATCACACTATTAATGCTTGCATGTCAATATGTCATATTAGTTCTTCATTATCTTTATCTATAACCGCATTTAGTTTGACAACTTAAATTTTCCTTTTGGTAATATTGGATCATTTGAATAATTGATATTATTTTTTAATGATCTTGAGTATGGTTGGAAATGAATCAAATTAAGTTGGGCAAAAATTTAATTTGGCTCATAAAAAACTTACCACTTAGTTTAAATAATATGAATATAATCTATAATTCTATATAAATAAATTATAATTTTTTTTTTCTAAAGATAGGAATAGAATTCGAATTCGAAATCTCTAAATGAGAATGGAGAGATTATGTCATTTGAATTATAGTTCGTTAGCATAATTATAATTTATATATAAAAAAATTATCTATTATACATATTGTTTATCTATTAATTATAATTTATATTGTCTATCAAAATTATATATAAAATTATGGGTTAAATACGATTTTGGTCTCTAAAGTATAGGCCAAAATTTTTTTTTGTCCCCAACCTTTTTTTGCATACAAAATTGTCCCTAAGGTTTAAAACCAAATTTTAAAATCGTCCTTTTTATTAAATATTAAAATTTTGGACCAAATTACCTATAACAAAAAAAATTATAAAATAAAAAAAAGAAAAAAAATAAGAGAAAGAGAGTATTTCTAGTCCTGCGAAAGGGGAAGGAAAGAAGAAGGGAAAAGGGAAGAAGAAGAAGAAGAAGTTGTCCACAATTCACCTCTGTCTCCACTTTCGTCGCCACCTCCGTACAATTTTCGTCCCTAAAGTAAAGATGATTTTAATACCAAGTTAAAGTTTAGGGATGCTTTTGTATGCAAAACAAGGTTCGAGACGAAAAAATTTTCAGTTTATACATTAAGGATCAAAATCACACTTAACCCTAAAATTATGTGTATGTAAAATTATATATTATTACTATAAATTAAAAGTATAAAATTTATAATATATTATTTAATATAAATAATATAATAAGTACTATATAATTGAGTAAGCTTACGAGTCAATGAGTCAAGTTTACCAAAATTTAAATTTGACTCGTTTAATATATGAGCTCAAATCTAGGTTCAAACTTAGCTTACAAGTTCATGAATTTAGCTAATTGAGCTGTTAACTAGTCGAATTCAAGTTAGCTCACGAATTAGTTTGACTTACTTTCAGTTTTAGTCTTGAGTTAGAATTTTGCAAATTAAAAAAATTAGAGAAAAGGCAATCATAATTTATTATATCAAATCATTAAATTTTGATAATAAAATTTAAAATAATGCTACACATTAAAATTTTTTTGTTAATTAAATCTAACTAAATTGGTATAATATAATAAAAATCAGTTATGACTAGTATTATTTTAAATTTTATTGTTTAATTTAATTGGACTTAATTTATAAAAAAAAACTTGAATGTATAGCATTTCGGGTGCCTATACAAAATATACAAGATCCTTTTAGTTAAAAAATAGTCACAACTCACATGTTTGTGTTGTTATGATTAGTGGAATACATTTGACAAATCTTGTGTTCAATGAGAATCTCAACTTTTTATTACTTCATTTTGGATGCTTAAATGTTAATTATAGCTTATGTCAGGACAAATTTAAAGCTTAATGGTCGTCCATAAACAAAGCATAAAAACTTCCAATAACATGTATTAAAATTCTACATGGTTCTTGATTTGTTAATGACTAGAACTATAAAGGATACATTACATTATACCAGTTCAAACTTCAAACTACAAGAAGCATGAAAATGTACATCAATTATAAAATTAAGTAGTAATATTATACAATCACACCCTTGGAGCTGAAAAATAAATAGCTCATAATGGGTTGGACCATTGGAGAAGGAAATCACAAAAACGTCTCCTTCAACCTTGGTCATGCTAAACTACAACTACTACATAAATAAAAGGCAACAAATGATGTGATTAAAAAATAGAAAAATAGGAAAATGAAAATTACCACTAGGGACAAGGGTATATAACTATAAGGCGCATAAGTCATAAAGTATGAACCATGCATATGCTGAAAGGCCTATAAAAATATGCAGCCTTTATTACAGCAGAAATTTTTCAGGTAGTGAAAAATTATGCTTCAAGGATCCGAGATTCACAGGTCGTTTTATGAAATATCTGCAACCAGTGAGAAAATAGAATAGAAGTTTGGTGGGTTTTGGTGATCAAATTTTTCACTAATATGTGAAAGGTGTAGAAGTTTGGAAACCAAGGCAGAATTATTATCTGATAAGAAGGATCTTCAAGAGATGAATAAGACCCACAATTTTGATCACTGAAAAGTAGAACCAAACTTTGGAGTGAAGTTTCAATCTTGATCCTTCCAGAAGAAGGGTCTAACAGGGCAAGAAGAAGAGGAAGAAGAACCTGGTTTTCTGTTATTATCTCCTTCTATTGTTCTATGAGCTTCAGGATCATCATCGTCATTGAATTCTTGCTGATTGTGATTCATAAATGGAATTTGTGATTGAAACAGAAGATTGTTGTTTGAGTCCAAATCATCCCACACAGGACTACCAGGACCCCAAGCTGCAGGAATTGCATTAAACCAAGCAGCCATTTCCCCCCAAACCAACTCCTGAGACTGCGGAGCTCCTGAATCATTATCAGCATTGTCATC
Source organism: Arachis hypogaea (assembly GCF_003086295.3). NCBI lineage: Eukaryota > Viridiplantae > Streptophyta > Magnoliopsida > Fabales > Fabaceae > Arachis > Arachis hypogaea. The sequence goes on along the minus strand of NC_092038.1, from coordinate 20,394,586 downwards.
AATCATTGAAGCCGGAGGCAATGGTGGCGCTGGCGGCGGCGGCATGCTCGCAGAGTTCAAATCCTGCTGCATAGTGATGTCTTCTTCTGGCTCCGGCTCTGGCTCTGGCTGCTCTGCCTCTGGTACCTTTGATGCCGAAGCAGAAGAAGAAGAAGAATCTTGTGCCATTTTTGTTGATTGATCTTTGTCCTTGTTGAGAAAGAGCTCAGGGAAATTTAGCCTAGCATTCTCCCCTCTAAGCTTGAAGGCCTCGCGGTCATAGGCCATGGCGGCGTCCTCAGCCGTGTCGAATGTCCCAAGCCATAGGCGAGTCCTATTGCGAGGGAGGCGAATCTCTGCTACCCATTTCCCCCAATGGCGCTGCCTCACACCTCTATAGAGCTTTGTAGCATTCAATGGCACCGGAGGTGAAGGCGAAAACAATGGCCTTCCATCAGGCCCTATTCTGTTGTTCATCATGGCCATGGCTCTCCCTCTTGGACTTAGATTCAGTGTGTCACTCCAATACTGAAGATTTTGAAGGTGTTGTTGGTGTTGAGACCCAAAAGATATCATGTTTTGATGTAATGGTAATTGTGATGGCTGAATTTGTGGTGGTGGTGGATGGAAGAGAGGCATGTTTGTGGTTCCAAATTGGTGTGGGAATTGCATTGCTTGATTCTGAGTTTGAGAGCCTTCAAATGCAAAAGGGAACACTATTCTTGAAGAAGAAGAAGAAGAAGAAGAAGAAGAGAAAGGAGGTTCTTGTTGTTTTAAAAATGATGATGATGGTGATGGTGGTGATTGATTAATCTTCTTATGAGGCCTATTTGACATGGAAGCTTCATCAAAAACTGGCTTCCATTGCCGCCTCTCAACGCCTTTTCCCTTATCTATCATCATCATCTCCAAATCTTGTTGGCTTCCACTTTCAGCAATTACCCTTTGATGATGAGAATCTTCAACAACAGCACCCTTTGTGGATTTACCACTGTTCCTTGCAGCAGAAGCAGCCATGATCACACCAACAATTGAAATCTTCAATAATCTTTCAAGCTCCCTCCTCCTCTCTCAGAAGCTCCACCAAGAACTTTCTTGTTTTACAACAAATAGAACAGAGATATATTGAGAAGGGTACAGTGTGAATAAATATATGAATCAAAATGAAAGCGAAACACAAAAAGGAAGTGGATTTTGGAAATCAGAATCAGATATGGTCAAAGAATATAAGGAAAAAACAATGGAAAAGAAAAGATTGAATTTTGAAATCTGGGTTCTGATTTGCAAGCTTGATCCGATCAAAATCAAAAACAGAATCGGATGCCAAAAATCGTCTTCACTTTGAATTGACCCATTTCTCAATACTCTGTTCTTTCTTATTTTGTGTACACCGCAAGAAAGCGCAGAACCAAGGGAGAGAAGAGAGAGAGAGAAGCGTGAATCAAAAGAGAAGCAAAGTTATGAGTTACGTGTATGTGTTTGTGTGTTTTCTTCTTTTCTGCAATGATAGTATTTGGGGAAGTGAAGGTGGAAGGAAAGCAGGGGAAGAATATGCAAGGAAAAGGGTGGGAGAGTGAGTGGGGTTTATATAAGACCGGAAAAAATCAATAGAATTCATTGGTTGGTTTTGGACTTACACTTTTATTTAGTATGGAAGTTTAGTCTAAGGGTGAAAACTCATGTGAAGTGGGTTTCACGTGAAATTAATATTTAAGAGTCGTTAGATGAAAATTTAGTCAAATTAGTCAAATTATCTAAAGTATCAATTTCACGTGAAGTCGACTGCAATTGAGTTTCCACCTAGTTTATGTTCTATAAATAAAAAAACATATGTACAAAGAGTTTAATTTTAATTTACTGATAATATAAAATTTATACAATTATATTTTTTATGGTTATTCACACAATAAATATAAAAGATAATTATTTTTGTTGATATTACGTAATTAAATATACCTGTAAAATGTTTACACCGACAATATATCAAAACTAAAGTCATATATAAATTTAGAAGGTTGAGTTGATTGATTTTAGATGTTACTAGAACAATGAAAAGGTATCGTGTATTATGTTATTTATACCATTGATTAGTTTTCTCTGTTTTTCTTTTTTCTTTTAATATTATTTCTTCTAAACTTATAGATAACATTTATATAAATAAAAAAAATCGTTCGTTAATCAATCAATATATAAAAATCTGTATTTAATATTCATGAAAATGTTTCATTAAAATGTTGTAAAATAATTTAATTATTCTGTTACGATAGATTTGATTATTTTGTTATGAAAAAGTTTAACTATTCTAATAACTTGTCATTTTATTAAAAAAATATGTGAAACATGTATACATATACAGTAATTTATTTAGTAATTAATTTTTTATATTCATTGAGTATTTTATTATTAAACTTTTATAATAAATGAAACATATGTTTAATAAAAAATTTCAAAACAAATATTTATAGTTTTCACTTTCCTTTTAATAAGTTTGGATGCATGTAGTATTTTACTCAATGTTTATTTGAAATTCAATACTTAAAATTTATAATTAAGTTCTTATAAGTTTACAATCAAATTTTTATAGTATAAATGCTTTTAATTATGTCTTTATTATAATTATATAAAAATACTTTCAAATAAAGTTTTTATAATATACACATATTAAAAAATAAATTTTATATCAAATATAAAGATTTATTGATTAACAACTATTTATACAATATACAAAATTTGATTAAAAAGATACTTACAGAATAAAGAATCAATTAGGCAAGCTTTTGTATAACTTAATCAAAACTTAAAAAAATATTTCAACTTATAAAATAATTTAACCTTATTTGTAATGCAGTAGGAGAAAAAAAAGGAAAAAAATATGTAAAAAGAAAGGAAGGAAATGGGATAGAAATTCGGAAAACTTTTGAGAATTAATGCATGAAAAGAGAATTAGTTTAGGAATTAGAATTGAGATTAGAAGATTGAGATTTAGCGTTATATTTTATTGTTAGAGAGTAAAATTAAAATTTTAATTTTGAGATATGAAATTTTAATTATTTTATTAATTTCAGAGAGTGAAAATACATATTTTAAAAAAAATTAAAATTTTAATAATATTTTTTTTAAAAATATTTTATTTTATTTTTTAAATTTTAAATTTATTTTTTAATTTTTATATTTATCTTAAATTAAATATTATATTAAAATATAAATCAATTTAATATATTTTATAATAAATACAATATAAAAAAACTTAATTTATTTTTTTCTTTGAATATTTATTTTCTAATTTCAGTCTCTAAATGGATTAAGGAAGGAAGGGTGATGATGAGTGGTTGGCAAGAAAGGGTCCCACACGGGTGAACAAGCTGTGGTTACGTTTTGATCACTCAAACTGAAATTGTGTGCGTCTCTTTCTTCTTCCTTCGTTCTTCGCTCTTAGCCTTTCCAACTGTTGTGCTACTCTTATAACTATTATGAGGTCACAACTCATAACAAGATATTATTAAAACAGTTATTTAACTGTCTCTCATTACTGTGGCGACCACCCATTGGTGACTTGCTCATCCTAAGATATTTTCTCTCCCCCCCCCTCTCATCTCTCTCCTCCACTTTATTTTATTAAAAAAATAATATAATTCTCAAATTAATAATATTATTTCTTTTTAATTATATATATTTTTATCATTTTTTAAAATTATTTTAAACGTTTATTTTGTTATATTAATATTTTATTATAAACTTTATCATATTCATAAGAATTGTACATAATCTTGAAAAAGATAAAAATAATATAATCAATTTGAAAGTAATATGTTACTTTTCTTTTATTATTAAAATTATCTATCTTATAAAATTATGTATTTCAAAAATTTATCATAATAAATTTCTATTTAAAATATATTTTTTCTTTTTGTGCTGTTTTATATATTAGAATTTTTTAACAATAATTAAACTCTAAACTATTTTTATATATTTTTTTAAATTAGTTATATTTTACATTTTATTACCTATTTTTTTACAATAAAAAACCTTTTTCGTTCACATTGCAATTAAGATAATAAATAATAGATATTTGTATTATTTGTCTATTTAATTTGAAGTGTCAACTTGTTTATAATAACAACAAAATAAGTAACAAAATGCAAAAATATAATTAACTTTCAAAAATCATATATGCGAAAATAATTTGTTTTATTTATTTAAAATATCCATTATAATTTATAATGAAGTATTTCTCCTTAAGAACTAGGTTCCAACCATCTTCCTTCTTTAAAGCATGTTATGATCAATAACTTAAAAATAGAAATATTATATCGTTTACCCGCATAAATAATTAAGCTGAAATGTTCTTAGCAGTTAGGATAAGAAGACAGAAAAGAGATGACTAGAGCAGCAAAAACCGACATTTTTCTTAACCTTGGCGTGATCATACAATAACCTTAATCAAAAGAATCTCCTTACCAAATGCTATATTAAATTAATTGACTGATAGGTGTTTTATACTTTTATATTTATATAGCAAAGTTATGGTTGGAAGATATTTTTATAGTGAACGAAGCCCTATCAAGGAAAACTACTTCAATTTGGGGTTGCTCAGTGCAATATTATATTAAGTAGAGTTTATTTTGAGGTATTGGGACAGAGACTAAAAGACTAAGACTCAGTATCATGTTTGTTGGTTCAGAGACTGGTACTTAAATTTCTGTTTCTGTCAATAAAATTTCAGTATTTTCAAAAAGTGATGACACAGGAGACTGAAATTTTTAAAAATAGAGACTGAAACTTTAATAATATTTTATACCTAAAATACTCTCATTTCAATTAATTAATTTCAATTTTACTTTTGTACAAATTAAATTAGAGTTTCATTTTTATTTTAATTTCTGTCTCCCACTTTACACCAAACAGGATACTAAAATTTATTTTTATCTTTGTCTTTTAGTTTCTAATTCTGTCTCAGTCTTTCAATCTCTGTCTCTCCACTAAATACTACCTATATTATCATTTTCTTAAACCTTCCATCGATATCAAGATGATTTTAAAATATCATTCATTGGCTAGAGAGCTTAAATTAGATCCGTATACCTAACATAAAAAAAAATAAGGCACTAAACTATGAGTTACGAGTACGACTAATTTGATTTTTAAAATTTTCTTTTCTCAGTTTCATCAAGTCCGTAAAACATATAACAAAGCTATTGTTTAAGTTGTGCAACAACTTATTTTGGAAAAGTTATATGTGGTTTCATTCTTTTCTTTTTTTTTTTTTTTCTTTCTTGTTAACTTATTTATTTTCCCCTGCCTTTTATAAGTCACAAACTTTGTCAAAATATTATATTAAACTTTTAAACTAAAATTACAAATTATATGCATAAATTATCCGGTAATAATTTTCTAGTCGATAACTTTATTTTTAAGGTTGTTGAAATAGCAGAATTGAAGGAAAATATACTTATTATCAATTTAGATTACTAAAGTATTAAAGTTATCTTTAAAATTGTATAAAATTAGAGACTAATTTGGTGTATTAATAATAATGATTCAGTAGATGACACATATACGAATAATATTGTGACATAAATTGACACATAAATAAATAGTATTGTGACACGTGACAAGGTCATTCACATCATCATGTTATGTGTAATTGACCGATCTGTTATCGTATCATTATATATGGTCAAATTATGATATAATACATGTCATTAAAGATCTACGTTATCGAGCTATATTATCCATGCAAGTCACTAACTGAAAACATGTTAGAGCGTAATATAATCCACTTTTATCAATTTCGGACACATAATTGATGCAATTTTAATCTCAAAAACAATTTTAATGTATACTCTCAATCTCAGATACCATTTTAAAATTTTACTTAATTAATTGATTTTAATATATCAATTTAATAAATTCCTTAAAGTTACATATAATGCCATTTTAGATTTTAATCTCTTAAATAAAATTACTGAGTTCATAGAAAATAAGCAATCGTATTATGTATATTAAAATTAGTCATTAATATAGAATATATATTAAAATACATTAAAAATAAATTAAATTATACATGTATTTATATATAAATATATAATAATTAATTTGATAACTGATTTTTAGTGTGTAGTAATTTGTACCTAATATTTTTAAATAAAAATATTTAATAACAAAAAAAATATTAACAAAAGTAGTTAAAATTTATTTTATTTAACATTCATTAATAACAATTAATAAATGATAAATAAAAGAAATTCTGACTAATTTTAAAAAAATAAAATATTAAAGGAATATAATGTGTATCTTTCAAAAGCTAATAATTAATGTGACACATTATTAATTATATGTTTCTCTAAGGGACTAAATTGATACAAATATAGCATTTTAGAGAGTGAATTGATGATGGCATGTAAAAGCTTTTTCAGGAATTAACATACATGTTCCTTTGCTGCTCCATACATGTCTCAAAATTTCAGCCACAAGCTAGCATCCCTCCTCGACCAAAAAGAAAAGCTTCTCTTCTTCACACTCTTCAATTACATGTCTTTATTATTCATTACCACCATATCCGCGTGTGTGTGATCGTAGAATTGGGAACACATTCACAAGTTTTGCTTTCATAATTATTGAAGACTTGTGTCGGAAATTAAATGAAAATACCTTTATTATTCTCATCCTTATCATCACTCGCTCTTTCAATTTCATGGGATACTAAACGCACACACACACATACAATAATGAATAATGAACTCTGTCTTCATGCACCATATAGTTGTGTGTATTATTCTTTAAATTTTTAGCAAATTTATCGACTATAAATTTAGTTAGATCAGTTATATTCATCTTATTTAAAATTAGGTGATATCTAACATAATTTTAAATTTCTAATTATACTAACTTTCGATTCGTTTTGAGTATGATAGTATCATGTTAAAAAAATTTCTAGAAAACCAATATTAATTCGGCCGACTAATTTAAAAATAAGTAAATAATTGATAAGAAGTGAACATAAAAAAGAAAATTCAAATTAAAAACAAGAAAAATATCCAAAACTTAAGTAAAAAGAATATTTAAAAGTGAAACAAAATAAAACTAATTAAGAGTATCTAATTTAGGATTTAAGTTTAAAATTTAAGGTTAGAATTGAAAATATAAAATATAAAATTTAAAATTTAAAACTTTTTAAGTTTATTTTAAAGTTCTGAAAGATGGCATGGCCAGCAGGCGGACCTGGAGACTGGAGAGGGGGTGTGGCCCGTGCAGCAACTGTAGAAAAGAAGGATAAATAAAAAAAGAGGGATAAGGTGCGTCGAAAAAGTTGAGAAATCAGCACTTTTATTAAAATTTGGTTTGTATTTAATTAGCAATAGAAAAAAATGAGTAATTTTATATTATTGGATAAAATTTTACACTATTAAAAATATCAATAATTACTAATTAATAATTATAAATCACAAAATTTGTTGGCTCCTAACATTCTTCAACGTGTGACTGTAAGAAAAAGGGATAAAAATTTATATGATTTTTTTTTTTTACTATGAATAGAGTGCGAGTGAAATTAAATTAACTATTTGGGTTTTTATTTTAGATATTTAAAATTGGACAAAGCAAATCAAACGTATATGAAAAATATATTGTTGTGCCTTGTTTTTGTTTGGATACACAATACATATTCTCTACTATTTTATTAACGTTATGTCCTTGTTTGCAAACTCTAACGGATAAATATATAATAATTCTTACACTCAATGGCTTAGGTTTTTAGAAAAAAAAATATTATATTAGAAATTTCATAAAAAAAATATTTTTTATTTCTTAAAAATAATTATTTCAAGAAAAAGATTCAATTTCTTATTATAAACTACTTTTGATTTATAATTGACGATCTATGTATAATTAAAAAATAGATTCTCTTAAATTTTTTTTTTCAACTGAAAATGTAAATTATGATTTATAACTTTTTTAATATTTTTTCTCTTGTTATGAAATATATAATAAGAGATTATACTTTATATCCTGAAGTGTAAAAAAAAATTGAGAGAATTTAATTTCTGTATAATTATTAATTGATAATAAGTATAAAATCGCACATGCAAAGAAAATTGGTTGACTCACCACATTAAAAATTAAGCAAGTATTTTGTCTAAGCTATCATTCTAATAATTTTTGCTAACCTGTAAGCAATTACATGATTAATTAACAAAGTATTTGATCAATATAAAAAACTTCATCCATATCATCATCACTTATCATGATGACTAATTAAACTAAAAATTAAACTTCAATCTGTATCAGACTTTTAAGATGATGGGCAATATATAGATCCAAATCTCTAACCTACTTTTTTAATATAGAAATTTATCTTCTTATTATGATATATAAGCCATCCATGCATTTTATGTTTAAAAATTGGATATATAGAAGAGTTCAATTGAAGCACGAATTACATTGAGTTGGTCAATCACACTTTAAAGTCCATAATTTTGCAAAATTGGTGGTCTTAATATCTACGAACTATATATCCTATTAGTATTTAGCTTCAACGAACTATGATTTTAAATTACAATTGCAAATGTGTTATATTACCAATTGATTCTTTTTTTTTTTTTAATTACTCTTAATATCTAAATTGTCATCATCATTATTTTACACTCAACGTTTGTTAATATTTTCAAATATATCTAGGAAACAGTATATGTAAATTTTATATAATTTAAATATTAAAATCAAAATTACAAATTTTCAAAATTATCACCCTTAAATTCAATTCTAAAAACCATGGTTACGAGAAGTTGAGAACCAGACCAAATTGGTCGAATAAATTAGATTGACTTGAAATAAGGGGTTACTAAATCTATTTGGTCTAGACAAAAAACTGGTTGACAACGAATTAGTCAAAAAACAAAAAAAAATAATAAAAAAATAATTAATTCATGGAACTAATATAATTTTTTAATAATTAATCAATTTAAAATAATAAAATATAAAAATTATTTTTATTAAAAATATATTTTATATATAATTAAATTTTTAATTTTATGGATCTAATGATTGGTTGGATTTTATAAGGGATTAAAAACTAAAGGATCGAAATTAAGAATGGAAAGATAATTTTTGTTTAAGAGGCGCAGTGGAAGTTTTGTGTTAGGGAAAATATCCACGTAATGCAAGGTGCTTTCACTTTCGGTGTAATGGCAAATAGCAAAGGGGATTTGAAACATGAAAACCACTCTGGGATTTGCATTGTCCTCACAAAGTCAACACCAAACAACGCTGTCTTTCTAAACAGGTCGGCGAGAATCGGCACCGGTGCTGGTCCACACATACAAACGTCTCCATCATTTTGTTCTTCCATTATTATTCTAATTATTTTAATAATAATGATATTTTCTTTTACCATATATTATCATTTTTCTTGGTTCACGTTTTACCGCATAAACATGTCAGTTTTTATTTGTCCACAAATATACGCCAAGCAAGGCCATGCCAACACTTTGACATTGGGGAAAAAAAATTATTTTTTCTATTTGATTTGATGACATATATAGTCACATACATTGAGCAACATTGCAAACACCTGGTCATTTTATTTATTTATTTATTTTGGTTACACCGGCTTGATGATTAGATCTAATGCGATGATTTGGATTTATTCAAGTATAAATCTTCCTGTCAACGATCTATAATTCATAGATTAATCTCTACGTACAAATATTTTGTATTTACAAGCTTTACAAGTCAAAATGAAATTGACCTATTTTTGAAAAAATTTCGTTTCTTTTTTTTAGTTTTTTGTCAAATTTGTTGGATCTCATTCATGCGTTCTCTCTTTGTTTTATTTTTTTCGATTTTCATGATTTCTGAAATCAAGCTTTAAAATCGTTTTGAAGATAATGGAACTTCAGAAATATACCAAAACGATTATATAAATACACCCAAACGATTATAGAAATACACCCAAACGGTTAGAGAAATACACCCAAACAGTTACAGAAAAGATTACAGAAATACATCCAAACGGTTACAGAAATACACTCAAAAGATTACAGAAATACACCCAAATGATTTAAGAAATACACTCAAAACAGGAGGAGACAGTATATTTTTTATTGGAATCTTTTAATTTTTTACTGGTTAAGGATGAGGCACATGACAGAGACAATCTAAAAGAAAAACCTAGAAGAACAGTAAAACAGTACCTTGAATAATGTTTCTTCCTTTTTTCTGGTAATTTTTATGGAGATTTGTATCTTTTCTTCTTGATTTCTTCTACTATTCGCGAGGAGTTGGAATGTTTCTACAGAATCGTAGTAGTTTGTTTTGAATGTCCCTTGAATCTTGATGATTTGCGTTTTGATCGAGGAAGAAGAGGAAGAGTGAACGTGTTGTGAAAGGAGCGTGTGTTTTTTTCTTGATGGTTTGCGTTTTGATTGAGGAAAAAGACCAAGAGTGAACGTGTTGTTGAGCGCGTATTTTTTTCTTGCACTTGGAGCAACTTGTATAACTTGTAAGCCAAAAAAGCTTGTATGTGTAGCATGTCTCATAATTCAAATGGTATATTTTTTTTATATTTATTTAAAAATTATTGGTATTTGGTAGGAGTAAAAGAGATGGTAGTGATGGAGGGTATTTTTATCCAAAAAAATCAAAATGATGATTTTAATAGCAAATAAAATGTTAGGAACGATTTTAAATCCAAAATAACGTTGGGGACGAATTTGATTTTAACCCTAAATCTTAGAGACTAAAATAGAATTTATCCCTTAATATCAGTGTAAAATTATATCTAATAGTATAAAATTACATATATTTTTTTATAATTAAATACTAGCTAAATTTTAATAAAAATGTTAACCTTGAAACTATCTCTTTTTCAATGATAAAAGCTTACGTACAGTTATTTTTATATAAAATGTTAAATAAAAATTTAAGATAATCTAATATATTTAAATAAATTATTATCTTACAATTTTTTATTGTTAAATTTTATATAAAGACAATCATATATAAATTTTTACCTTTTTATATATATAATATTTTATAAAATTATTTTTATTTGATAAAAATGTTACTTATTTCTTTTTATTAGATAAGACATACACAAATAATTGCTTATAAATTTTAACGGTCAATTGACGTTTTGTAAGTAAAGAAAATTAAAAAAAAATTGAACCAGTTATTAAACTAATAAAATTAAAAATTAAAAGATTTAAAAATTTTAATTGAAATTTAATTTAAGTTAAATGGAATATAATAAAAGAATATCTTTTTAACTAACCTTTTACGTCAATTTTTTGTTAGAAAAAACTAGCAATTCACCGATTTTTTTTTATCTATTCACCTGCACCTGATTTTTTTATGCTAAATTATATTCGTTAAATAATCGATTATTCTCACTTAACCTGATTGAACTTATAATCAGTCCTATTCATGAACCAAGCTTTGTCACATAGCTTTTATTATGTACATACGCACAAGCTAGGTTTTACTATCTTTTAATTTTTCTAGTATGAAAATGACTCATGTTACATGGCCAATATAATTTCATAATCAAAATAAGAAAAAAAAGACTAGAAAATCAAGTATGCCGTCTCTTCTCTTTGTGAAGGAAAGAGAATAATAATAGAATTATTAATTATATATTGATTAAAAAATTATTGTACACCAATTTTTTTTTTCATGAAAAAATATCAAATCAAAGTTGAATGGAGCAATAACGAAACTTCCCTTTGAAGTTGGACTAGCCATTTTAGTTGACATACATGCGCTTTCAATTTCATAGCTTGTGTATCCAATCACAATTTATCTATGTATCTAGACAAATGAAATGAAAGATTATGATTTCTTAATTTCTTTATTATTATCGTGCCATCCATGGGGAAAGCCGAAAGAAAGGGTTTATACAATATAATAATATTGGGTGTCATTTTCTTTGACCAAAAAAGACCAGACAACAATTCACCTACTTCTCTTTGTTTAGGGTTCCCTACTATGTATACAAATTTAGGAACACATACATGAATGATGGATCCGATAATGTTGGGGAATCAAAATGGCGACTTACGTTGACATGTCTTATAGTTATGTTGTGATATGTGAAAACATGCATGCATGACTATGTCACAAAATCAGAGGGGCTATGCTTTACTTTACATTATTGTGCTTTAATTTCAAAGCCACTATCATATATATATGTTGGGTCTAAATAATTAGCTATAAAAAGTATGTTTCTTGAGAAATACTTCTAATAATGAAATGAAATAGTATTGTTGCTATCCTTTCTACTTAGCATGTCTATGAAAACATAAGTAGAGTTACGTTGCACAGTTGCAGCCTAGCTTGGCATCTCAATCTCATGATAGCTACTACTATATATATAGAGTAAACAGCTGTGAAATTTATTAACAAAAGAAAACGGTCCTGAAGGAAAATACGGAGAAAAAATAATAGTAATATCCAAATATTAAATATCATAGTTAGAGAAGTGAATCAATAGTGATATATATGCTATGATGTCTATATATACTTGCCTAATTTATTAAAAAGAGATCAAAATTAATATTTAAATTAAAAAATATAAAAATAAATAACTTTTTAATATTTAAAACTTATCATAAAAGACAAGTTCAGTAATTTCGACACTAAAATTATAGACACCATAGAATTTGTCATCAATAATAATATCGGTCATCAGACGATTGGATTATTAAGTCATAAATTCAACCAATAAATCACAAATTGAACTTATTGATCATACATAATAATTAAATAAAATATAAAATTACAATAAATAAATTTATAATTATAATTTTAAATATATGTCTTTGCAAACACATTAATAAACTATTAACTATTAGACATAACTAATAAAAAAATGAGGTAAATACTAAATTGATACCCAAAAAATTTAGACATTGACATATAGTACCTTAAAAATTTTATCGACAAAAATACCCTTAAAAAAGATTAATTGTGACAAAAAAAATATCTGCAGTCAATTGATTTATCTGGAATTAAAGTTAAATGCTGAGGTATCAATTATCATAATTACAAAAAATACCTATACTTTTAATTTTCAAAAAATTCTAATTCTTTTTTTTTTTGAAACTCTCATCTCTTACTCTTCCTCATCATTATTCACTCAAGTTTTCTTTTTTTTTCCCCAATAAATTCATCCTTATTTTCATTCGCCACCGTCACAGTTGAATTATCTGGAGTTAAGGTTAAATACTGAAGTATCAGTTAACAAGGACCATAATTACAAAAGTTACCCATATTTTTAATTTTATAATTTTAATATCCCAATTTTAATTTTTTAAAAATTCTAGTTCTCTTTTTTTTTTTAAACTCGCATCATCTCTTCCAGTTCTTCCTCCTCATCATCATTCACCCATGTTTTCTTCTTTTTTTTCAATAAACTCCTTCTTATTTCCATTTGCTACCGCCTCTACCTTCCTCCTCGATCGACAGCAACGATCCATCCTCTGATAGCCAATCCGTTTGGAGAGACATTCTCCGGCCCAAAAATGTGGGCTCGCTTACCACAGACCCATGAACCTGGGCTTACCTTCAGCAATCAGATTTTGTAAAGATGATGTAAGATATTCAGAAGGATCCGAACAATTTGAATTTTTATCTGAAAGATCTAGGCGTTGGAGAGGAAGGGAGCTGCTATTGTTGCAGAAGAGACTTCGAAATCGGCGGAGCTAGAAATGGCGAATTTAACAGAAAAGAAGAAAAAGAAAAAATAGAGAAAAAGTTTGGCTCAGAAGGAGAAAGAAGCTGGTAATGCCGCTTAAAAGAAGAAGTATTTTGAGATCGTGATTGAACATTACTCGAAGGCTATGGATTGGTTAGAGGAAGGAGAAAGAGGAAGGTAGAGGCAGCGGAAATGAAGAGGAATTTATTGGGGAAGAAGAAAACATTGGTCGATGATGATGAGGAAGAGGAAGATATGAGAGTTTGAGAAAAAAATGAATTAAGGATTTTAGAAAATTGAAATTGGGGTATTTTTAAAATTATAAAAATTAAAAATATGAATAATTTTTATAATTATGATCATTGTTAATTGACACTTCAGCATTTAACCTTAACTCCAAGTAACTTAATTGATCGCTGGTCACTTTTGTCAAAATTAATCTTCTTTTAAGGATTTTTAATTTTTGTCGATAACGTCTTTCAGATACCATTTTAGCAACGTCTGAATTTTTTGGGTACCAATTTGATATTTATCTCAATTTGATATTTAGCACTCCACATCCGTAAAATTTTTACTATTGATCTTAACATCAAAAGAGACAATATATTCAGAGACAGATTCATGTTGTATTTTGTAGGGGCAAGTGCCCTACTAACATTTTGAAAAAGGTGGATACTACAATGACAATTTTATAATTGTCTTCATGTGAAAATATTTCCTTTTGAATTTTGGATGATGGATTGTATAGTTAGATTTTGATATTTATAAAAATGTTATCTTTGTTTAAAGTGTGGCTAAATAAATAAGTCACACTTTTAAACAAATAATCTTCATGAGAAGATAAATTACTATCTTTATTTGAGTAATTGCCAAATATATATATACAAATATATATGTGCTCCATTAAAAAATTATATTTGTCCCCACATTAAAAAAAATCTATTTTTGTGTTAAAATATTTATTTTATATATATTTTTTATTTTTGGAATTAAATTTTGATACACTATTAGTGTAAAGTTGTTTTACATGTGTATTTAATTATATAACACCATATCATAAAAATAACTATCTTTTATATTGATTGGATTCATGTAAATGATCATCCAAAAAAATATACATAATTAGATAATTGTGAAAAATATTTTACACTGTCAGTATATTAAAATTAAACTCTAATTTGTATCTAAAAGTATAAGATAAATATATATTAAATTAATTTAATAAAAAAATAAAATATTATTGTAACATTATTTAATTAATGAATTTATTTAGTTAAAATTTATATCCTACTCAATTTTAATATTTACTAGTAAATTAAATAATTTTGTACTGGATATATATTTTGGTAATTAGTTCTTAAATATAAATTAGATTAAAAATTATTTAAAAATTAATTAAAATAATAACATATTTTGTATTTTTATCTATCTAAGTAGCACATTTTATTATTATTTGAAATTAATTTTTGGTTTTTTTTATTAAATGATTGAATAATTATTAAATAATTTATAAAATATATAATGAGGTTATGAGAGATGTGGTGCATACCTTTTTTTTTTCTAAAATATCATTTATCGTACATAATTCATAAAAAAATTTGTTTCACTTTTATTATTGAGTAGAAGATAATCTATTTATCGTTTTGATTAATCTCATTTATTATTATTATTATTATTATTATTATTATTATTATTATTATTATTATTATTATATTTAATTTATAAAAAATAAATTAATAACCATATTATTACTTATTAATATATCAATATTTATAATAAATAAATAAATAATTATTTAATATTTAATATTTTCATATTATTTATTTTTATATACTTTATATATTTATATTTTTTTATTAGTTTTATATACTATGTGTTTGTCTGTATTGCTTAAAATTTCTGAATTTGTTGCTGAATATGTTATAATCATAATTTACAAATAAAGAATGAAAGACAAAATCAACAAAAAATTTTGCCTAGCATCACCGTACTTCATTTGATCACATCTTGCAAACTGTTTTTCAAAATTTCGTTCCGAATTCTTAAAAATTCTCATCCCAGTTAAGAGCTTAGATTGTAAATCTGGATCACTTTTATCCCTCAATGACATCTAGTATCAAAAGTGGTGTGTTTATGTTTTTCAAATTCATTAAGATTGAATTGAAAAATTGAATTTAACCAATAATTAATAGCATGAAGATTTTTGTGAAGTTATGAGTCTTAATAGATATCTAAAAATTTTCAAATAATATTCCACAGTCTTTTTTTTAAAATTTTTTTACTATGTCTTTTCTCTGACCTTATAAATAGTTGGATGAAAAAAATTCATTGTAAATTTATTTTCACTATCCACAATATACACACGAACAAGTGGCTTAATAAATTTGATAATATTAATACATTGATTCTAAAATTTAGAATAAAAAACTTGATTCACAAACTTTTTAACTTTGTCTTCTTTGGAGTAAACTAGCTTATTACTATATGAACAAAATACGTAAACTAGCTTGTTACTATATGAACAAAATACTCAAGACCAAAAAATAATATAACATCCCTAAAAAGTCGATTTTTTTACCTAAATGCGCATGTGGAACACTTTAATTCCCAAAATGTGCATGGATTATGTTACGGTGGGTAACCGGAGATTAACAGAATAGATGACGTTGGTTGGCCCAATCGCCCGCGGATGGTAGTCTCCGAGTTGGTTCGCACGCTGGAGCCTCCTTCCGACTTGTGTGCGTGAGTGAATGGGGGGTGGTACCTGCAAAGACACTCCGATGCCTAAGTTAGCAAGGGCGTTAGCAGGTCTAGAGAGTATTGGGTTTAGAGATACCTGAGGGGTGTCAGTGTATTTATAGTGGTGAGCCAATAACCACCGTTGGAGTAGTGTCGTATCTTTTGGGTGTTAACCGTCCCTCTATCTTAGGGAGGTTAAGATATGGCTTGATGAAGCGATTAGAGAGATTTTAGGGGCGGTTACTCATTTGAATGAGTGCTTATCTGCCAGCTAATCTCAAGTCCGACTTCTTTAGAGTAAGTCGTAGTCAGCACCGACTTCTTATATGAAGGTCGGTGCTTAGCTAGGCTTAATCTTTCGGATTAGGCCTTTTATTTGGACCTGGGCCTTTATTATTGGGCCAGGGTATGAACAGATTAAAATCTTTCTGAAAATGCACAACTCTATTTTTTGACCGGCGTCCGCGAAATGGATTTTCATATCATTTCAAGTCAGGTGCCCACAAAATGGGCCAACCATATCAGGTGCAGCTCCCACGAAATGACTACCCCCATTTCCTTGGTGGCAGTAGCGAAATGAAAGAAATAACTCAAGGACACCAAGCGCGAAATTGGGGCATTACGGAGGTGAGGACACTCTCATATTCACTCTATGGTATAGTCATAATTTGACGTAGAAAAATGGATATTATTGCCCTTATATTGAAAAAAATTTTGTTTAAAATGTTATCTCTAGGTTACTTGTGTTTGTGTGTGTTGCAGAATTATCTGGACAGTTGACCATAATTATCTGGACGTACTTAGGAGTAAGAATTTCTTGATTATGTGTTGGTTTGAATTAGCTTATTTGAGTTAAAAAAGTATTTTTTATAAAAAATAAAATAAAATACTTTAAGTTTTAAACATATTTTGATACATCTTTTAAGAATAAGTATTTTTATTAAAAAAATAAATTATTTGCTTTTTTTTAAAATCCAGTAATACCTTGCTTTAAAAAAAAGCAGAAACAAAAGACGTTTTTAATATTTGAAAACTCTTTTTAAAACGTCTACCTAAATGTAAAATAACTTTTATCTATAAAAAATAATTTTCTTAAAAAAGATAAAAAAATAAATACTTTTTTTCAAAAGTCAATTCAAACTAGTCCTATGATGATTTCTTTGCAGGTCAATTGTATGATTTAGTTGTTGCTCATTATTATAGTCTCTCTATATGTAAGATGATATTTTTTGAGGTTTGTAGGTAAACATGAACTATTGATCTGATGTTATGCCACTGCTTTCTTATAAAATTATTTTATGGGATATCATCATAAGCAGACAATCCATAAGAACTCAGAAAAGCTACTTTGGAATATTGTAATTTTGATGCTAATGAGCTTGCAGCTTATTACCTCTTATAGAAGTGACACATTTTTCTTATTATCATGGTAGAAGAGATTTTGGGTTCATTCATATAATTGTATTTTATATTTGCTAGTTCATGCACCTTCACTTAGTGAAATTCTTGCAACCTTACAACCAAAGGTTATTCCTTCTACTTGTACAGTTTCGGATAAACTACTTAACTTTTATGCTGCTATATGTTTTGTGGGTATTGTTGATTCACATTACTTACCATTCAAGGGCAGCAAAGTTAATTAAGATATAGTTGAAAATCGTCTAAGGTAGATAATATACTGTTGACAAATTTGATAATAACATTTAGTGCACAAAGAATGCTTTCTCAATTAGGTACTTTGTATTGGATTCAATCTATGTTCTTATTAGCAACTAAGTATTAACATTGTACAATATTAAGCTGGCAAACAATCAGTACCCCCATCGCCACTGCGCCTGTCTTGCGTCGTTGTCCTCTCCTCTCTATTCTCAGGTTTGTTCTTGTGTCACCGTTTTTTTATTCTTTTTATTTTTCCCTTGAAACCTTAACTTCTCATCCTCCTCTACCTCCTCTTTATGACAACGGCTCTATATCATCTGCAACTCGTTGCCATCGCCTCTTCCATTACCAGGTTTGCCTACTTTTTTTTGTATTTTGGTAATTAAGTTAATGTTTATTTTTTATTTTGTATTTGTTATTTGTTAGTTTAATTTATACATTAGGTTAATATGTTAGTTTAATATAGGTTAATTAAATTAGTACAGAGTAATTAGAGTTTAGTTCTTTATCAAGACGTGATATAGGTAAATATATTAATTTTGTTAAATTAGGTTAATTTTGGATAGAGTTTATGGTTTAAATTAATTCAAAGTAATTAGGATTGATTTATGATTTATTATTAAAATAATTTAGAATAATGGGTATTCAGTTACGATTTAGAGTAATTTAGAGTAATTGGTGTTTAGTTAGGGTCTTTTACAAATGTTATTAATTCTGATTATTAATTGTTACATTTTATTGACTTTATTTTCATTTTAAGATTTTCTTTTTTTCTTTGAATCTGGCATATCTTTAATTGTGGTTGTTCGTACTGATAATATATGTAGGTTGTTCATGTAGTACCGAAATTGATTTTTTTATCTCTAAACATATTAAGTTATTTAAGTTTTATGCCATACTTACTTTTCTTACGATAGAGTTTTAGAATAGAAATGGAAGAAGGTTGTCCATTGGTATAACACCCTAACTATCAAAATGTCACGCTTCCGGATGCGCCACTTTGATAACTCAGATATTACGACAACTCTTAAAATATTTAATACTAAAATATGAGCCTGTTTAAAAATTTAAACCGAATTACTGCTCAGAAAACTTTTAAATATCTTACATCCATACAAATATCAATACTTACAAGGGATACTTTTATATATATATATATATATATATATATATATATATATATATATATATTATTAATTTTACAAGCATTACATAATCAAATACCTATCCCTCTTATAAAAACTCGTAACGATAAAAGGTGAGGAAAAAAGTAACTAATACAACACAAACATCATTCAAAACAAAAGATGAATAAATAAGTTCTTCCGAACTTCGTTGCCCATAACTTGAAAAAGAAAAGACCTGTACGGGAGTGAAAACATCGCCCTCGAAAGGGTTCGCACTATAGGGTTATAGAATTATTATAATAGGATACGTAAAAATAAAAACTGTTTTTAAAGTACAGTGATTGTTACCCGCCTTATGTATATTTTTAAAACTATAGATCCACATTCAAAATTCGAAATCCTTTTTTAAAAAAAGAAATCCATTAATTCTCCAAAAATCCAAACCTTTTTAAAAGAACTTTTCCTAGGTAGTATGAATGAATGACCAAACTGTTCCAAGCATAGCTTCATTAAGTCTATAATGAACCAATTTAGTTTTTCATACTTTACTAAACTAAAATCACAAACCATTCACGGTCTTCGACCCATCACATAATCAATCATGGCCAAAGGCCCAAATATTTCAATCAAAAGTCAATCCACCACAATCCAAACAGTTTTCAGTCACAAACACAAATAAGAAGGTTCAAACACAATCAAGCAGTTATATCAAGTAGAACAATTAGCAATTAGACATAATTATTCACGTAGGCAAACCAATTACAATATGTACACCCAAACAATGTCACGTAGATGCATATGATGAATGCCTACCCTATGGATGATGAGTCTCATCTGTCAGTTATCAAGCCAACTCGACAAGTCCGGTTTGCTAAACCCTTGGACTATCCCCCGACGCGCATCCCCACGAGTCTATGCATAGCTTTTTTTCATATATATATATATATATATATATATATATATATATATATATATCAAATCGCTTAATGGGGTACCATTTCCGAAAATTTATACGCGCCCGGTCACCCTTACGTCGTAAGGTCAATGGAGTATCGAGTCTCAAACTGGAACATGTGGTGGCAAGCCACGATACTTTACCCAGGAAAACTTGTATTTCAGATAAAAGAAGTGCAAAGGCCTGATTGGAGAAAAATTGCCGATTAAGAATTTATAATAAAAATAGCGTTGTGAGTACAGTTCTTAACCGACGAAAAGTCCACTTATAAATTTAAAAAGGGTTGTCACAATTTAGAATCAATTAACTGAGAGTAGAATTCCAAGGTCGTTTCTCAACGAGTTGACAAAAGGGTGTAATTTATTGGTCAGGAATTTTCTGAGAAATTTTTAGAGTTGAAAATGGAAAAGTAAATAACTGAAAATTAATGCAAGGAGCAATTAACAAGAGATGTTGTGTATTTGGAATAAAAAGTCTTGTCTAGGAGAAGATTAATTGGAATTTCTATCCTTGTTGGTTTTTCAAAGTATAATAGCAAAAGATTATTACTTCTACTTAGTTATCCTCTAACGAATAGGGGAAAGTTAAGTAGGTAAGACCAACTCTAATTCACAAGTCCTAATCACTTCCCAAGGAAGGATTAGAGTTAGTAAAAATCTAGTTGGCAGCAATTTCCAATTACGTATCAACACTTGAGTCTTCCAACTCAAGGGTTTCCTATTAATCAACTCCAAAGCCAAGTTGGGGGTTTAAATCATAACATGAATGCCATTTCTCAACAACATGGAATAAGAATAAATAAGAGATATGGTAATTAAAATAAATTAATAATGGACATATAAAATGGAACAAACTAAAGATTGCAATCATAGAGAAGAAAACACACAAGAAGAAAAATCATGGTTAAATAGTGACCACAGGTTCTGTGTTATTAACTTAAAAACCATGTTCCAAATTAAAGTCTTCAAACAAGTTTAACAAAATTTTTAATTTGAATTAGTGAAATGCTATAAAATAGTGTCTTGAAAAGAAAATCATTACTTCAACCAAACAGTACATACATGCAAGCAACTACTACCATACAATCTATCCTACCTAATAAAAGAAAAATAAAATATTGGTGTTAAGAGAGAGATTACCTCCGGAAGTCAGGTGCTGACCTCCCCACACTTAAGGCTTAGCATGGTCCTCCGTGCCATCTGTGATGAGAAAAGTGGGGCTAGGAGCATCACTTCCTATGTCCGACTTGTCATGGCTCTCCATGCTGAAATGTGAAGTGGAGTCCGGGGTATATTTCTCTTCCGGAGGTGGGTGAGTACTAACAAGGAGGTCCTTCAAGTAGTTGTATCGACGCTTGTTATGGCGTTCTATTTGCTCAGCCCGCCAGTCTTGCCGGTCCAACCTCTCAAGGATATGAAGAAGTAGCTGATTAGTGGTAGGTGCTTGTGGAGTGGGTGATGATGGAGCGGAATAAGAAGGGCCTTCAGGTCGGCTTGCGGAAGGTATTGGAGGTCTGATATACTTTCCATTCGGGACATACTGATCATCCCTAGGAATTATGGCCTTTGTATCCCTAGCCAGATAGGAGACTCCCACTGCAGAGACCAAATCTATAACCAACACGGGAAAATGAAGGTTGCCCGCTATCTGTACGTGTCTCATGGCCTGCCGGATGAGTTAGGGGCAAGTGGAGAGGTTGCTCTGTCAGAATGTACCAGATGAGAATAGCCATGTCAGTAGTGGACTCATGAGTGCTTGGAAAGATGTAGTGGGACATAATCTGTGCCCACACGCAGGCCTCCAAGGTGAGTGCTTGGGCGGAGATACTCTTGGGTTTTGCCCGGTGTTGTCCATAGATCCAACTGCTGTCAGGTTGTGCTATGACTCCAAGGACGCTGTCCTAGTCAAACTAATATGTCTGGCGCTTAAGCTGGGCCTCTTGATATGCATCTAACCCCTCTGGGCTTGGTGGAAGATTTAGTACTCTCTGAATGGCACCTTCGGAGACAGGGACTTGCTTCTGGCGAACATAGACAGACTGCAATGTAGGCGAGTGAAAGTTGGAGTAGAACTCAACTACCCAAGAGAGATTTGCGTCCCGCGACTGCCTCTTTAAGAATCTCCACTATCTCTTTTCAATGCAGGCTCCACAAAGTCAATGAAATGTGTTGGAAGGATGAGTAGGTGCTCATTATTGTAGTTCCTCTCTGCCAAGATCGGGAACATCCACTCACAGTAACGGTTAGTGAACCGTGCGGAGTCCCGTGCAGGAAATTTCTTTTTCTGCTTCATCAACTTTGATGGTCCTCTTCACTTGCTTAATAGGTGGCTTGACGCTTGTAGTGGGTTGCGCCTTAGCCGGTGCTCTTTTAGTTCCTTTCCTTGCTGGTGTCTTGTCAGAAGCCTTCTCTTTTCCTCTCTTGGTGGCCATCCTAAAGAAGGAAGAAAGAGAAAATATCTTAAATACATGGTAGTTACAACATGCATGGAAGACATCAATAAAAATCATGAAGGCATATCATAACAACTAGATACGAGAGGGTTAAAGGCATGCAATAATAAGCATGAGAAGCATAGCTCAAGCATCTATAGCAACAATGATATGTAACAAAATAATGAGCACTTGTATGATAACAATTATGAATAATAAGCTCAATATACATGGATTGCAAAGGTTGTGAAAAAAAAACATTAAAATGTAAGAATAAAATAGATAAAAAATCAAAATACCATAAGAGCTTTTTCACAAACACTTGGTTTGCAATTTAAAAATAGGAATTAAAGTAATTAATCCAAGTGTATAGGAGACCCAAAATAAAATGTCAATTGTTAAAGCATTTCTCATAATATCCACAAGCTAAAACATAGCAAAATAATCACCCAAATAAAGCTCCAACACCAACATAAAAATACAAGAAAAAATTATGAAAAGGGAATTAAAAATAACAAAGCTAATATAAAATTAAAAATAAATAAAATAATCAAATACAATAAATAAAAGTAGAATGAAAAAGTAGAAGGAAAGAAGAAAAGGGAAACCTTAAAGAGAAGTTGGAAATAGGAAGAAGAATAGAGTAAGAATGAGAGAATGTGAGTAAGAAGGAAAGAAGAAAAGAAAAGGAAATTGTTGCTGCCGGAGTTGGTTGTCTCTGGTGGGTGTCCGCTGGTGGTGGTGGGAGAAGGGAGGAAGAAAGAAGAAGAAAGAAGGAGAATTAGGATTTGATAAAGAAAAGAATAGTGAAAGAAGAAAATTCTGGGCGGCGCGCTGAGTAAATGACGCGGCGCATACGACGCGCACGCGTCGCTCACGCGTACGCGTGGGTGGCTAGAAAAACAGGAGACGTGTAAGCTTTGGTCACGCGTATGCGTGACCTCTGGTCGTGCTAAACACACGCTACCAGCACCAAGGCAGCACAACTAGGCACCGTTTCTGCACAGTTCCAGCGCAACTCTCTGCCTATTTTTTTATTTTTGCGCACCTGCATATGACGCGTACGAGTCATAGACGCTCACGTGTGGATGCACATTTTTTTATATAAAATATAGAAAATTAAACTTAAATATGCAAAACTGGAAATTAACACTGATATAAATAAAATGAAAATAATAAAAAAGGAATATCATACCATGGTGGGTTGCCTCCCACCTAGTACTTTTGTTTAACGTCCTAAAGTTGGACGGTCTATAAGCTCAGTCCTCTTCCTCTGCTGGATCTGCCAAGAGAAAGATCTCCAACTCCTTGTTGTTCTTTATCTTCTCACCATGATATAGCTTCAACCGGTGGCCATTGACTTTGAAGAAGTTGGGGCTTGAAGGGTGACTTAGGTGGAAGACTCCATATGGCTCTGCCTTTTCCACTCTGTAGGGTCCTTCCCACCTAGATCTCAATTTGCCTGGCATGAGTCTCAACCTTGAGTTATAGAGGAGGACTAAATCTCCAGTTCTAAACTCTTATGGCTCTGCCTTTTCCACTCTGTAGGGTCCTTCCCACCTAGATCTCAACTTGCCTGGCATGAGTCTCAACCTTGAGTTATAGAGGAGGACTAAATCTCCAGTTCTAAACTCTCTTCTCTTGATGTTCTTGTCATGCACAGCATTCACCCTTTCCTTGTAGAGTCTTGAGTTCTCATATGCTTCTAGTCGAAGGCACTCTAATTCTTGTAGTTGCAGTTTCCTTTCAATACCGGCTCCCCCCAGTCCTAAGTTGCATTCCTTTACCGCCCAGTAAGCTTTGTGCTCCACCTCCACCGGAAGGTGACAAGCCTTTCCGTAAACTAGGCAGATTGGACTCATTCCGATGGGTGTCTTGTAAGCCGTCCGATAAGCCCAAAGCGCATCTCCAAGCTTGGAGCTCCAGTCCTTTCTGTTAGGCTTGACAATCTTCTTTAATATGCACTTTATCTCTTTGTTAGACACCTCGGCTTGCCCATTAGTCTAGGGATGGTAAGCTGTTGCCACCTTGTGAATAATGCCATATTTCTTCAACAGACCTGTCATCCTCCTGTTACAAAAATGGGAGCCTTGATCACTCACGATTGCTCGTGGTGATCCAAAGCAACAGATAATATTATTTCGAACAAAAGAAACAAAAACGTTAGCATCATCAGTACAGGTAGGAATTGCTTTCACCCATTTAGAAACATAATTAACAGCTAACAAAATGTATAAGAAACTATTAGAATTTGGAAATGGACCCATGAAGTCAATACCCCAGACATAAAAAATTTCACAAAACAACATAAGTTGTTGGGGCATCTTATCCCTCTTGGATATATTTCCAAACCTTTGGCATTGGGGGCAAGATTCACAGAAAGCAATAGCATCCTTAAAAAGTGTGGGCCACCAAAATCCACAGTCTAAAATTTTTCTGGCAGTTCTTTGAGGACCAAAGTGTCCACCACTTTTAGAGGAGTGGCAAGCCTCTAAAATTGACCGGAATTCGGATTGTGGCACACATCTTCTAATTATTTGGTCAGCACCACATCTCCACAAATATGGGTCATCCCATATGTAATACTTGAACTCGCTTTTAAGCTTGTCCTTTTGGTGCTTAGTAAAATTAGGAGGAAAGGTACGAATAACCAAATAATTAGCTATAGGTGCATACTAAGGAACCAGCTCAGATTCTTCTTGCGAGCTATCAAATGGAAAAGCATCATTGATAGGAGTGAAGTCACTTTTAATATGATCCAGGCGACTTAAGTGGTCCGCTACTAGATTTTGGGAACCATTCCTATCTTTTATCTATAAATCAAACTCTTGCAGCAACAATATCCAACAGATTAACCTTGGTTTGGACTCTTTCTTAGATAACAAATATTTTAAGGCTGTATGGTCTAAATATACTACCACCTTAGTACCAAGTAAATAAGTTCGGAATTTATCCAAAGCAAAAACAATAGACAAAAGCTCTTTTTCAGTGGTTGTATAATTAGACTGAGCACCATCTAGAGTCTTAGAAGCATAAGCAATTATATAAGGGTCCTTATCTTCGCGCTGAGCCAGCGCCGCTCCTACCGCATAGTTGGATGCGTCACACATGATCTCGAACGGCCTACTCCAGTCAGGCCCTCTCACAATAGGAGCTTGTGTCAAGACAACCTTTAGCTTGTCAAATGCCTCCATGCAGTCTTCACTCAGCTTGAACTCTACATCCTTCTGCAGTAGACGGGATAAAGGCAATGCTACCTTACTGAAGTCTTTGATAAACCACCGGTAGAAACCTGCATGACCAAGAAACCAACAGACTTTCCTCACAGAGGAGGGGTAAGGTAAACCAAAAATAACATCTACCTTTGCTGGATCTACAGATATACCAGTATTAGAGACGACATGGCCTAAAACAATACATTGCTTTACCATAAAATGACATTTTTCAAAATTAAGTACAAGGTTTGAATTAACACATCGTTCTAACACTCTAGCTAGACTATCCAAGAAAAGATCAAATGAATCACCATAGACACTAAAGTCATCCATAAAAACTTCCATACAATTCTCAAGAAAATTTGAGAAAATACTCATCATGCACCGTTGGAATGTAGCTGGTGCATTACATAAGCCAAAAGGCATCCTCTTATATGCATACGTTCCAAAGGGACATGTAAAAGTAGTTTTCTCCTGATCTTCAGAAGCAATATGGATTTGAAAATAGTCAGTATAACCATCTAGAAAATAGTAGTGCGATTTACCTGACAGGTAATCAAGCATTTGATTGATGAAAGACAACGGATAGTGATCCTTGCGAGTGGCCTGGTTCAGATGCCTGTAGTCAATGCACACCCTCCAGAAATTCTGCACTCTAGTAGCCATGAGCTCCCCATTCTCATTCTTCACTGTAGTGATGCCAGACTTCTATGGAATCACTTGAACTGCGCTGACCCATTCACTATCCAAGATTGGATAGATGATGTCAGTTTCAAGCAGTCTGGTCACCTCCTTCTTCACGACTTCCAAAATGGTGGAGTTTAACCGCCTTTGAGGTTGACGGATAGGCCTTGCTCCCTCCTCTAGGAAAATCCGGTGCTCACAGACTTGAGGACTGATTCCTACTATGTCCGCCAAACTCCACCCAATAGCTTTCTTGTGTCTTCTTAGCACACTAAGCAGTTGTTCCTCTTGTTGGGAAGTGAGTTCCTTTGCAATAATAACTGGGAGCTTTTGATTGTCCTCCAGATAGGCATACTTGAGGTGGGGAGGAAGGTACTTCAACTCTATTTTCAGCTCATGGCTTGGCACTTGATCATCCGGAGCCATTGGAGGTGGCAAGGTATCTTCAGTATACTCAGAGGACTTTCCCACGCTTGTACCTTGCTCCATAGTCTTCTCTTCTACTACCTCTTGGTGAACTTCAGCCACAGTCTCATCAATAATGTCACACTGGAAGATGGAGTGATCTTCTGGTGGGTGCTTCATAGCTTCATCTAGGTTGAAGGTCACTGTTCTTCCATCTATCTCAAATGAGTATGTACCTGAGAAGGCATCCAACTTGAACCGCGAAGTCTTTAAAAATGGTCTTCCAAGCAGGATGGATGAAGGTCTTCCTGAGTCATTAGGGGGCATCTCTAGGATGTAGAAATCAATATGAAACGTCAGCCCTTTGATGCTCACCAGGATGTCTTCCGCAATGCCAACCATTGAAATTATGCTCTTATCTGCCAAAACAAAATGTGATGCCGACCTTTTTAAGGGTGGAAGCCTCAAGGCATCATATACAGATAATGGCATAATACTGACACATGCACCTAAATCACACATGCAGTCAATAAATTGTACACCCCTTATAATACAAGTAACCTTGCATGGACCGGGATAACTACATTTTTCCAGTATAGCACCCATTAAAGCAGAAATAGAGCTACCTAAAGGGATAGTTTCTAGTTCATTTATCTTATCTTTATGCATGCACATATCTTTTAGAAATTTAGCATATTTAGGTACTTGGCTAATAGCATCAAAAAGGGGAATAGTTACCTCAACCTTTTTGAAAATCTTTACCATTTTGGGGTCTAGCTCCACTTGCTTCTTTGTCCTCCTAGCAAGGTGTGGAAAGGGAATAGGAATGACTTCTCTCACAATATCATCTTCCTTAGGCACTCCATTCCTTGGTTGAGAAACTTCTTCTTCAACCACATCTTGTACCTCATTCTCCTTTTTAACCTCTTCTACCTCAACAATGTCTTCCACTTGAATATCTTCTTTCGAGCTTGGCTCCTCGGGACTCCTCTCTGGCAATGTAGTTTCAGACCTCAAAGTGATGGCATTGATTCTACCCTTGTGGTTGAGTAGAGGTTGAGGGGGAAGTGCACTAGAGCTTGAAGGTTGATTTTTGGGGGTAGAGGGTTATTCCATATAGGATAGAAGAGCTTGGATGGTAGAAGTAAGACCATTGATGCCAGAGGCAACTGTGGCTTGAAGCTCTTTTTGTCCTTAAAGGATAGAACAGAGTGTTTAATCTTGGTTGGAGGAATGGGGTAGGTAATTTGAGGGGCTTGTGGTTGGTTGAATTGAGGTGCTTGGGCTTGTCTTTGGTGAGGTGCTCTGTATGAAGGATTTTGTTGATTCCTGTTGTGTTGATAATTGTTATTATTCCACCTTTGATTTTCACCATTGTCTCTGCCTCCTTGGTTGTAGTTGTCCCTCCATCCTTGGTTGGAATTGTCTCTCCACCCTTGGTTGGAGTTGTCTTGCCAACCTTGGTTGTAGTTGCCACCTTGGTTATAATTACCACCTTGCTGATAGTATCCTTGATTTGGACGATTGTAGTAGTTATTGGTAGCCACCAAGGTGTTGTCTTCTTGTTAGAGTTGTGGGCATTTATCAGTATAATGAGAATAATAAGCGCATATGCCACACACTCTCTGGGGGACTAATTGTTGACACTACTACTGTGGAGGAGGCGGAGGTTGTTGTTGATTAAGTTGGCGCTGCTTGAGTATATTGGTCATCTCTCCCAGAGTCTTGGTGAGAGCAGCGATCTCACTACTAAAAGAAACTTCTGTGATAGCCTTGGGATGATTAGTCCTTTGCCTTGCATTTTGGGTGGACTTAGCTAGATTGGTGATTAGTTGCCATGCTTCTGTCGCTGTCTTGTACTTCGTCAGAGAGCCATTACTCGTAGCATCTAATAGAGTCTTGTCTTAGGACTTCATGCCTTGGCAGAAACAGCTAATCAACACCAACTGGTCAATCTTGTGGTGGGGACATGAGTCTAGGAGATTCTTGAAGCGTTCCTAATACTCGTAAAGAGTATCTGATTCGCCTTAGATAATGCAGGAAAGTTCTTTCCTCAGTCTATCTGTAACTTCAGCTGGAAAGAACTTGTCCAGGAATTTCCTTCTGAGCAGATCCCAGTTAGTAACAACTGCTTCAGGTTGAGTGTAGAACCACTCCCTTGCCTTTTCCTAAAGAGAAAACGGGAAGGCATATAACCAAATGGTGACCTCATCCGCACCATGCCGCCTGGTAGTTGAGCAGGCTGTTTGAAAATTTCTAAGGTGCTTGATAGGCTCTTGAGCAGGTAAGCCATGAAGCTTAGGCAGTAGATTGATCAAAGCAGTCTTTAGTTCAAAAGATGCAGCTAAATTCGGATGACGCGCTTGATATGGTTGCAGTGTAAAATCCGGGGCTCCTACTTCATGGAGAGTAATCCTTCTAGGCTCCGCCATAGTACCTGCACTTAAATCAACAGAATCAGTAGAGGAGGAGCTAGTTTCTTTCTCAAATGACGCTTCAGATTCAACCTCAGATAGAACTGGTGA
Organism: Arachis hypogaea; assembly: GCF_003086295.3. Classification (NCBI taxonomy): domain Eukaryota; kingdom Viridiplantae; phylum Streptophyta; class Magnoliopsida; order Fabales; family Fabaceae; genus Arachis; species Arachis hypogaea. Next base: position 20,365,177 of record NC_092038.1, on the reverse strand, counting down.
ATTAGTAGAAACCCCTTTACCACCCTCAAAGGATAACCGATGCCGAGCTCGCCTAATACGTGAAATAGTCTTTTCAATTTCAGGATCAAACGTGGCTAAGCTCGGATCCGGTAATGAATGAGTCATTCAATGAGAGAAACATATAGCTCATGGTAATAAAATAGATTAAGAAAATTAAATAAGAAAACTACTACTAAACAGAAAGCATACAAATAAAAATAAAATAAAATAAAAAAAATGCAATTATGTAAATATAAAAGTTTTTACACCAACCAATAATTTAGCACACTGTTGCAACTCCCCAGCAACGGCGCCAAAAATTGACGGGCAAAAAATTTCCTATTAAGAATTTATAATAAAAATAGAGTTGCGAGTATAGTTCTTAACCGATAAAAAGTCCACTTATCAATTTAAAAAGGGTTGTCACAATTTAGAATCAATTAACTGGGGGTAGAATTCCCAGGTCGTTTTCCAACGAGTTGACAAAACGATGTAATTTATTGGTCAAGAATTTTTTGTGAAATTTTTAGAGTTGAAAATGAAAAAGTAAATAATTGAAAATTAATGCAAGGAGCAATTAACAAGAGATGTTGTGTATTTGGAATAAAAGGTCTTGGCTAGAAGAAGATTAATTGGAATTTCTATCCTTGTTGGTTTTTCAAAGTATAATAGTAAAAGGTTATTACTTCTACTTAGTTATCCTCTAACGAATAGGGGAAAGTTAAGTAGGTAAGACCAACTCTAATTCACAAGTCCTAATCATTTCCCAAGGAAGGATTAGAGTTAGTAAAAATCCAGTTGGCAGCAATTTCCAATTACATATCAACACTTGAATCTTCCAACTCAAGGGTTTCCTATTAATCAACTCCAAAACTAAGTTGGGGTTTAAATCATAACATGAATGCCATTTTTCAACAACATAGAATAAGAATAAATAAGAGATATGGTAATTAAAATAAATTAATAAAAGAAAATTTTGAAGCTGATAATTAATTGAAGAAAATCAAATAGGAAATAGAATTAAATGTAAAAATAATTCATTGCATTAATAAATTTCAAAATTAACAATATCCATATATGATCACGAGCAAATTAAATGGAAAATAAAAGAGTAGAGTAATAGAAAGGTAAACTAGAATGAAGACGACTCCAATCAAAGGTAATAGTAGCTCTCTCAATATCCAATCCAAAAGCATAAAACTAAAATCTAAGAACCCTAGGAGAAGTAGTGTTTTTCTCTAAGATTCCAAACTGAAAACTAAAACTAAGTGTATGTGAATGGATGATGAGTCTCAGCTTGTCCCCTGCCTCTAGTCTGTGTTTCTGGGCTTGAAACCAAAGTCAATCCATCTCAGTCTTAACTCTAAAATCCTCATGTCTCAAATTATTCCAAGTTCATAATCCATATTTTCTTAAAAAAAATCATATCTAATGGGAATTCTTTTTGAAAAGACTCAAATCCTTTACTTTTAAAGTCATCCGTTTAACTATTTTAAATCAGAGTTATTAATTAACAACCTTGGTAAAGACTCAAGACTTTAGGAAAGAATAGCCTACCTCATTTCTTAAATTCTTTTGAAATCCCCAAAATTATAGTTACTTAATTTGAAGTTAATTGAGATAGAGACTTAAAACAAAAATCAAAGCATGTTTAAAACACTAAGTTCCAAATCAATTATATTTCATTCTTAAATCGGTAACCTTTCCAAAGGCCCCGAAATTGTTTAATCTTGCTAAATCAAAATTTAAAGAGTACTTTAAAATCAAAACGAACTTAATTAATCAAAGTTCAATTTCTTTTAAAATCCACTAAAAATTCTTCCAAAAGTACTTCTTTAATCAAACTTCAAAACATAGGTTCTTTTATATTTAAATCAATCTTAAAACATAAACTTCCCATAAACATATTAAACTCGAAACATATATTCCTTAATAAATAAAAAACCAAGCAATGGAACCTCTCAAATTCATTCTTTTTCTAAATCACATTTTAAAATAGAATCTTAATTTTCATGAAAATTTGACAGCATGTCCCCTAAAACTTGGATTTTGCCACCTTTTTCGTGTCCCATCCAAACCATTCTGTAGCCCCTTCCATGGCTCAAAACCAAATCAGTTTAATTCCAAAAATTCATTTTTCAAGAAACAACTTCAAACTCAAATCATTTTCAATGAACCAAACTCGTTTCCAAAACATTAAAGAATTAATTTAACAAAACCAAACAATAATCCATCAAACAATAGTCATATTCATCCAAAACAGCCAGATAATACATAAGACTTACATAATCACCAGAAATTGTATTTATCACATCCATATCCATTTATAACAATTCAAAAGTATAAAATAAGCTGTTTTAGAAAATCACCCCTACCTCGCAAAGTCAAACCCATAAGCTAAATGCGTCACAAGAACCCTTTCTCTTAGCCCGAAATCAACTGCAGCTTCAATCACAGGTCTGCTCACTCCCGCAATAGCAGAAACAACTTTAATCTAAAAAGGCAATCTCGATAACTAAATCCTAAAATATAAATATCACGGAAGCCTTAATTACATATAACGGAAAACTAACGGCGGGGTTCGAAATAAAGTACACTTATGGTAACAGCAGAACAGAGCAGCCGCAATCCCGAGCTGACCCGGCAGCACCTCCGACAGCGGCTAGAAACTCCGGTGGTTCAACGACAAACTTAAATTGACAAGCAATTCCTCGGAACTCGATTTTACGGTACTAAAATCTCAGAAACTATAACAGGCTATAACAAAATATTGATTTCAAGGGCTCAAAAACGAAACGCTTACCAAGGAGACAAAGATTCTACCGGCGGTTACCGACAACAGCGACTGTGGTGGCGGTGCAGGCAACGGATGATAGAACGCACGACAGTGACTACGAACCCAGCACGGCTTCCTCCCCTCCATCACATTCTGGTGTTCCTCCTCCGACGTGCACGGCGACGGCAGCAGTCTCCATCTACAGCAACGGCGGTGGCCGAATGCAGCTCCTCCAGGTCGCGTCTCTGGCAACAACAATTCCCCCTTCTCACGTGGTTCTTTCCTTCAGCTCCAATCTTTCCCTGTGACGGCGACGGCGGCGATTCAGGATGAGGGCGACGGCGGCGGCAATAGCAAGACGCAAGGTAGCTTCTCTCTCTCCTTCTAGTCACGACCTCTCTCTCTCTCTCTCTCTCTCTCACAGTGACTCGACGGCGACGGCGGCTCCCAGCCCCGCCAACACCGTCCCCTTCCCTTCCCCCTCTTCTTCTCGGCTCTCCCTTCCTCCCGTGCCCCCCTCTTCTTTCTTTCCCTTTCTTTGTTTATTTCTTCTATAGGTTAGGTTAGGAAAACAAAATAAATGGCGGCTAGGGCTAGTTTAGGAGGGTTAGAGTTAATTTGGTTAAAGTTAGGGTTTGGATATTGTTTGAAAATATTTGGCTTTAGTAATTTTAGTCAAATTAAGATATGTTTTATTAATTTCAAATCTAATTTAAGCATTAAAATTACTTTAGAAATATTATTTAATTATTAATTTTCTAATTAGCATGCAATTAGGTATTCTATTTTTTTTTGTTAAAAAATAATGTGATTAATTTTTTTTGTTTATAAAAATTAAAGTATTAAATTCTGAAATCTCAATTATTCAACTAAATCGTATAAAATTCTTATTCTTTTACAACTATTAAGTTGTATAATTTAAATATAGAATAGTATTCAATAATTATAAGATTAAGTAAAATTTCTAATTTAATTATTAAAACTTGATTTAAATACTTTTAATAAAATAATTTTTAAAAATAAAGTATTTAATAAATAAATAAATTGAAATTAACTCATAATAATTTTTTCAAAAATTTTGGGTCTTACAATTGGTGCCTTTTCAGAACTCTTGTTTGATGAAAAATTGCAGAGTAATAAGGGTATGCGCACTAAAATAGCTGGGATTTGATGTATGTTTACTTAAATGTTTGTTTGTTTAATATATGCTTGCAATTGTTTCATTTGTGAAAACTGAGAATAATTGATTAAAGGCACGTTTGATTTGTAAAAGTTAAAATTTACATTTGGTTGAATAATGGGATAAGAATTTGTAGTTTGATTGTCATTGTACATTGCTTGAGGTCGACCATCCGTTTCGGCGTAACAAGGATCATTTAGGAAGAATAAAACTAAACAAGAAGAGGCTCTCATCAAGTTGAGTGGTTTAGAGGTTTGGCATTGTGTTAGTCGTATCCCAAGGATCATCGATAATGGGGAGGGTTGCAAAGTCTGAGCTATGACAAAGAGCATAATTGGACAAAACAAAGTATCTTCTGGAAATTGCCTTACTAGAAAGATAACTTGGTTCACCATTGCCTAAAAGTGATGCATATTAAGAAAAATGTGTTTGTAACATCATGCACATGGTCATGGATGCTGATTAAACTGAGGATATTGATAAGGCTATTTTAGACTTTGTTGAAATTTGTAGAAAACCTAATCTGAATATAAAGAGGCTTGACAATAGATAGTGGTCTAAGATGAAGGTTACGTACACTTTAACAAAGGAACAAGGACAAAATATCCGTAGGTGGATTAGGAGTTTGAGATTTCTTGATAGTTACAACTCTAACTAAGGTAGATGTGCATATGTTGTTCAGGGTAAGCTTGCTGTGTTGAAGAGTCACAATTGTCACATTTTTTGGAGTCGTTACTTCTTTTTTGCCTTCAAAGTAGTTTCCACTAACGTCTAAAAACCTCTCACAAAGATAAGTGAGTTCTTTAGGGAGATGTATGTTATCAAACTTAGGGTTGATGATCTTTTGGTCATGGAGAAGAACATCCCCATCATATTGTGTAAGCTAGAGAGAATATTCTTTCTTAATTTTTTTATGTGATATAACACTTACCAATTCACATGCCTTATGAAGTAAGAATGTATGGGCTAGTCCAATTCAGATGGATGTATTCCTTTAAAAGTTGATAAGGTCATTCAAGCAAACTGTAAAAAAGAGAGTTCGTGTCGAGGGATCAATATGCGAGACATTTCTAGCCAAAGAGACTTCTGCATTTTGTTCTTTCTATTTTGAGCCTCATGTTGAATCCCAGAAAAATAGAATTGGTAGGAATGATGACAGAGGATAATCCTCGTGTGAATAGACATACCCGATCTTTGTTATGGGAGGAATTGTGTTGGGCACCACAAGTGAACACTGATTAGACCAGAAGAAAATCAAGGCTGCACATCTACTTGTATTGCTTGAATGTGATCAGATTTTAAAGATTAGTGTAACTTATTTAAGACTAAACCAGTAGGTCGCATCGAGTCTGATAGGACAGAAGACCAAGAACTTTACCAACTTGATGACCCAACTCCTTCGAAGATGGTGGTTGATACTAGCAATCCGACCTCTGTTAAGTCACCTCTTATGGTTATAGACAATGAAATTATTGATTTTAGGATAGAAGATAATATTTACCCCCCTAGAAGAAGAGGAATTCGATGATTTGATGATCCAACTCCTTCGAAGATGGTGGTTGACACTAGCGATTTGACCTTTCTTAAGTCACCTCTTATGGATGATGAAATCATTGATTTTAAGGCAGATGATCAAATTTACCCCCAGAAGAAGAGGAATTCGATAATTAGGAAGGAAGGAAGGAAGGAAAGAGGAAAGTAAGGAAGAAGAAGAAAAAGAAGAAGAGGAGGAGGTAACCTTAGCTTCAATTGGGTTTATGTTATACATTTGACTTAGTTCAAATATTATATTGCATGTTATATGTTAAGACTTATTTACATGTCAACCATTTTTTTATATTATATTACATTTTAATTACGATATTTTTAACTATTTTAATTATTTATTTTAGGTATACATGTCCAACAAACGTAGTGGCATGGGTCGGAGTCGTAGTCAGGATAAAGGTTAGGTGATTCACCCCCTAACGACTACTCAGTCACCCTCTATATCTGCTACACCTACGATGCCATAAGCACATGATCCACAAGACCAACCTTTCATCATGATCCCCAACCCTAATTATGTGGGTCCTATAGCTATTGCTCCTCCTCATCATGAGCCAGAGTGGACTTCTCCTCCACCTCCGCCTCCTCAGCAGACCCCAACATTTCCGCCACCACTTGTGGTCGATCTCGCAGCAGTGCCAGCTTCCTCTCATGGATCCCAGCTAGATCTCGCAGTATAGCAGGTCACTAAGATGATGATTTGGCCTTATGACATGACTGGGTAAAAACTTCTCAATATAGCAAGTTACCAAGATGATGATTTGGCCTTATGGCATGACTAGTTAAAAACTTCTCTAATTCATATATAAATACTATTTATATTTGGTTCTCTTTTAATTGTATGTTTTTACTAAGTGTAAATTATCTATTCGTATGTTTGCACTAGATAAAAATATGTGTACACAAAAATGTACAAACGTTATCAAGTTGTCGTATGACCACCGTTGGACCAACTATAAGAAGGTTCCCTTAGAGGCCAAAGAGAGATGGTTTGACAAATGGGCGGTAAAATTACAATAAACTTTGCATCTTAGTTCTATTTGTTAAGTTGTTTCATTTATGGTTTTATAACATTGCTAAATTAATCATCAGTTATTTTTTTGCAGGAGAAATTCACGTGGGATGAGGTCCATAACCAGATGATAAAGAAGATCTTTGACCTGACATTAAGAAGGCGTTGTATTTGTACTGGGAGATAGATGTGGGGTTCAGACGTTGTCAGGCCACGAATAGGGCCAATAGGGCGTTGACTAGGGTATCGAAGTACACAGGGAGTTCGGCCACGTTTAAGAAGACGAAGGCCAAAACAATATAACTTTTTTAAATATGTTAAACTGGTTTTATCTTTGTTTAATTAATTGTCACTTATTTTAATCTGCTTATCCAATATGTGTAGGCAAAGTCATTAGACCATCCTGTTTTCATGGAAAAGGTCTTCAAGAAAACTGACACATTCAAAGAGTACAAGGAGATATTTGCTGATCATCGGTCTGCGGACTTTTATGTAAGTAATCGACTATAAGAATTCAATAACATACTATCATCTTTATAGTTATCTTAACATTCACGTTGAATGTGATAGAATTTATTCAAACAGAACTTCGATGCCACAACAATAATCTCAGCAGACAACGGACGATGGCAACATCTTGAACGCATCTGTGGTGGATCCTGATGTCGTGTGGCGCCAAATCACATTCGAGCCGCATCTTCAAAGTAGGCTTATTCTTCACTAACAACATTTGCACGTTCACCTTTGTGGCTTCCTCCACCTTAGCCACTAGCCTGGTAGATCCGCATGACATAGATTTGCGTAAATAGGTCATAGCCTAACCCAAAGCCTGCAGGATCAAGGTCACCAGCTATATTTGGCTGAAGAGAGGTACAATGAGCTCTTCGGTTTGGATTGGTTTTAAGATATTGTTAAGACTTGTTATGTCATTGTTGATTATTTAAAATTTGATGTTGAGACTTGTTATATGTATCTATTTTTTTAATTTATAAACCACAAATCCAATCCAATCCAATCCAAACCGCTTGAAATTGGATTGGATCGGATCGGAATTTTTTTTAAAGCTTCTAATCCAAATCGCATCTAATCCAAACCACATTGAAAGTAAAATTAATATTCGAATCGGATGAGTTTTTGACTCAAAACCGATCCAAATTCACTGCAAACACCCCTAGTTTATACCATCAAATTCCTTTCGAGGGTAATAATATTACCATTGGAATTTTTAAGAATTCGACTAGTAAATCCAACAATTTTAAACATATTTTTTTTGTAATGTCAATAAATACTCACAAACTCTACCAAATTTTGGACCTTTATACCTTGTACCCATGTCTACAATAGCATCAATCAGTGGTTGATATTATATTGAATTAACTGTGTTAAATGACACAAGTATTAACCATCCGTCTTGTAATAGTAAGGTCATATTTCTCCTTAAATTTTTCACTTTGCATTACAATTTCTATGGTTGTTTGAGCTTCAGGTGTTGTTGAAGATGGAAAAAAAAAGCCTTTAATCCATTGACTTTTTATTTTTTTGTTTCCTAGATGTAAGCCGTGGAAACATTGATGTTTGTTGTGTTTGTTATACTTCAGTTCCTTCCATTTTATTAAATTATATTGTAATTTCGTCACATGTATTATAACTTTTTATGTATAATCTTCTTGAGCTTTTCTTTTTTATTTCTAAATTCTTCATTAATTTTCTATTGAAAAGTGTTAGGTAAACAATGACTATTTTGAACAACATAAACAACAACTAATCAAATAAAGATATACTACATCCTAATTTAATGCTATTAATTTAAATTTATTCTTTTAATCCTATTAATTTATATTGTTCACACATTATTCAAAAATATTGTTGATTATCTATACTTTTCCTTTCCAAAAATGGATATACAATAGGTGTGACACCCTCTTGCGTGCCTCGATATCTCCTCTTTTTTCAACAAAGTGCTACTTAAATCAATTAATATCGTTTTTCTATCAGGTTTGTCACAATATGCATATCATAATATATTTTTTTTAGATTTGTCAACAATTTATTCACAATGTCCCAAGTAGGATCAATCTTTTTCTAGATTTCTTCTAGTTTTTACGTCGTCTTCGGTGTAAGCCCCCAACTATGCCAATGTTGATTATTGGACGACAACCTTTTCAATTTTTTCAACTCCTTCCAATGTTGATGAGGTGAATTAGTGAATGAGTGGTTAAAAAAAAAGGTTAAAATTATGTCAATTAAAGTATATTATTATGTTTGATCTTTATTGCAATAGTATATAAGAACATCAAATACATTTGGTATGATTGATATGAGATTTGGTATGCTATTCTTATGATTAACATGTGGGGCCATAAATATGTGATAAGTTGTGTGATAAGGATTTCATAGGTATAGAGGAGATATAAATGAAGTTAATTTTAGAAACTTTTAGTGTTTATGGCTGAATTGTTTTGATAGTTATCCTAGGTAGCCAAAGAAGTACATACAACAAAAAAATATTAGTAAAAAGTCATAATCTTTTGATAACTGCGTGGGATATCATACACATTACACTAGCATTCTCCTTTCTCTCAATATTTGGGATCATTAATTCTCTTCCAAAATAAGTTGTAAATTTTTTCAAATCACATCCCAAAAATCTCAGTCACAATCCCACTCATTAAACATGTAATTTCTTTCCAAATAAGTAATATTCAAAAAACTCAGAATATTAAATCTACAAAATATTCCAAATTCTCTCAATTCTATTCTAATCATAAACTCACAAGAAAGGAGAACCAAAAAATCAGAAAAAAATAATTTTCAGAGTTTTAGAATCAGAGTATAATATAGCATTATCTTCTATTCATAATGGTATGTTATCTACTTGCATTTCTATGCTAATTGGACAAAAAACTTTTTTATCGGCTAATGCATGTGTTTGAGTTGGATAAAAAAGATGACATTTTCAACTTTTATATAGCGTTGAGGGATAACTAACATGGGTTGGTCAAGTAGTTACCTCATTTGTCTACTTAAGTAAGTGTCGAGAATTTGAACTCCGTAGCAAACCAAAAAAAATATAGCGTTGAGTGATTTATGAGGAAAAATTGTGGTTCGGCGATGAATCGGTGAAAGAAAAAACGGTGTACGATTCTAATAGTTTTATAAGAATTTTGATGAAAACTATTATTTTATTCTATAAAATGGATGATATCATCCACTCCCTAATCATTGCAACTATTCAAAAGATGTTCAATTTCGACTACCTCTCTTTTACTTGGGTTAGGGAGGTAGTTTGCTATTTATTATTATTTTTATTTTTTTGGATGATTCAACCTCTAGGGTTTCGTTTCTTTCTTTTTTAACTTTTAAATATTTTTTAAATTGTGCTTCTAAGCAAATTGAGATGAAGAATATAAGGGAGAAGGAGTATTTACTTTCATAGGTTGCTACACTGTATGCAACACAAACTATGCTGTTGATAGATGCAAATTTATTTTTCTGTTGATTTTTATCGCATTACCACTTTGGATAGCAATTTAGCAAAATTATATATTATATTATACTTTTTTATTATTTCATATATTAAAAAATTGATTGATGTTACTGTCTGGATATTAAAAAGTGGGTCTTTTAACTTCTTTTTTTGGTAATATCTTTTTGCGGGGTTAAAAATTGTGCTAATTATTTTAACGATTTGCATTATTCTGTCTGTTTCTATGCTAATGAAGCACAAGTAATGTGTTAGCATTGGGTTTCGATGATATAGATTTTCCATGATTTAAAATTGAGCATTTATTTCTGTTAAACTATGTTCCTGTGTAATCATAATGTTTAGTAAAGTATTATCAATGATTTACTGACTTGTTTAAAATGACTTTGTTCGTCAGCAGAGCACAATACTAACTTTTTGGATAACCATTCATAAGATCAATAAAAATAGTAGTTACTTTTGTGATATGACGTTACATGATTGAATGTACGTATAAAATTATTTAACACGGAATAATACATCAAAATTAAATTCTTAAGTTATATGATTATATTTTGTGATTTCTATTAAACTACTCTTCTATATTAGCCCATGACAACAATAAAGAAGTTTTGTGGCCCACAAATTCAGCCCAACAGAATACATAAATTCAGTTTTAATTTTAGTCTTTATTAGTTTATCTTATCTTATCTTTATGTTATCTTCTCTTCTTATCTTATCTTTATTTTTATCAGGACAATGCTCTATATATATTTAGTTTTACCCTCATAGTTCACAATACATGTTCAGTTCAATCAATCAATAATCAATAAAAAATTCTTTCTTTACTTTTCCTATTCTTTCACAATTTTATCATGGTATCAGAGCCTTGGTATCCTCCTTGAAGAGGATACATAAGCTATCATCTTTCGGTGAGAAATCACCCTACATCTTTTTCAAACATCCTCTCACAACGAATAATCAATCTTCCAATTCAGTTCAAGATCCAACCAATCTTTGTTAAAGGCATCGAAGTGAAAATCCTACCCCAGTTTTGGTTACCCCGGTTCTTTACCAGCAATTCCGTCTGCGCCTCCTTTCTTCCGACAATTTTTTTCTGCATTCTGTTTCAGCAGTCATATCTGCATTTTGTTTCAGCAGTTTAATCTGCATATGTTTTAGCAGTTTCATCTGCACTCTTATTGCGCTCCACGCGCCCTCTTTTTTTTATCGCGCTCTATGCGCCATTTGAAGTTATTGCGTCATACGTACGCATTTTTTTGAAGATCGCTGCTCAAGCACAGCATTTTCTTTTATATTTTTGCCGCCGGCAGCTCAAGCTCCGCTGCGTGCATTTTTTGAAGATCGCTGCTCAAGCACAGCATCTCCTTTATATTTTTGCCGCCGGCAGCTCAAGCTCCGCTGCGTGCATTTTTTGAAGATCGTTGCTCAAGTAAAGTATCTCCTTTTATATTTTTGCCGCCGGCAGCTCAAGCTTCGCTGCGCGCATTTTTTGAAGATTGCTGCTCAAGTACAGCATCTTCTTTTATATTTTTGCCGCCGGCAGCTCAAGCTCCGCTGCGCGCATTTTTTGAAAATCGCTGCTCAAGTACAGCATCTCCTTTTATATTTTTGCCGCCGGCAGCTCAAACTCCGCCGCACGCATCTTCCTCCACGTCACTACGTCAGACGCGTCTTCCTCAACAATCTCATTGGAACTTATCCAAGCTGTGGATCATTGACATCTCCCATCCACCAGCTTGCGGGGGCGTATTAAACTACTCTTCTATATTAGCCCATGACAACAATAAAGAAGTCTTGTGGCCCACAAATTCAGCCCAACAGAATACATAAATTCAGTTTTAATTTTAGTCTTTATTAGTTTATCTTATCTTATCTTTATGTTATCTTCTCTTCTTATCTTATCTTTATTTTTATCAGGACAATGCTCTATATATATTTAGTTTTACCCTCATAGTTCACAATACATGTTCAGTTCAATCAATCAATAATCAATAAAAAATTCTTTCTTTACTTTTCCTATTCTTTCATAATTTTATCAATTTCTTCTAATTTTATAAGGTCGTCTTTGGTGTAAGCCCTCTAACCATGCCAATCTTGATTATTGAAGGGTGACCTTTTCAATTTCTTCAACTCCTCCCAATGTTGATGAGGTGAATCATTGAATGAATGGTTGCAAAAGAAAATAAATTAAAATTAATGTGAATTAAAGTATATTGTTATGTTTGATTTTTATTGCAGTAGTATATATATAGAAAAATCAAATACCATTTGATATGATTAATATGCGATAACGTATGCATCCTAACATTAAATAATATATTATTATGATTAATATTTGGGCCCATAAATAGGTGATAAGTTGTATGATAAACGAGTGTGATAAGAATTTCATACGTACAGAGGTGGTATAAATGAAGTTAATTTGAAAATTTTTTGGCAATTTAATGCTGAATTATTTTAATTTCCAAACATTTTTCTAAAACTAAAACACCAAGTCTCCATCATGGTTTAGAGAGTGACAGAAGAAAAACTTGTACCTACTCATATATACCCCATCAATTAAAATTATACTTTAATAATTTTTAGTTAGTATCACTTTGTTAGATTATGGAGGCATGATTAGTTGAACTTGAGAAATTTTGTTTTTTATTCTTCTTTTCTCGCTCGCTCTCTATTTTTTTTCGGACGCAAAAAAATGTTGTTCTAATTCTAACTTTTGATAATAGGGAACTATATGAAGTTTACAAACATGGAAGAGGAACTGAGTTCAAGAAATTTTGTAGAATTATTGCTTGAGATTGATTATGCGACAGTGGTGAGTCTCTTGAATGGGAGGAAGGAGTTGGGAGACACTCTAACCCCATAATCAGAAAAGTGAATGAATTGAAGAAAAGAGAGTGGAATATAGTTTTTGTACAAATTTATAGAGAAGGAAATAGAAGTGGTGATTACCTGACTAGATTCAGAAACTGACTATGTTTTTTGGGACTTATTTTCTCTGAGATTCTAAGTATAGGCTACCTTACCCTATTTAGTTTGTATATAGGTTTCTCTTTTTTTGAGCGTCAGCCTCGTATAATACAAAAAAAATAAGAAACTTAGTGATCACAAATTTCCAAAAAAAAAATTAATATCGGGGCTTTACTTTAGGAAATTGGGCTTTTTATTAAGAGGGGTTTTTCGATTAAGCTAAAAAAGAAACTCTTGAAGAAAAAGGATAAAAGTGTAGTCCATTATCAATTTATCATTGATGATTACGAACTGGACAATAAAATCAGTATAAACACGTGCAAGAACAATCATCAATTCTGCGATTCAAACTCCTATTAAGATGGTCAGTCACAAATCACAAAGTAGTGGAAGTTGTAGTACTAAATCTTGAATCTTCATCCCATGCATGAGAAATAGGATCAATTAACTCCCTCAAGAAAATCTTAGTTGCAGTAAGTTGGTAGTTAATTGAAAATTTGTATTCTTCATGATCATAAAAAAATGAGGTGTATAATAAAGAACATTCAAAGAAATACCTGCTTCTATTCCTACTCTATTCTAATTCCAAGCTATTGTTTTCTATCTTTGGTTTCTAGGCGTTCTCTCTTGAGAGCAGTGAACTTAGCATATATGTCTTCGTACTCAGGCAACTTTGGATGAACATGCTTCGGCTGCTTAGGAGACAGTGAGTATGTTCTTAAGATCTTGTGGTCGCGGTTATTGTGCCGCTCCGGCGGCATAGTCGCGGCTCGCGTGACATGAGCTTTAGTCCTTGAATTAGAAGATGTCTCCAATGTTTCCACCAATTCAGTTTTTGGTTTTCCTCCATGGTGATGGAAACCTGGATATGTGAGTAGAAGTTCCCCAAATGCACCATTATACCCATCATTTGTATTTGTAACCAACTCCATTTGCTTGTTTGATAATGCTTCAAAGTTATCTTCATCATAGTATACAAAGCAGTAACAAGGTTGGTCTAAGCTGCATTGACACATATCTATGTTGGAACATTGCTTAATTCTCTTTTGGGTATAACCATATTTATGATCAGAGGAAGAACTACTACTACTCCTGCCTGGTGATCTGTGATAATGTCCAATATCCATAAGGCATTGGTTTTCAAATAGCATTCTGCTTTTTCTTATGTGTGATGATTTTTGTTCTTGATCCACATCAGTTTCATCATCAAGTGGAGGCAAATTTAATGCCTCTGTAGATGGCACCAAAGCCATAATTTCCCCTTTGTTTTCTGAGTAATCAGAAACTGCAATGGAGATTTTCTCAGTAGTAAACTCTTCCTCTTGCTGAAAACTAGACACCACCAATGCAGAAGAGGCATCAATTGAGGAAGTTGACTCTGGCACAGTGAAAGTCTCACTTGGTACTATTTGGTACTGTTTATTCTCTTCCTCCACCTGAAGAAAAAACATTGAACATAATTTGATATCAGTAAAGCAACATAGAACAATATAGGATTATAATATGGAGAATGCATCAAGTAATCAAATGGTGCAAAATTTAACAGTATACTATTTGTGCATGAATCATGACTCCCCATAGTCATCCGAATGTTATTAAATTAAAGACATTGTAGATTGAATGTACAATATTTTCATCAAAGAAATTAATACCTGAGATTGTTGTATAGCTAAGATCTCAGGTTGTTCTTCATCAGCCTTTCTATGCTTGACATGTTCTGGCACATAAATTACTGGGAGTCGGAGAATCTCTTTTAACTGTGATTTTGAAAACATATACACACATATATATGTTAAGACAAGTGAACTTTGCATATAAACTTGAATATGTCTTATAAGTAGAACAGATTAATGAGGGAAAATAAAATATGGAAAAATTAGTAATACCTCTTTGTTTACAAGATTCCCAGAAGAGAGTTCAACTGAAGCAGTTACAAATTGGTCACCATAACGCTGTCCAAAAAGCTTCCTAAGGACATAAAGCTCAGGAAGATCGCTGCCGCATCTTGCAGAAGCAAATATGAGACTTGATACTGCTTCATTAACATCATCAGGGCACTTCCTGATTTATGAAAGTGACAATGAACAATTCAGTCTATATTTTTATTTTATTTTATATAATTAATACATAGAAATTAAAAGACTTACTTGTGTCGTCTTATAAAGGAGAGATTCTTAAGGATGAAGTCACAGTAGTGATCTAACAATCCATATGCTCTAATGAGGCTTTTATCTTGATATAGTTGCGCGGCCTGAATTTTACAAATTTACAAGCGATAATAATTAACTAAGTAATTAAGTACTAATAACACGTATGAAGACATAATAAATTAATTATTACCTTGTTAAGAGCAATGTCTTCATGGCCATTAATATTGTTTAACAACTCAATCATGTCTTGGTGTAAGTGCTTTGCCATTACAAGCCTCTTGTTCTTGAGTTCTCTTATTCTACGCTTTGCACTTGTTATCGTCCTCTTGCTGCATATCAAATAAATAAATAAAAAAAATTAAGAAAGTTTGAAACAAAACCAAGATTCGTAGTAGAGAGAATAAATCAAAGCAGAATCACCACCATTTGGAAGCTTTAGGCCAGCCGAACAAGATGTCAAACATGTCTAGAAAACCTCGTAGCTGCTGCTTATTTTTTAAGACAAAGGCGATAGAAACATGTATGAATGCAGAAAAAATGAAAAGAAGGTAGAAGCAAATTGATGGTTATGGTTATTGTTATGCATGCATGTGTACGTTGAGTTGAGTGGGTTGAGAGAGAGAGAGAGAGAGTAACGAAAAGTGGGTGTTGGAGACAAGTTGTGTTGTGGTGGGCGTGAATATCTGCTCCACTATCTCCTCTCCTTCCACACTCTCCGTTCTTATAGCACAGTTTTTTTCTTCGTACATTTTCTTTTTTTACTTTTTCTTCTTGTATACTTTGAACGCTCCTTACAGTACGGGGAGTACTGCACTCTTTATTTTTTAAGTCACACATGTTTATTTATTTTTCATAACCATCACACCTGTTCTAGAACATACTATATGAGAAATGAGATATGAGATATAGACACTAGAATTTGAGAATATCACCATTGTAGTGGAGGTTGTTACTTATGAAAAAAAAAAAAAAACTTTTGATATTTAACCAATAATTCACTAATTTTAAGTGGGTATAAAGAGACTATGCCATTTAAATTATAATTTATTAATAATGATAGAAGTGATATATATTTACCTTACTTGTATCAAACCATGATATATTTGAAGTCACTGTATAATTTAATAATTGATGGATAGATAATTTCGGTGTAATTATATTAAGTTATGGCAATTCTATATTTATACGGAGGCGGTTAGATTTAAACCGTAAATAAATTAAGTCGTATAAATAAACGCTATTTTGCTAGTGGATTAATACACTTTTTTTAATTTGTTAATGAAAAAATAATTTAAATATATAATTAATTAATAATAAAAATATTTTGTATATAAATAGTATTTTTTAAATTAAACACCAAATATGCAAAATAACATTAAAATAAAACTTTAAATTAAACTAATACTTATAAGTTAAGGTTGTTGAAGACTTTGACGTGATACTAATGAATAATATAAAATTAAACAGTATAATAAGTAATTCTAAAAGATCGTGACAATAGTGTTAGAACTTTATTTAAAACTTAAAATTTTTATTTTGAAATTACTATAATTTGTTTGGTTTAAAGATTTGCTGAGTTGTAGCTATCGCATATGGAAAAGTTTAGGAACCAGCAATTTTGTTGAATTTTGGCCAGCATGTAACTAGTAGAAGAAGGTAAGCCATTAGATGAAATCTCACACCAATCTCACACCATCAAATTATTATTGATGGCTAGTTAATGGCTAACAATTACAAAAATTGCTGCCCCTAGCATTGCTCATCCTATATTTAGGTAATGTTGAATCATTTTATAAAATCTTTGTAAAGTTAAAACAAATTAGTTATTTCATCTTGTAGTCCTATGACTTGGACATCTCTTTTCATTTCTATTAATAAATATCTACTAGTTTCAGTAAAAAAAATGTGCTTTATTTATTTATAATATTTATGTAGTATTCATGTTGTAATTTATTTTAAGTAAATATAATATTAATTGAAATATTTTACTGTTTTAAATTTTTATTCTTCATTTTTAAAATTGAATTGAATTGTTAAGTTCAACTAGGTTAATTAAGAAGCTGTTATATATTTAATTTAGTATGGTTGAATTTAAAATGTCAACTACAGAAAATAAATCAGCGATAAGTCGCTAAAATCAATAGTAATTTAAATAGTTAAAAGATTAAAAAATTGATAAAAAAATATTTTTTAATGATAAATTTATTACATGAAAGATTATTCTCTACATACAAATATTTTTCCATACAAGTCATACAAGTTATTTATATTCACGCCGTTTTCATATTTTTTTTATGTCTCCTTTTCTTCTTCTTCTTTCTTCTTTTTCTTCTTTTTCTTCTTCTTTCTCCGTGTCTCTTCTTCTTCTTTTTCATAATTTTTCTCTCTCATTATCGTCGTCATCAACACCACCTCTTCCTCCTTCTTTTTTATTGAAATTTCTTCTCTTCTTTTCGTTTTCTCTTTCTCCTTCATTAAAATCACCAGAAAAAATAAAGAAACATTATTCAAATTATTGTTTTACTGTTCTTCTATATTTTTTTTAGATTGTCTCTACCATGTGCCTCATCCTTAACTAGCAAAACATTAAAAGATTTCAAGAAAAAATATATTGTCTCCCTCCTATATTGGGTGTATTTCTTAAATCTTTTGGGTGTATTTCTTAAATTTTTTGAGTGTATTTCTGTAATCTTTTGGGTGTATTTCTGTAATTGTTTGGTTTATTTCTGTAACTGTTTGGGTGTATTTCTGTAATCCTTTGGATGTATTTCTGTAATCATTTGAGTGTATTTTTATAATCGTTCGGGTGTATTTTTTGAAGTTTCATAATTTTCAAAACAATTTCAAAACTTGATTTCATAAATCATGAAAATCGAAAAAAAAAAACAGAAGGAGATTGAAGGCAAAGAAAAAACGCACGAAGAAGATCAAACAAATTTGACAAGAAACTCGAAAAAGGAAACGAAAATGAAACACATGAAGATGGTTTAGTGACGCGCGTGTTAGATTTTGTCCAACTTGTAAACTTGTAAGTCAAAATAACTCGTATGTGTAGCACTCTTCAAAATATGTTATTTTACAAGTGTGGAAACACGTGCCATGCAAAAAACATTTGAATTAGAATTAATTTTATTTATAATTTTTCTTAAAAAAAATATGCATATATAAAAAGATAAAGTAAATTAAATGTGTTACATATCTTTTTTTTTTAAAACTAATAAAAATACAGAAGAGTTAATATTGATTTTTTATCACGCAAGTTATATTAACATGTCTTTAATATGATATAGTTTCACAAAGTTTTTTTGTAATATTGATAATTTCCCTTTTCATTGAATAACATAATGATATATCTGTTAAGTTAATTAAATAAATATTATATTCATTTATTTTTATATTATATGTAAAATAAATAATCAACTTTTAGGAAAACTAATTAATTTTTTTTATATCTTAGTAAATTATAATAAGTGAATAAAATATCATTTTGTATATATATTTTTTTCTTTTTTTTCTTACCATAAAAATAAAGACTAAATAGAATAATTATTTGTTAGTGTCATTCTTATACAAGTAACGAGTATTTTTAATGGTGAATATTATTGTGCCTAAAAGGTGGTGTCTATTTATTAAAAAAATTAAAAAAATAATATTTAATTTAAAAGATATAACAAGAAATAATTTTTAAAAAATCAAAACTTACTACAAAAGATAAGTTAGGCAAAATTTAAACACCAACTCATAGACACTATATAATTCGTCATTCTTAATTTTATATTTGTAAGGTAAACTATTCGCTGATAAGACCTATTCTATGGAAGGCAAACTATTCGCTGATAAGACCTTTTCTATGGAAACAATAGAGAGGTCTGGAGTAGGGTGGCAATATGTACCCTACTCGCAGCTATCCAATTCGACCCCACTCGATCGGGTAGGGTTGCCAATCCGATTCGCAGTGGATAGGGTAGAATGCGGGTATGGTTCTTGTGCGGGTCGAGTAGGTGCGGGTTGAGTCTCAACCCTACCCGACCAACCCGCAATATATTATATATTTATATAAAAATATGTTTTAAGTAGATGTTGAATCAAAAATCTCTTACTAAATGCAAAAGATCTTTAACCATTAAAAAAAATTATTAATTGATAATTTAATATTTTTTTTACATAAAAATCAGTTCTATTTTATATTATTATCAAGTTATATAATAATATTGTATATTTTTTGTAACCTGCGGGTAGGGTCGGATATCTGTGGTTTAAGAGCGGTTAAGATTAGGATTGGGATATTCTTAATCCGCTAGTAGGGTAGGATTGAGTTTATATAAAAATCTCAACCCGCGGGATGGTTAGAGTTAAATCCAAACCGTATCTTACCCTATTCATTGCTACCCCTAGTCTGGAGTAATCGAAATTGGACAAAATCAGTACCAGTTTTTCTTTGAGAAGGAATGGGACACGATGAGAATAGAGAAAGGTACTCCATGACAATCCTTACATGTCCAACGGTGGAAAGAGGGAGTGACAATGGAGGAACAATTGGGGACAGTTTGTACCTATTGTGCTAAGATAGGCCATGATCACAAAAATTGTATCGGAGTGATGGAAGACATGAAAGAAGATCAGCTGCAAGAAGATAAAATAGGTGACCAAATCGGAATAAGGATGGAACTAAAGGAGAATGACAAGGCAAAAGGAGGGAGAGGGGATTGAAGGAATTGGAGGTCTGAACTTCACTGATACAGCCAGAAGAAGCGATGACGGTAGAAAGGAGAACGTATGGAAAAACAGAAACACTGCGGATCAAAGTGTAAACAAGAACCTGCTACAAATTCATAATAGCTTTTCGGCTGGAACACACATGGGGGAAGCTTTTATTGAAATTAACGCTAATAAGATGCCTAGCAGTGAATATAATGGGACAAGAAGGAATGGAGCAGCTGAGTGGACTGAAGAGGAGGGCGAAAGAGGATATAGAGATGGAAGAAATACATAGGAGTATGGATGTTGTTCATGCAGAAAATCTAAAGAAGGTGGAGGGTGTCACCCGTTCAATGGCACCCACAGCACCATGAGAGCTCTTATGTGGAATTGTTGGGGTTTGGGGAGACCCATGATAGTCCATAACCTCAAAGGGATGTGTCAATCCCACTCTCCCAAGTTGGTCTTTTTCTGTGAAACTAAAAGCCAATCTCAAAATATTGAGTAAATTCAGATCATGTGGTTTTTCCAGTTTCACAATTTCGGACCCAACTGGCTTATCAGGAGGTATAACTCTTGCGTGGAGAGCCTATGTGGAGGTGACAATCCTTGGCCAAAACTCCTTTTCAATTTTGGCTCTAGTGAAGGATGCAAATAAGAATGGGGGCTTGTAGGCGTGTACCTAGGCACCAACGACAAGGTTCGATTGAGGTAGTTTGAGGAACTTTCGGCTCAGATTCAGCAATTTAATGGTAACTTCATTATCTTTGGTGACTTTAATGTTATTAGAAGTTAGGAAGAAAGAGGGGGGGGGGGGGGATCTTTGTTCACCTGTTTCTATTGATAATTTTAATTTCTTCATGGATGACAATCATATGATGGATTTAGGGATGATATGCCAATTATTCACATGGTCTAACAACAGAATTGGAGATTATTTAATTAAGGAACGGCTGGATCGATTCATGGCTAGCAGGCTTGGAAGAATGGTTATGATGCAACAATGGTTAAAAGGTTAGCTGAGAATGATTCGGATCATGCCCCTTTGTTATTGGATTCGGACCCCCCAAGATGGAACACTAAGAGATGGTTTAAATTCCAAAAAAGTTGGTGTAGGATGGAGGAGGTGAGAAAGATTGTTTTGGAAGATTGGGGTACAAATTTTCACGGCTCTCCTATGTTCTCCCTCTCTCAAAAACCGAAATTATGTCGCCACAAGTTAGTTCATTGGCAGCAGCATAGCTGCACTAATTCAAGGAAGGCCATTACCGATTTAACCGTGAAAATTTCACAATTGGAAAATGCAGATTTTAACTACTTTTAGTTATTATAGCAGATAAATCATCAGAAAACAACTGATATTGCACTTCGTGGATTGCTCCTATGGGCTTCAATGGGGTTCTTGATGCCTCTTGGGACTTACCATTAGAGAATCATGTAAAGCAGAACCTGGATCAAGAAGTAGAAGATTCCTCTTTTATCTCCACCTTGTTTTTCAGGATATAAATATCTTCATAACTTCATTCTTCTTGTACAAAACTTAAGACTAATCATTTTAATTTTAAATCCCTAAACCATTGATTATAATGTTGATTCGTTAGGGATTAAACAAGTATTTATTATTAGTTAGTAGAGTATATAGGATGCTTCTTGAAAGTTCAATGGCGTAATCATTGAAATCTTGAGCTTTTGGTTGCAACATAATCATTACTTACGATAGCTTCAGTAGTGGAGTGTCCAAACTCAAATCTTTTTATATTTGATTTATTTTATTGTAGACCCCGACCTTGATTCAATTAAAAGCTAGTATATATATTAAAGAAGTCGCTTTGAGTTTTTGCTTCGTAGGTTATGTTGGTTAGTGTCTATGAATACAAAATACAAAAGCATAGGAAGATTAAAATATAAGTGTGCATTTCAGAAAGAATGGCACTAGTCTCTGTGTCTCTTCCCACGCTAACATTTGTTTCGAATGCAGCATTATGTATTCTGATATGAATCCCCTTTTAATTTTTTTTTTTTATATATGAATGATGCATTTTAACAAAAGCTGATGTGTTCTTTTTTGTGATATTTTAAGTACTATGACATACATTGATCTTAGAATGGACTAACCTTCTACTCTGCCTAACTTTCTTTCACAAAAAAGATATACCTGTTAGATATTGTTGTTTTCTTTTATATTGTGACATTCAATTTTCAGTTTGTTTCATATTTGGATTGCCTAAATGTTCGGGTTTTCACTTTATTAACTGAGTGACAATATTTTTCATGTAGAGAAATGGTGTAAAGCTTGTGTCCTTGACAGATTGGATCGAGGTTTGTCTAAGCTTGGAATTGGACGAAGTCATGGAGTCATTGGTTCATCCAGGAACAGAAATAAAAGGAATTGTGGAAACTGGAAAGACCATTGGGAGTAAACAATGTGGAACTCTAGAATTTGGGGGGTTTTCTGTGTTTTTTGTTTTTTTGTCTTTCAGTAAACCTCTAATCTTGTTAATAATAAAAAAACATGGGAGAGAGCATAGTTTCTTATGTCCCGGAAAAGCAATTTCTATTACCATTCAGAAAATGATGGTGATAAATTAGTCTTACGGTAGAAAACTTATAATACGTGTGATTTTTGGAATGGGAAGAGATGAACTTGTCCAGTAAAGGAATGCTGATAAGATTTTTCATTTTGTGTGGAATTCGTGTCTGCTCTTTTGGATTGTGATTGGTGAGGTGCCCCTTGTTCTGGAATGGTGAAATTAAGTAATGAGTTTGTTACTTTTAAATTCTCTTTTTGATCCGGAAAGAGATTGTGGTTTGTTTATTTGTTCTTTTTGATGCTCGCACTTGTTATAATCTGTGTTAGTTGTCATAATGGGATAACTTGTTTTCGTAATGTTCTCATTCTTTCAACTATATCTGCATGGGTGAATGGTGATAACGAACTGACAATGTTTAGCTTCTTCATATGCCCTTTAATCCTAAGTAAAGATGTTGTGCTGTCATGCTATGCACTAGACCAGCATTGCCATCTATATTGGAATCTTCTGGTGTTCCAAATCTATGGTACAATTCATTTAAGCATGTTGATAATGAACTAAATTAAGAAAGTCCTATATCATTGTAGTAACTCAAGTTTTTTCTCTTTTAGAACAAGTGAACATTTATTCTATTTTCATTCTCACTATATTCACATATATATTGTATGCTAACTTTTTTATGGAGATGCTTCCCGTGGAAATTTTCTAACTAACTTACGTAAGAGAATTGCATAATGCTTCGAACGTTTGTTATATAAAAAGTATACTAACAGAACACCACATCAACATATATCAAACATATAAATTCTACTTTATTAAACATAATCAATTAAGGTAACATTATTAAGTTTCAAAATGTCTTTATAAGCCTCATGCAGGATTATACAGTAGCAACGCATATACACCATTATTTTCACCGTTTGTTTTTATTTTTTATTTTTTTTTGTTAAACTGATTTATAAATTGGACGATTTAAGAAATAAAATTAAAAATTAAAATTTGAGACTTATTTGGAAGTTGAAACTTCTTTTAATTTGCAAAAAAAAATTATTTTTACTATAGTTGAGTTATTTGATGTTTAAAAATAAGGAAAAAGAGATGATTAACATTAATTATGGTGACACAATTAAATTCTATCAATAACGATTGAACACATTATAAAAGATAATTAATCTTTTATTTATGAGAGAGTTGGTTAGAATTTATCTTTTATGTCTTCTCAACATGAAAGAGTAACAATAATAGAAATCACATATTAACAAATTTTATTTCTTTAATGTTTTCGAACCAACTTTCAAACGCTATGCCAAAGAGTTATAGCTCGACTAGCATAACTTCCTTATATTCACTTAGAGTTCGCGAATTCGAATCTCCGCGTGGAATACGCCTTCGAAATTTGAAGTGCATTATTCCTCCATTCTAATTTCTAAACATGTGTTTGTAATACTCCCTTTTTGTAATAACTGAAAGAAGAACAAGTGGGAGGGACTCTACTATGTATCAGTTGAATGATTGAAAAGTCTCCGTGGACATGGTGTTGTGATTCTTCTTTCTTTAACTTATACTTCCTATTTTCTAGTTTCTACAACTATTTCCTTCCCTACATTTACACAAAGGTCAAATAGGCCTGCCCCAACCTTTGCTCACATTAAATTATTATATTTATTATTATTGCTTTCTAAATTTACCCATGGAGTGACAAAATAATCATGCTGAAAACTGTAACATTAAACCTAATAACGAAAGATTTTGCATAGAGATAAGAGAGCCAAAGTTGAAAAATGGCAGCAAATTAATCAGCCAACAACAACTACTCAGAAGCATAAACTATATACAGAACAATTTCTCAATTCCCTCTTTCTGCAACATAAACTAGTAGAAAATAAGATGGTATTAGAGAAATCGGTTTAATAAAACACATACCTGATGGCCTCGTTTAGGAACAAAAATTACAGAGACGTGACTGAAAATAAGACTCCCATAAAATTTATATAAACACAATTCATTTAGTCAATTACTTCTCTCTATCATATCTTCAGAATCGATTCTTCCTATTTGATAGCGGAGATGTTGCATCAGCTATGGCAGAAGAGGTCCTAGGATTATTACACGAAGATCTGAAAGAAGCAGTTCTCATGAACATCAAAACAGAGGCCACAATCTTTTTAACCTTAACGGCAACCTTCTTCATCGCAGGCTTCTTGTTCTTATTATTATTATTACTGTCACCGTTGTCCACAACATGAAAATCATCATCGTTCAAAGAAGATAACTTGTAAGTTGTGAGAAAGATTTGCCTCTGCTTGGCTCTTCTGCGCCTGTAACTAATTGATTTGACCATTTTGTCCCTGCCAAGAAGCTGCCCAAGTGACTCGTATCTGTATTTGCGACTGAAAGAGAGGGTTGAGTTTCCGACAAGGGTGCTCATAGCTGCTACCAAAAAAAAAAAAATCAGAGAATGAAAATGCTTCTACTGATTAGCGTGATTGCAATGATTTCAGTGTTGTTTTATTTATATTGTGTGTAAGCCCCAGTCAGCGTCTTCATTGGGGTCTTCGGGGAAGACTTGTGTAAAAGTTTGTTGACCGTGAATCTCATTCCAACTTGGCGTGCCAACTTACGTGTTACGTCGCACCCTAAATGGTTAGTGGTATCAGACTATCAGGTCAGATCTTAACAAAGTTTAATTTAAAGGTGACTGGCATGCTTCTAATTTTATGTTTTTACGTAAAGTTAATATTTAAGAATTATTTAATAATTTAATAATTTTTAACTATTAATTTCACTAACTATACTTGAATCTTTACCAAATTTAAACCCCCTCCACTACTAAAAGCCTTCACCCTTGTTTTTGTAAGATTTGCTAATGATGAGTACTTTCGAGAGTATATTTTATCAGTCATCAACTCAACTATGTTATAAATTTATAAAGTGTGTTTGACGGTAAATACAAGCTCAGTGTGGTCAAGATGTGTGTAGTTAGTTAAATTAATAGTCATATCCGAATAAATAATAAAAAATCTAACAATAATATTTAAAAAAATAAAAAATAATTTAAATATATAAATATAAATATATATAATTACCATTAATTATTATTAGAATAATCATATAATTTTATATATAATAAATATATAAATATAAATATATATCGATCCCTGAGTTTAATTTGTCCAATTTTAAAAACTCTCTCACGTGTGTATTCATATCAACTAAGTCAGTACAACGGGAGTCGATTCCTGAGTTTAATTTGTCCAATTTTAAAAACTCTCTCACGTGTGTATTCATATCAACTAAGTCAGTACAACGGGAGTCACATTTAATTTTTCTGTTGAGTTTGAGAGACCCAAGTGAACATGAGAGACCGATATATCCAGGTTTTGAAAGAGTTAGGGATTTAAATTTATTTTCAAATCTTCGAAAAGTTAAATGTTTGCGGATCAAAAGGTCATAGACCTATTTATCCTTTTCTCTTAAAATTATCTTATTTAACTTAATATTTATAATTTTATATATATAATATTTATATTTATATATTTATTATATATAAAATTATATGATTATTCTAATAATAATTAATGGTAATTATATATATTTATATTTATATATTTAAATTATTTTTTATTTTTTTAAATATTATTGTTAGATTTTTTATTATTTATTCGGAAATGACTATTAATTTAACTAACTACACACATCTTGACCACACTAAGCTTGTATTATATATTTATATTTATAGTGTAAGTGAAAGGTACCAAAGACTTGGTGAAGTGTGGTTAAGAGAGAGGAAAAAGAGAGAGAAAAACTAGAGAAGAGAGAGTTGAGCATGGAAGATTTAGAGAAAATGAGATGTACTCTCCAGTACTCCCTTATTACTAAAATAAATTATATTTATACACATGTAAACGAAGTTCATGATTAGTGTCTGACTCTAACGGGTATAACAGCTCAGCTAACAGATTATATAACTGTTTTGTGTCCTCTACTGTATTGTGCTTAACACTCCCCTCAAACTGAGGCATAGTTCTGTCGCACGAAGTTTGGGTCTAAAGCTGAGGAATTGAGCTTGCGAGAATAATTTGATTAGAACATCTGTAATTTGATCATGGGAAGGAATGTGCACAACATGAATCAGTCTCAAAAAATAAGGTCAATTTCAAAGTGTTTGGACCTGTGATGGAGGATAGAATTTTTTGTCATCCACACTGTACTTTGGTTATCACAGTACAAGGTTGGAGCAAAATTTGTTAGGAGGTGCATTTCATATAACAACTTTTGCAACAAAATGATGTCAGTCAAAGCATCAGCCAAGGCCCGAAACTCGGCTTCTGAACATGATCGAGAAATTATTGCTTGCTTGTGGTTTGACCAGCATATAAGATTGATTCTAAGAAAGACACAGTATCCTGTGGTCGACCTCGATCATCCAAATTGGCAGCCCAATCTGAATTACCAAAGGCAATGATTCTGAATTCAGAACTTTTGTGCATCTAAAGTACCAGCCAGGTAGCGTATTATCCTTTTGACGACCTTCTAATGCTGCTTAGAGGGTAAATGCATATATTGTGAGACTTTATTCACTGCATAGATGATGTCTGGTCACGTTATTATGACATACTGGAGGCCGCCTACTATAGATTGGTATAGCGAAGGATTGTCAAACAAAGTGTCCACAGCTGTTGTGAGCTTTAAGCTACACATCATTAAGGTCAGAGCTGGCTTGGCATCAGAGAACTTTGTCCTCTTCAAAAGATCTTTGATGTACTTGGTCTGTCTTAGTGTCAGGGACTGATCGTTATGTTTTATAGCTTCAATATCTAAGAAAGAACTTATTTCTCCAAGATCCTTCAAAGTGAACACATCATCAAGCTAATTAATTAGCTCATCGATTTCAACAGCATTAGTGCCAATGACCAGTATATCATCAACATAGCTCAGAAGATATATTGTAGAATTGGAGCTGTGATGCAAAAACAATCACGGCTCAAAGAGCACTAAACTTGAGGAACCAAGCACGAAGAGCCTGTTTGAGGCAGTATAGAGCCTTTTCAAGATTGTAAACAAGCCTCGTGCCGAGCGTGTAGCGATCAAGTTGAACCATATGCACTATTTCAAACAAATCTCCATTAAGAAAGGCGTTATTGAAGTCAAATCGACGCACTTTCCAGCCAATGACCATAGCCACAAAAAGCACTGTCTCAACAGTGGATGGCTTGGCAACCGGACTAAAGACTTGATCATAGTCTAGCCCTTCTCGCTAATGAAATCCCTTCGCAACAAGTCTCATTTTGTATTTTTAACCTTTCCATCAGGTTTTCGCTTCATCTGAAATACCTAGTTGCATCCTATTGCCACATGCGCTGTTGTAGCTAGGACTAGCTTCCATGTTTTGTTTTTGAGGAGTGTTGCAAATTCCTCATCCATAGCATCCTTCTAGTGTGGTGGGGCGAGCGCTTTAGCCACTACCGTGGGCTCCTATTATGTGAGATCAGGAACTCATTCTTGCAGGAGTGAGGCAAACACTCTTGGCTTGAAGATTCCTGTCTTGCTCCGGGTTGTCATAGGATGCATATTTCTTGGTGCATCTTCTGCAACAGCCTCAGAGTTATCAGCTAACCCTGTAATACGTCAGAAAAACACAGAAGTAGAGAGAGACAAATCGATATTAGTAGGTAATGAATAATTATGAACATAATCAATATTGGTAGGATTTGTAGAATTTTCTTGGACTGGTGATTGATTTGGGAAGGTCTCTAGAGGCGTGGATGACGCTACGATTAATGGAGTATAGGCTGAAATGTTGTGATTGGAGCTATGGTGATAGTTGTAAGGTTTGGGGGAGGAGAGATAGAGCTGTGTGGAGGTTTGGGATCACTGATTTTAAAGAACATGAATTTGTAAGGAAACTCAGTTTCGTCAAACAACACCATGCCTAGATATGTACAACTTTCCATTTTTATCCAAGCACTTATATTCCTTGTGATGAGCCGAATATCTAAGGAAGATGCAGTTTTCAAACCTGAAGCTGAACTTGTGAGGTTGATAGTGTCTTAGTTGGGAAAAACAAGCACACCCAAACGTCCTAAGAAACTTGTAATAAGGTCCTTTGTGGTGAAATAACTCAAATGGAGACTTTTGAGAGGTGATTTGAGAAGGCAAGAGGTTGATGAGATGAGATGTTGTCAAGAGGCCTCATCCCAAAACTTGAGTGGCATGGCTGCCTGAGCTAGAAGTGCAAGGCTAGTCTCTGTAACATATTTGTGTTTGTGTTTTGTTGTACCGTTCTGCTTGTGTATGTAAGGACAACTTATTCTGTAAGCTATTCCATTTTGAAGAAGAAACTACATGAATTTTTTGGAGAGAAATTCTTTAGCATTATCGGTTTGGAGGGTTTTGAGCTTATTTCCTGTTCGATTTTCCATTATTTGCTTGTATTGAGTAATGACTTGATAAACTCGTGCCTTGTTTTGGAGTAAGTAAACACTTGTGAACCTAGTTGCTGCATCAATGAATGAAATATAATACCTAAAGTCTGAGCTACTAATGATAGGAGCTGGTCCTTACACATTCGAATAAACAAGATCTAAAGAGTTATTATAAACTGTACTTGAATCAAAAAATGGAAGGTTATGATACTTCCCGTGACAACAAGCATTACACAATGATTTAATCACCAAACTTGACTGTTTATTAAATTTTCTAGTATTGACATTACATAGTTCCATAACTCTCTTTACAACCTTGGCTTTTGGATGTCCCAACCTTCTGTGACATACATCATACAATTCTGCACAACTACATGTATCAGCTGCACTAACTTTAATATCTCTATTATTGCCACTAGAGCTCTATCATTTTGATGTTCAACAACAAAAACAAGAACTTCTACAACCTTATTTATTTCACTTGAGCTACTAGTATCTTAGTTTGTAACATCAGACTCACTATGTTCTACAACTATACTATTCTTTAAACCACGACATTAGAAGTGCTTACAATGCAATTCGAAGCTCTTGAACTTTGTGAGTTTTGAGTAGGAACTTTATCAGGATTAGGTTGTTGCGCACAGTTTGTTGATGCAGCCTTTGCAATGATACCAATGTTATCACACTGATAAAGTCCTCCCCTAAGAGAGTCGTGGTGCAATGTTTCCCTAATATTCAAAAATCATGGTAATTTTTATTAATCATGGTAATCATATGTTAGACCTTTGTCAACCAACATAAAAATTTAGTCGAATCTTTATGACATAGATCAAATAAATTATTGCGCTAAAACTAGGTTGTTGTTCGGAAGCAACGCATTGTATGGCTCGTATACAGTGTCAAATGAGCAAAAATTGATGCATTGGTGCCCATGTGTAATGTTAAATGAGAAAGGGTTCCACATTTTCATGAATGGATCATGGTAAATAAGCTAGTTCACAAAAAAAAAGATAAAGGTAAAGGTCGGAGCAACAGAAGGTTGAGATTTGGTACCTGAAACATAAGCACTCTAACAGAAAAATCCATAATCCATGGAGGTGGTGGATACCATGACAAAGAGAAAACTTAACATCATATTCCTACAAGAAACAAAATAGGTCAGTGTGAAGTCTAGGGAGTTGGATACCTTCAGATTCAAACTTTGGTATATAGAAAAAGTGAAGAATAGGAATAGGGTAGGTATTATCGTGGATAAGCAGTGGAAGAAGGACATAGTGGATATTAAGAGGGTGGGTGTACGGATATTCTCTATCAAATTCGTGGTAGAAGGAGGTATTTTTCATGTGATTAGCGCCTATGCACTGCAAGTGGGTTCGGACGAGCAACACAAGATAAGAGTTTGGGAGGATCTCGAGAGTTTAGTTCAAGACATACCTTCGAGAGATAAGATTTTCTTAGGGAGAGATTTAAATGGCCATGTTGGAAGAAAAATGATTGGGTATGGAAGTATTCACGGAGGCCAGAGTTTCGGGTGGTAAATACTGAGGGTAAAACTATTTTGGACTTTTCTTCAACCTTTGACCTTCTTATCGCAAATACGTATTTTAAAAAGAGAAACAAATATCTTATAACCTATAGGAGCGGCATGACAAGCTCTAAAATCTACTTCTTCTTGTTGAGGAGAGTCGACCGAAAATTTTGCATTAATTATAAAGTTATTCAGGGAGAGAGTTTAACAACACAACATAGGATGCTCATCATGAATTTTTGTGTTGAGCAAAAGTTGAAGAAAAGATATCAGATGAAGATCTCATGGACAAGGTGGTGGCGGATGAAAGGTGAGGAACAAAGAAGCGTCTTAAGAAGGGTAGAAGAAGAGGCAAAGTGGAAAGAGAATGGAAGCACAGAGAAGATGTGAGGGAGATGACAGAAGTTATTATAAGAACATCAAAAGAAAGTTTTGGTGAATCTAAAGGGACAGGACCAAGAGACAAGGAGTCCTGGTGGTGGAGTGCGAGTGTATAAGAAAAGATAAATGCAAAAAGGGAGTGCTTTAAAGAGTGGTATTTGTGCCTTAATGTAGATAATTAGAAAAAATACAAGGCTGCTAAGAAAGAGATAAAAGTGGCTGTAAGTAAAGTAAGAACAAGAGCATATGAGGGTCTCTATCAGTCTTTAGGCACGAAGGAAGGAGAAAAAAGTATATATAGAATCACAAAGAGCCGTAAAGGAAAAACGAGAGACTTGGATCAGGTTAAGTGCATAAAGGATAAATACAGAGAGGTTTTGGCTCAAGATGAGAAAATCAATGAAAGATGAAAGAGCTACTTCTATGAGTTATTTAATGAAGGAAAGAAGACTCTACCGAGCCTTGGTCAATTTTGCACGAGGGAAGAAGATCAAAACTCCAACTACTATCGAAGGATTCGAGACTTCGAGGTAAAAGAAGCTCTAAAGCAGATGAAAAATGGCAGAACAGTAGGACCCGATAATGCTCCGATTGAAGTTTGGAAGGGCTTTGGAGAAAAAGGTATCAATTGGTTAACCAAACTTTTATTGAGATTTTAAGGTCAAAGAAGATGCCAAATGAGTGGAAAAAGAACACTTTGGTGCCTATCCAATAAGGGGGATCTATAGAGTTGTAAAAACTATAGAGAGATCAATCTCATGAGCCATACCATAAAGTTATGGGAAAGAGTAATAGAACGGAGGCTGAAACAAGAGACACAAGTAACAGAAAACCAATTTGATTTTATACCAGGTAAATCTACCACTGAAACTACATACTTGTTAAGAAAGATGATAGAGAGGTATCTTAGTAATAAAAAAGATCTACATATGGTGTTTATTAATTTGGAAAAAGCATACGATAGGGTGCCAAGGGAAGTATAAAATAGTCACACTAAGAAACTAAATTGACCTTTATTCCCATCAATGACATTGCATTCATGCAGCAGAAGGCCGGTAGTTTCTGAAAAAAAATCAGAATATCTTATAAAATTATTTTTATCACGAAAAATAAAAAAAATAAATACAGTTCCAATATTTGAAATTGCATCTCCAAACTTGACATAATTCTAGCAAAATTGAACCTAAATTGAGAAAATTAAAGGTTTTCAGGTAGATGTAGAAAGCATGGAGGGGATGGAATTTGAACTTGACCTATAAAGCTCTTTAAAAGTAATTGCTCGATAGACAAAAAGAATAAGTTTGAGTATGAATAATTATCAAAAGAATAATAATAGATTGACTACATAAAAAAATCATAAAAAAAATTATAATTTGTACCTTAAAAGAATCAATTTTAATAAAAAACGAAAAATACATTCTTATTTTATGAAGTAATTAAAAAAGAATAACAAATTAAAAAAATTAAACAAAATACTTTGGCTCTCAAACTTAGACTCATGAACCACAAAAAAAACACTATATATAACTTTTAGGGTAACAAACCTAATAAACCAATGGCAGAAAAAAATTACTCAAATCAGCCAAAACAAAATTTTTTTCAGCAATCCACCAACGAACAAATAAATATAATTCGAATCAACATGATTCGAACTGCAAATACAAGTAATTCGAAACAACTTGACTCGAATTACCTTTGAAAGGAATTTCATGTAATTCGAATCAAGTAGATTCGAATTAGGTGATTATAAATCGAATTGACTCGATTCAAATTAGTAGGCAAACGTGACTCAATGGAGTTCGAATTAACTTGATTCGAATTAGTGTGTTCCAGACCTGTATATATATGTGATGAACGTGAGTTGCTCTCAATATTGAGAGGTCAAATGGCTTGTGAGGACAGTTTTATAGTGTTGGTTCACCACAGAGGATCGATTAAGAGGAAAACTCGGTCAGGTGTCAAGTTCACCGATAAAGATCCTCTCTGTATTATCGTCAGTTCTACGACGAGCTATGATGACCTTGCTAGGTCTGTACTGCAGAAACTAGGTCTGGACTGTGTTAAAAGGGTTAAGAAGTTTTTCTATCGCATTCCAATTACGGTGCTCCAAGATAGCGTGAAGTATGATTGTTTCACGATCGGGAGTGATGAGGACTTGCAGGCCTTGTTTCTCTATCGCCGGCAGTTTCCCGAAGTGCGGACACTGGAGCTGTTGGCAAAGCTGGTTGATGTGGTGTCCAGCTCGGGGGGTTCAAACCGGAATACCAACACTTTAGCGACGGTTGCCGGTTCTAACTCAAGACCTGCCGTTGCATCTTCCTCAGTTCCCGCCTACGAGCCACCCGCCCCGGTTGTCGCCTCCCCTTCGTTCGCTGTTGATCTACACGGAACTTGTACCTACCTCCGTACACTGTGCTGCACCGGCTGGGGCTGGAGATGGATTGTTTGATGATGTAGAGGACGATGATGTCGAGCCGAATATGATTGCTGATGATAGTGGCGATGATATTGGAGCGAGTGAGCCTGCTAGTGCCGGTGGTGGCTCTAGCTCTGGCATACAGCAGTACCATCCACATTTTTCATCTTTGGACCTGGATGCCATGAGACAGCCGGGGGTACCTGGGGAGGCTGCAGGATTTGGCGCTAGAGATGCAGAAGGATCAGCTGGTATGATAGAGTTCCAGGTTGGTCAGTAATTTTAGGATAAGGAGGATGCCCTGTTAAGTGTGAATACTTACAGCATCCGCCGAGGTGTACAGTACAAGGTTGTGGAGTCTGATTATCGCCGTTACATTGGCAAGTGTTCTGAGTTCGGGAATGGGTGCACATGGTTAATTCGGCTGAGTCTCCGGCAGCGCAAGGGCATATGGGAGGTCAAACGTTACAATGGACCGCATACTTGTCTCGCCAGCTCTATCACCAGCGATCACAGGAGGTTGGATTATCATGTGATATCGGCATTCATTATGCCAATGGTTAGAGCTGATGCATCCGTTAGCATCAAGATGCTCCTAAATGCGACTGCCTCGCACTATGGGTTCAGGCCGACCTACAGGAGGGTTTGGATGGCGAATCAGAAGGCTGTTGCACTCATTTATGGTGACTGGAATGAGTCTTACAACGAGCTCCCAAGGTGGGTGTTAGGAGTGCAGGTGACCATGCCTGGTTCTATTGCAGTTCTTCGGACTAGCCCTGTTCGAATTGGGGGACAGCTGGATGAATCTCAGGCTTATTTTCACAGACTGTTCTGGACTTTCCCACCGTGTATCGAGGCATTTCGTCATTGCAAGCCGTTGGTTAGTATTGATGGGACGCATCTATATGGCAAGTATGGGGGTACTCTGCTTGTTGCAATTGCACAGGACGGGAACTCCAACATACTCCCTGTTGCATTCGCACTAGTCGAGGGTGAGAATGCTGAGTCTTGGTCATTCTTTCTCTCCCACCTCCGTCAGCACGTCACCCTACATCCGGGTCTGCTTGTTATCTCTGACAGGCATAACGGCATCAAAGCCGCCCTTGAGGCTCCCGACGGGGGCTGGATGCCTCCGGCTGCATACCGAGCTTTCTGCATTCAGCACGTAGCAGCAAATTTTGCCCTCACCTTCAAGGGTAAAGATGCAAGGAGGCTTCTCGTTAACGCTGCCTATGCTAAGACGGAGGTTGAGTTCGATTACTGGTTTGATATTCTTCGCTCGGAAGATCCGGCGATGTGTGATTGGGCAAACTAGATTGAGTATTCATTGTGGACACAGTATTGCGATGAGGGCCAGAGATTCGGTCACAAGACGACTAATATATCTAAGTGTGTGAATTCAATCCTCAAGGGTGTGAGGAACCTTCCTGTATGCTCCTTGGTGAAAGCAACGTATGGTCGGTTGGCCGAACTTTTTGTACGCAAGGGGAGAGAGGCGGAGGCCCAGCTGGGTACTAGACAACAATTCAGTCAACACCTTGTTAAATGTATCGAGGCCAACTTGAAGACGACAAGGTGCTTCACAGTTACTTTGTATGACAGAGACAACTTCGAGTACACGGTCGCAGAGACCATTCCTACTGGTTCTTTCTCCCTTGGTACCTACGGGGTCTCACTCGGATCTCAGACATGTGACTGCGGATACTTCCAGGCACTTCATTTCCCTTGTCCGCACGCACTGGCATGCTGTGCCTACTCACGAGTCACTTGGCACTCCTACATCCACCCTGTCTATCAACTCATTAACGTTTTTAGTGTTTATCAGATGAAATTCAGACCTCCAATCCCAGAGGGTTTCTAGCCACCATATGATGGGCCGACGGTGATACCAGACCCGAACAAGAGGCGTGCAAGGGAGGGTCGTCCC
Source organism: Arachis hypogaea (assembly GCF_003086295.3). Taxonomy (NCBI): domain Eukaryota; kingdom Viridiplantae; phylum Streptophyta; class Magnoliopsida; order Fabales; family Fabaceae; genus Arachis; species Arachis hypogaea. Next base: position 20,330,148 of record NC_092038.1, on the reverse strand, counting down.
AGGTCTTCTCGGATACGGACGAACATGGACGAGGCAGATCCAAACCGGCCTAAGAGATGCGGCTTATGTCGGCAACCCGGACACACTCATCAGAGCTGCCCACAGGTTGGAGGTAGCCAGGGTATACAGTCATAGATGGGTAGGGTTGGTTTTGTGTTGTTTGATTTACTAGTGTCCGTTGTATCGAGTTTTAGTTTTTTAAGGGAAAAAATGTCGTACTTGCATATGCGTTGTATTTCTGCTGTTTTTAATGACCGTGAACTACTAAATAATTTAATCTGCCTCTCGAGTCTTTGTCGAACAGATTCTGGGTCATTTTCTCTGGGATTTGGTGGGGTGTGAGGAAGTGAAACTGATTCGTTTCTCCTTTGGTTCGAACTGCTTATATAGGCAGCTAACTAGTAATTCGAATCAAGTTAATTCCGACTACTTTTTGTGACCAACAGTGAATAATTCGAATCAAGTTAATTCGAACTCCATTGAGTCACATTTGCCTACTAATTCGAATCGAGTCAATTCGATTTATCATCACCTAATTCGAATTTACTTGATTCGAATTACATGCAATTCCTTTTAAAGGTAATTCGAATCAAGTTGTTTCGAATTACTTGAATTTGCAGTTCGAATCATGTTTATTCGAATTATATTTATTTGTTCGTTGGTGGATTGCTGAAATAATTTTTGTTTTGGCTGATTTGAGTAATTTTGTTCTGCCATTGGTTTATTTAGGTTTTTAACCCTAACTTTTAGTAACACGAAATTAGGGTAAAAAACCTAAATAAACCAATGGCAGAACAAAATTACTCAAATCAGCATTCTCACCCTCGACTAGTGCGAATGCAACAGGGAGTATGTTGGAGTTCCCGTCCTGTGCAATTGCAACAAGCAGAGTACCCCCATACTTGCCATATAGATGCGTCCCATCAATACTAACCAACGGCTTGCAATGATGAAATACCTCGATACACGGTGGGAAAGTCCAGAACAGTCTGTGAAAATATGCCTGAGATTCGTCCAGCTGTCCCCCAATTCGAACAGGGCTAGTCCGAAGAACTGCAATAGAACCAGGCATGGTCACCTGCACTCCTAACACCCACCTTGGGAGCTCGTTGTAAGACTCATTCCAGTCACCATAAATGAGTGCAACAGCCTTCTGCTTCGCCATCCAGACCCTCCTGTAGGTCGTCCTGAACCCATAGTGCGAGGCAGTCGCATTTAGGAGCACCTTGATGCTAACGGATGCATCAGCTCTAACCATTGGCATAATGAATGCCGATATCACATGATAATCCAACCTCCTGTGATCGTGGAGATAGAGCTGGCGAGACAAGTATGCGGTCCATTGTAACGTTTGACCTCCCATATGCCCTTGCGCTGCCGAAGACTCAGCCGAATCAACCATGTGCACCCATTCCCGAACTCAGAACACTTGCCAATGTAACGGCAATAATCAGACTCCACAACCTTGTACTGTACACCTCGGCGGATGCTGTAAGTCTTCACACTTAATAGGGCATCCTCCTTATCCTGAAATTGCTAACCAACTTGGAACTCTGTCATACCAGCTGATCCTTCTGCATCTCTAGCGCTAAATCCTGCAGCCTCCCCAGGTACCCCCGGCTGCCTCATGGCATCCGAGTCCAAAGATGAAAAATGTGGAGGGTACTGCTGTGTGCCAGAGCTAGAGCCACCACCGGCACCGGCAGGCTCACTCGCTCCAATATCATCGCCACTATCATCAGCAATCATATCCGGCTAGACATCATCGTCCTCTACATCATCAAACAATCCATCTCCAGCCCCAGCCGGTGCAGCACAGTGTACAAAGGTAGGTACAAGTTCCGTTGAGATCAACAACGAATGAAGGGGAGGCGACAACCGGGGCGGGTGGCTCGTAGGCGGGAACTGAGGAAGATGCAACGGCAGGTCTTGAGCTAGAACCGGCAACCGTCGCTAAAGTGTTGGTATTCCGGTTTGAACCCCCCGAGCTGGACACCACATCAACAAGCTTTGCCAACAGCTCCGGTGTCCGCACTTCGGGAAACTGCCGGCGACAGAGAAACAAGGCCTGCAAGTCCTCATCAGTCCCGATCGTGAAACAATCATACTTCACGCTATCTTGGAGCACCGTGATTGGAATGCGATAGAAAAATTTCTTAACCCTTTTAACACCGTCCAGACCTAGTTTCTGCAGTACAGACCTAGCAAGGTCATCATAGCTTGTCGTAGAACTGACGATAATACAGAGAGGATCTTTATCGGTGAACTTGACACCTGACCGAGTTTTCCTCTTAATCGATCCTCTGTGGTGAACCAACACTATAAAACTGTCCTCACCAGCCATTTGACCTCTCAATATTGAGAGCAACTCACGTTCATCACATATATATACAGGTCTGGAACACACTAATTCGAATCAAGTTAATTCGAACTCCATTGAGTCACGTTTGCCTATTAATTCGAATCGAGTCAATTCGATTTATAATCACCTAATTCGAATCTTCGAATTACATGCAATTCCTTTCAAAGGTAATTCGAGTCAAGTTGTTTCGAATTACTTGCATTTGCAGTTCGAATCATGTTGATTCGAATTATATTTATTTGTTCGTTGGGGGATTGCTGAAAAATTTTTTATTTTAACTGATTTGAGTAATTTTTTTCTGCCATTGATTTATTTAGATTTTTTACCCACGAAATTAACTATAGAAATTAATTATTGATATGGATATCAATTTGTCATTAATTGATACACACGTGTATTATAGAGTATTTTAACAAAGCTATTTACGTTAGTATTATATTTATGACAATTAGAATTATAAATTTATGTTTAATTTTTTATTATTGATACTAATATTAATTTGTCATCGATTATGTTTGATTAAAAATTATATTATAATGATTGATAATTAATATAATTAGAATAATTAAAAATATTAATAATTGATAATTAACTTAATTATTCATTAAATACTAATTTCATATATAATTATAAAGATATTTTTTTAAGATAAATTAAGAAGAAAGAAATATGCATACTGGTATTATAATGCGCTATATTAACATATTAATGCTAAAATGCTACCCGTTGTAAAATAATATAATGATTATTAAATTATTGATTATTGATAATAATTGAATCACTAAAATACAATAAAAAATAATAATAATTATTATTATTAAAAATATATTTTTTGTGATAATTACTAAAAGATATAAAATAAAATATTAGAATTATTAAAAATCTCAATCTAAATCATCAATAAATTTTAATTTATGTATGATGAATTATATAATATTTTAAAAAAAATAGTTGAAAAAAAAACCGTATGCAAACTGACACTATCAATATGTTTGGTGTCAAAATATAATTATTGAGAATAATAATATAGTGATAATAATTATTGATTATTGAATCACTAAAATATAAAAAAATTATAATAATAAATATTAAAAATATATAAAATAAAATATTAAATATTAATTTGTATATAATTGATTATATAATATTTTTTTAAAAAATAATTGAAAAAATGTATATAAATTATTACTAAAGTATGCTATATTAGTATATTTGATGTCAAAATAAAATTATCGTAGAATAATTGTAGAATAATATAACGATGAGAGTCATGAGACGAGACAAAATAATGGTAAGCTTTGTGTACAAAACCTAATTAAGTGCTGGTGGTGGTTGTGGCTTTTTATGCACGTGCAGTGGCGCAAAGAGTATACTACTGTCACTGCTCCTCAATATATAAAATATAAATATAAATTAGAGTCTAGAAAGTGTTATTCTTTTGCATTTGACTATTTGAGATTATTTTCAAAATCTTAAAAGTAGTATATGAGGGCGTATTACGAAAGGTCAAATAACTTCCTATATAAACAGTATATAGATAGAAATTAATGAAGATTTTTCTAAAAAATCATAAAATTAATATTTAATTAGGGTTTAGGTTCAATCCAATAATTTTTTTAACCCAACAAAAAAATTGGGTTTGGGTATTGGTTAAAATTTTTATACATGGAATTCGGTTTATATATTATTTATTTATAATGAAAAATGAGAAAAACTTACGTATCATACACTCCGATCCTTACATACAAGGGTATCTATGAAGATGAAATATTTATAAGAAAAGCCGACGTCTATTAATTAAAATAATGTAGGGCAAAAGAAGTTTCCGGTTACTAATTATTGACCATATTGACCAGTAGTGAATGATTGAATGCTAAATGCTTATTATAATAATAGACTGAAGGGTAATTTACATTAATTAAGTATTTGTTCATTAATATTACTCGGATATTTTGATTCAAGTTTGTTACATGCATATTCCATTTTAATCTATTTAAAATGATATTAAAAAAAGTTTGATTTGTCTTTTTTACATAAATTGAATAAGTCAAATTCAATTTACAGAAAAGTTTAAAATTTTGCTATTTTACTTTTTTACTAAATCAATGTTCACAAATTCGATTTAAAGAAAAAAAAGAAAAAGCTTAAAGTAAATCGAATCTGACTAATATATTTTACACATAAGAATCAAACGTTTTTTTATTAAATTATCATAGTGATCTCTGAAATTTACGAATTTCATCATTTTAAAATTTGTTATATTGATTTTTGAGATTTAGCTTCAGACATTATCATATTAGTTTTAAATTTATTTTAATATTGAGTTAATAAATAAAATGCTGAGCTAATTCTTTTTATTACGTTTTAATGCTTAAACAAGATAAAAATAAGACTATTTTAGAACATAAAAAAAGATAATATAATTTACACATCATATAATTTTTTTTTTAGTCTTGTTTAAATACTAAAATAAAATGACATCGTTTAGTTCTATGTCCAGCATTATAAGTTAGAGTCCATTTAAAAAAATTTTTTTTTTATGAAAGTGATGTTTTGGTTCTTTTATTCTCCTTTCTTTGTGTTTTTTTCTCTATCCATTATTATTAAATAATAATGCCAATTTTAATTCAAAAAATATTAAAACCCAAATTTTTTATCGACTAACCAACAATAAAAGAACGGTTCGACAAGTATTTATAACATGCTATAATATCTTTTGTTGAATAATTTTTTTAATTACATGACAAGTGTTTTAAATATTCGTAATATGAGACGTACCGATTTTATTTGGTAGTTATTAATTTATATTTTTTAAATATTAGAATGTTTATTTTAAATTTATATATTTTTATTTTATTTTATTTATTTTATATATTAGATTGAACTTTATGTTAATAAATTTAAAATTTTTATCTTTAATATAAAGTATATAAATACATAAATAAACTATTATAACGAGTAGATAGAGATTAGAAGAATGAAAAAGTTTTTTTAATTTTGTGATAAAATTATAATATGGACAAGTGATATTAAACGAATCTATTTCATGTTAGATAGAAAATTAAATAAAAGGTAAAGTATTTTTTTAATTTTTTTAATTTTAATGTTAGTATGTTACTATTGTTTTGTTGCTACTCCCCTCGCCCCTCCTTTTTTTCAATAAGAAATCTAATGACAATAAATGGTTTACAAAAGATAGAAATTGCTGACTTGCTGGGTAGTTTGTATTGTAGTGTTGTGATTTGTGCAATGGAGCATATAGGATTTAAGAAGTTATTGAAGGAGAACATGTGAATTGAGTGTGAAGAGTGAAAGAAGTATGGGTAATGTCTGTATGAAAAATGCTAAATTAATGATGATATATTTATATGAAAAATGTTTGAAACGACCATATAGGGATGCCTTTTTGTTTTGGCCATATAGGGATGTCTTTTATGTTCAATTAATTGGAAGTATTAAAAAGTTGTGGAGATCATAGAACTAAGTTATAATGTTGTGTTGATAGGAACACCTTCACGTGATTTATTTTTATTATTATTGTTTTATGGGAAAAATATTGTTGTGTTGATAGGGATACCTTCATGTGTTCTGTTTTCATTATTACTGTTTTATGGGGATAATATCAGCTACTTCATTACTGTTGCGTTGATGTTTTTGAACCTTTTCTTATGTATGCATGAATCTTCTTCCAATTTTAGGCTGTGGCAGGGTTAGCAGCTGACGGTAGGCAAATTGTTACGAGGACCAAGTCTGAAGCAACTAACTATGACAAGTTTATTACATTATCCTGAAATATCACAACAAAGTCCACCCTGCCCTTTTATTTTTCATTTTTTCTGATGCATTCGTTTAAATGTATTGTCTATATTGACTAAGATTGGATTGTATGTGTTATTACTGTTGAACACAAATGAGCTAATTGGAAATTTAAATCACTGGAAAGTGACTAAGACTTGTTTTAATTTTGATTTCAACCAATTATCATTACTCTTTTTATTCTGCTATATTTTGCTTGACTTATTGTCAATGTGACAATGTAGGATTCCCTGAAACTGATCGGTAGGAATTTAAACTGCTGTCCAAATAACACAGTGATAATTTAGTTTATTTTATTGTTCTTGTTTCTCAAGCTTATAGTGATAGAATATAATCAAAAGCTAAAATCCTCATTCAGAAAGAAAGTTTTAGTGGACCATTAAAATTATTGGTTTATACCTTAAAACATTTGCCATTTCAAACATCTATGATCTAACACAATGCTATTGGTGGCTCTGGATTGAAGTGAACCATATCATGCTTGGGGTTTCAGTACTCATGCATTTTCATGCTTTAGATTGAATGTCATGATTGAATCACTATGGGATAAGAGAATTAGTGTAGCAGTGTTGAATGGACTTGGTTTGATGTGCATGCTAATATTGTGTTTTTACCATTTCCTTATGTGTATAGTGCCCAGTTAAAGATCAATATCTTTCTGTTACATAATATTCATTTCTAGCTTATTTTTCTTTGCAATGTGTATGGAGAACCTATTCCTGTTAAGGAACTTGCTGAACGCGTGGCTAGTTATGTGCACCTTTGCACACTGTACTGGTGGCTCAGGTTTAGTGAAACTGATTCGCATTACCATTTTAAGCTGTAGTTTTTCGTATTTTTTACATCAATAACATATTGTTGGCAATTTCACAGACCTTTTGGATGTGGTGTCATACTAGGAGGTTATGACAGAAATGGACCAAAATTGTACATGGTTGAACCTTCTGTTGTTTCCTATGTTAGTGAACCTTTTGTTTTGTTGACAACTTCTGAAATTATATTTAGCAATACCTGAACTATTGAGGTTCCTTTTCTTTGCAGTTTCACATACAACTTTTCTACTAATTTGTTCTTCTTGCTATGTTCTAGAGATATTTTGGTGCTGCAATTGGGAAAGGGAGGCAAGCTGCGAAAACGTAAGGGAATTAATGTTAATCATAATTATTATTTTCAATAATAAATGCAAAATTAAATTTTCCTTTTAATTGTTTTTGGTAGGGAGGTTATCCTCCTTTCGATTTCCATTGTTGGCTTTCTCTTGGCTTTTAGGGTATGTTTGGTTGAAGGGTAAATGATATAGAAAAACATTTGTGCTGTTTAATAACTACTACGTTGAGTTGCTATTATAGAGAATCTTGCTTTGTGAAGTTTGATAGTAATTTGCTGAAGGTAATCAACTGGGAGGGTAGACCATCACTTTTTTACCTTTTATTTTAATTATAAGCGTAAAATTTGTCAGACTGATCAAGATATGCTGCAATTTTTTTCGTCCTCTTTTTGTACTTTGGTGTGTACTGTTTGAGTTGAATAAACATAAATGCAAGAAAATACTAATGTGAATTAGAATTTTACTCCCTTATGGTTTGAACATTGTTCCTTTTGAAATCAGATACTTTTGAAATAAGGGTCTCCTTGGTTGAGTAGGAGGAAAAGGGGAAGTATAGGATGCTGTGATTACATTTCAATTTTTTCCTTCTCCGATCTTTTGATATGATATATCAAGAAAGTGTAAAGGGATTTTTATTCTGAAATTTATGATGATCGAATTTTTACTAACTCTTCTATGCAGCCACAATGGCTTTGATTGAAAACGTGATTTGGACTTCTATAAGCAATAGGAGATGGTTCATATTCATTAAATATTAATTTATTTCTATGGAATTTTATTAAATGTTACTAATGGTATCCTTCAGGTAAAAGACGACCATGGCGAGCATTTTTTTTATATGGACCACCTGGAATAGGTAAATCATATTTGGCCAAGGCTGTTGCTAACTAGTGTTTTTGAGTACTAGTAGTAGTTATGAAAGTCCAGGCCCATGAATAGCCATAATCAAATCCTTACATAGCTTCTGGTCATCTTGTATGCAGTTTACATGGTAAATTTTCCTTGCTGCTCTTCCCTCTGTTACTATATTAGTAAGCAAAGATAAGATGCAAAATTAAAGCTTCTATTATTGGCTACAGGTGAGGAAAGGACATTCAAAAATGTGTATGTTATTAGCATTTTGGTTCATTAAAATGATAAGGGTATTAATACATGAAGGAGAAAAAGTAATATACTTTAGAAAAATGATAGAATTTTCATTCTTAATAATGAATTATGTTACCTTGATCCAGGGTTGAAGTAACTAGAACACCTCTTTCAGCCTATGATGCCACAGAAATTCTGAAACCTAATGGTATATTCTGAATCCATTCTTGTGTTTTTGATGTTTCCTTCCACTTCAATAAGCACTATATAGAGGAAGAATTCATTGAAATAAACTACACACTTTATTCTTTAAAAAAGATGATGAAATATAAAAGAGTAGCTCCAAAGTGAAAGGAAAGAAGCAAAAAATCATAAGTGTTTGCTCTCTTGTGCAATCTGAGTGGTGTTATTAGGTCAGAGTGGTGGCCACAAGGTTTTTCTTTTCATGCTCAATGTTGTGATTTGAAAGATTAACATTTGTTTAGGAACTACTAGACAGCTGTAACTCCTTCCAAATTCCAATTCTTGATAAGAGAGACCTCTTTTATTGATATAGCTTCTTGTCAAGTTGATGTTTTTATGAGATCTGAAAGTTTATAGATAAGGTTCAAGCAAACTCAGATCAGGCTATGGTTTGGAATCAGCTCAAAGCAGGATCCTTCCAGTAAGTTTCGAGTTTCTTTTAGTTTTGCTTCCTACTTTCTTGTTGCGACTACATTTGAGTTGAGTTGAATGGTATGTTCTTGACAGGTTCAATGAAGAAATGATGGAGTCGCTTTTTGGATATAATGCTGCTCAAGAAAAATCTAAACCTGGAATGAAGAAAGAATCTCGTGAACAAACTCCTCAATATATTCAGATCATTGAACCAAAGAAAGCAAATAATTTGTCAAATAATGAGCCTTTTAACCTTTAAGTCCTTATGGTTATTTGTTAACATTCTCTTAAAATGCTGATTCTCTTATGCATTCTTGTTGTTCTGTCAAGCAAGGCATCTGAAGCGGTTGAGAATCATTACGTGAATGCAAGTAATCTCAACTTGTTGGAGGCACATGAAGCTGAAGCGTCCTTAGCTGGAATGGGTGCCTACACTCTTACGGTAGGACTCACCCTTATTCAAATTGCTGCCGCTAAAGTAGTAGGTACACTACTCTCTACTCTCAAAACTTGTAATAATTATATTCCTAAATTAAAAATAGTATCTTTTTGTTTGTTTATAATTGTATTCACTATTCACCTACTGCACTATAAAGGTTTCTATTGATATTAGAGTATAAAGCACACGTCTCAGAAGAACAGCTGATCAAGAAAATCAAAGGTAATACTTTGACTTCAAAAATTTGGCACATCACGCGTGAGTTTCCTCTTTTCTCCAATAATGGCTGCATGGACCTTTTGTACCCCACTTGTAGGAATTTATAGCATCATACACCATTATCCTAGTATTTTCAAGGCTATATCTCCTCACTATATTTTTCATTTCTTTTGGAGAAATAGAAAAGCTGGCTAGCTTTTACTTGGTGGTACTGTCCTCTGCATTACAGGTATGTGTGTCTCTTATCATCTTGATAATATTTATCATCATTGTCCATTGATACAGAAGTAGGAATATTATCTTTCAATTCAAGGACTTCTTTGTTTTTCTGTCAATTCATGTTATTATATTATCAACTTGGCATGCTCTGGTTTGGCTATTGACTAAATTTTCTATATGAGAATTGTGCAAAGAGAGACTTGTAGCTTAATGTTACTGGTGGTTTCTGAAATATTTTGGATTGATATTATTTGATTTGGATCTGAAATTTAAAGAGAGAATGAAAAAAAAATTGATTTCTTTTTATTGTGTTATGAATATGGGAAGCACAGATGCCAAGTGGAAATTGGCTGATCACCCAAAGCTGCTAAAGGAAAATTAAAGCCAGTTGCTGTGGTGGTTTTGGATGGATGGGGTGAGGCCAACGCTGATCAATACAACTGTATCCATACTGCTGAAACTCCAACCATGGATTCCCTCAAAAAGGTAGATATATAGATATAGATACTACATGGTATATGCACCCTTTTGTGGAATCTGAAATCTTTTTCTTTTTGCATATATTATGGTATATTCATTCATATAATGATAAGATCTAAGATTGGTCCCATTTTTCAGGGTGTATATGTTTGCTTGATTCACTTGCTGCTCATGTATTGTTATGATTCCTAGGTTTTTGTTACCTTGTCATTGGTAGGTGAGAGGCCTTCTCTTGATTTGAAGTTTATTTAGTTGGAAATTTTAGTGTTATTGAATGTGTTGGATTTGTATGATTATTGATGAGATAGAAATAGAAATGAATGGTGGGGTTGGTTGGTTTTTGTTGTTGTAGGGTGCACCTGAAAGGTGGAGATTAGTGAGGGCTCATGGTACTGTTGTGGGACTTCCTACAAAGAATGACATGGGCAACAGTGAAGTCGATCACTTTGTTTAAAATTAGATAAAATTGTGTAAAATTTAGTATGGTTGAACAATACACTGAGGATTATAGTTGATAATACATTTTGTTTATGTTCTGAATTATATTGACTTGCTTGTTTATAATAATTTTCTTTTAGTTTTATAATACGATGAATTTGTTTATTTTTTGAAATATTATAAATATTCGAATACAGATTAGATAAAAATTTGTATTAAATTTATATTTATTTTGTAATTAGAAAAATAAAAAAAATATATTTTACCTTACAGACGGATTTACAGACGGATTTTCTGTCTGTAATAATGATTTTCCAAAGGTTAAATTACAGATGAAAAATCTGTCAGAAAATTCGTCTGTAATTACAGATGGAAAATCCGTCTGAAAATCTGTCTGTAATTACAGGCAGAAAATTCGTCTGAAAATCTGTCTGTAATTACAGACGGAAAATACGTCTAAAAATCTGCTTGTAATTACAGACGAAAAATCCATCTGAAAATCCGTCTGTAAGTTTGTCGCTTTCAGGAAATGGAGGGAGAATTTACAGAGGGAAAATCCGTCGGTAATTTTCTGACGAAAAAATTCGTCGGTAAATAATTTCCGACGGAGCTTTTACAGAGGGACAAAATCCGTCGGTAATTTCGTCAGTAACCAAAAATTCGTCTGTAATAAAGACTAAATCTGTTTGTAAATCTGTCTGTATTTTATCCATTTTCTAGTTGTGAGGGTTGATAAACCCATATTTTATTATATATATTGCGCTCAATTTAAGTGATTTATTCAACCCTTCACCTACTTATTCATGTAAATTACATGGTTTTACTTTCTCTTCCTTATTATGTGATATATGTGAAATACATGTTTCCTATGCTTTAAAAATAATTATTTTAATTACCCTTTATTACCATTCGATGCCGTGATTTGTGTGTTGAGTAGTTGCAGAGCTTCTAAAGCAGGAATGACTTAAAGGATGGAAAGGAAACATACAAAAATGGAAGGAAAGCACAAAATGGAGTTTTCGAAGAAACTGGCAGTGACGCGTCCGCATGAACGACGCGAACGCGTGGTTCGCTCAAAAGAGAATCGACGCGAGCACATGGATAAGGCGAACGCGTGACCTGCGAAACACAACTGATGCGGGCGCATGACTGACGCGACCGCGTGGAAAAGCAACACTCCAGATGACGCGACCGCGTGACGCACGCAGACGCGTGACATGCGCGATCTGTAGAATTTGCAGAAGTCGTCCTCAGCGATTTCTGGGCCCCTTTTGGCCCAGATCCAAGCCCAGAGAACACGGATTGAAGGATTATAAATGGAGGAATTTATCCATTCATGAGCAGATGGAGAATTAGAGACTGAATACTGGATTCATACATAGTTTTAGGATTTAGATGTAGTTTTTAGAGAGAGAGGTTCTCTCCTCTCTCTTAGAATTAGGATTAGGATTTATCTTATTGGGATTATCTCTTCATCGCAGGTTCAATGTCATTTTTATTTATCTTTCCAATTTGATTTATGAACTTGTCCATGTTAGAATTGACATCTTTATTTAAATATAACTTGAGGTATTTCAGACTCATGATTGCTTTTCCTTATTTTTAATTTAAGGCTTTGGTTGATTAATTGGTGACTCTTGAGTTATCAAACTCATCGTGATTGATAATTATTATTCTTGCTGATTAATTTAGATTCCTATAACTCTAGTCTTTCCTCAAGGAGTTGACTAGGACTTAGGTATTAAATTAATTTTTCCACTTAACTGACCTTCATGGATAGAGGTTGACTTAGTGAGAGCAACAATATGATTCTCATCATCATTGATAAGGATAACTAGGATAGGACTTCCAGTTTTCATATCTTGCCAAGAGTTTTATTAGTTATTAATTTATTAATTCCCTGCAATCTATTTCTCTTGTTCAACCCTTTTCAAAACCCAAAAATAATGTTTTGCATAACCAATAATAATTCATACTTCCCTGTAATTCCTTGAGAAGACGACCCGAGGTTTGAATACTTCGGTTTATAAATTTTATTGGGTTTGTTGCTTGTGACAACCAAAACATTTGTAAGAAAGGTTGATTTCTTGGTTTAGAAACTATACTTGCAACGAGAATTTATTATAACTTCTAAACCATTAATCTTCCGTTCTTCAAGGGGGTAAGATTGTGTTTGTTGGAGAAGCAAAATATGGAGAACGTTGGATGCGAAGGATATGAAGAAGATACAGTTAGGAGGGATGATACGTCAGCCACAAAGAGAATGAGAAAAAGCTCAGAATCCCGCAGTTAACTGCTCTCAAGATGTGAGAAAGGATGAAAAGATCCAAGATCTACATGGGAATGGGTGGTAGAAAAAGTTGGAGGTAGCTGTGGTGAAAGAAAACTTGGTTTGGCTACAGAAAAGTCTTATAAGTGGAACGGTGACGGCTATTGACTTTAGGTCCTTAAAGGATATGGTTGCGAAGAGCTTGTCTCATGTTATTCAAGTACGCGAAATGGGAGCGTATAAAGCTCTCTTGACCTTCGATAGCATTTTGAACGCCGAGGAGACATACACGTTCAAAATGAATAGCCTTCTACAGATATTTCATAGTGTTTGGAGGTGGGACGAGTCGGAGAAAAGCGAATCCCGACGAGTGTGGGTAGAATGCTTCGGGATACCATTACATGCCTGGTCAGTGGATACTTTTAAGATGATAGGAATTCAATAGGGCGAGGTGGTTGGGTGTGACAAAGAGACGGAATCGTGCAGTTCCTTCAGTATTGGTCGTATACTTATTGATACCTGTGTCATGGATGTGATCAAGGAATGGGTCCATATCACAATAGGTACCATTGGCTTTGACGTATTGGTTAAAGAGGTGGGTCAGGAAGTATATAGTATGCACTGTAGTGTGGAGAACTTAGCAGAAGATGCTGTCAACAAGGATCATTGTGAAGACGTACCAATAAGGGAGTGTGATGATGTTGTTAAAAGGTCAAAAGGTTTAACAAAATTGCTAGACAACGGAGATCAGGCAGCGTCAGTAGTCACAAAAGTTCTGCAGGAGGAGGTTGAAGATAAAGATAGATTGGTAAATTCCGAATCAATTTTGAACGAGTGGAGTTATGAGCATTCAAGAAACATTCAAAGTAATTTGATAACGTATCAGCCAATTTATGGTAATAAGGAACTCTTGGCAGATTTTGTGGGATTTGAGGAGAGTAATGAAGTTGATTCTGAGCTTACAATTTCGTGGTGCTATAATTGTAATCATAACGGCATGGCAAACGAGATATATAATGGCAACAATCGAAGCACTATTGGGGCTTCTATTGTTAACAAATATAATATTTGTAACGTGGGCCAATATGGCCCAAACACATTCAATTCCACGAAGGGTGCTGATGAAGGATGTCTTGGGCTGGGTCACTCAAAGCTGGGTTGGGTTGACAAGGGATTTGGAAGAAGAACCGGGTCAGCCATTGTGCCAAGGTTGCTAAGGAATCCTCGTGACTTGGGGGTTGTGGGTGACAGCCTTGTTGAGAAAGAGACCTGTGTTGGAGGCTGCCAATTGATGCTCTCCGAAGGGGTGGCCTCGCGGCGCCAAGTGGGCAGCACGGTAGGGGCTGGGGCGACGCTGGGTACACATGCCACCAGCGCTGCTAACGGCAGAGTTACTCACGAGAACAGAGCCAACCTGCAGCGGAAGTCGATGCAGGGAGAAGGTGAGCAACAATCCATCGGTGGTGCGCTGGTTATGGACGTCACTGTAGTGACCGAGAAGCAGAAGGAGGAGACTATGATATACTGGTGGGGTTTTGTAGTAATGGTTCACACTATGAACGGGATGTTGGGGCAGTGCTGTTGGTTGAGGGGTTGCAAGGGGATGAGGTTACAAACATAAGGGCTAATGATGGTTTTGTTGATGGAGCCAACTCTGAAAATAGTGAGACTAACAAAGAATTAACCAATAAAAGCCTATTAACTAACCTCTTTGGCGGCAGAAATCTAACGGTGCAGGACGATGGAGAAGGCATTCGTGATAGGGAAGACTGTTTGCGGGAAGAAGGGAATGTTATTGATGATGAGGTTAGGGACAACAATTGTTCAAGGTTGGATGAGCAGTTGATGGAAAACATAAGGACTTGGGAGTTAGCAAAGGAATCTGGAGCATCTATACGATGAAGAAGACGACATTATGGCTATTCTACAAGAACAAAATGAAGAAATTGCGCAAAAAAGAAGTATGGCAAAACAGAAGGCTAAGGCGAGACAGAGCAGACCCAAAACTCATAAAAGGTGTGTAATAATATTTTAAAATAATTTTTTATTCCTGGAATGTTAGGGGGCTAAGGGGTGATGGAAAGTGTAGGATGGTAAAAGACCTTAGGAGAAAACACAGGTTGAATATGTTAGGTGTAGTTAAAACAAAAAGGCAGATAGTAACGATGTTTAATGTGTTGAAATTTTGGGAAAATGATGCAGGGTGGGAGTATGTAGAGTCTATTGGAGCATCTGGAGGTCTGTTGTTAATATGGGATGATGTTTGGTTTAAAAGGAGAAATTGCTATAAAGGTGAGAGATGACTGTGTGTTAAAGGGGTTTTGTCAGAGAATAATGTTAACTGTGATTTTTTCTAAGTTTATGGTGCTTATACTCAAGATGAGAAACTTGTTGTGTGGGAGGAGTTAAGTTACGTAGCTGAGTTGTGCCAGTATCCCTACTGCTTTTTGGGGGACTTTAATGAGATTGTACAGGTGGAGGAGAGGCGAGGTTCTGATAGCCTACCTTTGTCAGCAGAAGATTTCAAGAATTGGATAAACGACATGGGTTTGGTGGACTTGCCGATTACTGACCGAAAGTTTACATGGTTTAGAGGACGTTCCTGTAGTCGTATTGATACAACTTTGGTTAACTTAGAATGGCTTGAGGAGTTTTCGGAGACTTGATTGAGAGGTGGTCCACGGGGTTTGTCAGATCATTGCCCTATAATTGTGGAAGATAAGAGACCTAGGGACGGACCAAGACCATTCCAAAGTTTGGATTCGTGGTTTACACATGAAGGTTTTCTAAGGTTGGTTAAGGAGGAATGGATAGGGTTAGGAGAGGTACAATTCATGGATAAACTGAAGGCTTTGTCTGTTCCGCTGAGAAGATGGCATAGAGACAAGTTTGGTGACATGGACAACAAAATCATGAAATTTGAGGAAGAGATTAAGAAGATAGATGATATGGTGGGTGATGGGGAGTATGATGGAAGGGTGGAAGCAAGAAGGTGGGCATTAGTGGCATGTTGTGAGAAATGATATATGAGGAAAGAATTACATTGGAAATAGATGTCGAGATCTAGGCATGCAAGGGATATGGATAATAATACGAGATACTTTCATAATTTAGCTTCTGCGAGAAGGAGGAATAATAAGATCGATGCTCTGGTTATTAACAGAAGATTGATAAGGAATCAAGCTAGGATTAAGGAGTTGTATCACCAAGAGAAGTCTCCTAAGGTGGGTTTCAGAGATGGTTTGGTAAAAATGATCAGTGAGGAAGATGCATTGGCTTTGAGAGGTTACCGACACCCGAGGATGTTAGAGAGGCAGTTTAGGATTGTGAATCATCCAAGGCGCCAGGTAGTGATGGCTACAACATGAACTTTATTAAAAAGTGTTGGGATGAAATTGGTGCTGATTTCACTGCAGCGGTTCTGGGTTTCTTCCAATCTTCCAGGTTACCAGCAGATGCTAATGTCACTTGGGTGGCGTTGGCCCCCACGTTTACTGGGGTTAAGAAAATCAAAGACCTTTATCCGATTAGCATGATGGGGTGTGTGTATAAGGTAATTTCGAAGATGCTGGTTAGGAGAATGCGAGCAGTCATGCCAGGATTAGTAGGTGAGACATAGAGTGCCTTTGTCAAGGGTCGGAAGATACATGACGGGGCTCTTATTGTGTGTGAAACGGTCCAGTGGATCAAACTGAAGAAGAAGCAAGCAGCAATAATAAAGCTAGACTTCCAGAAAGCATATGATAGAGTCAAGTGGAGTTTTGTCGATATTGTCCTGCAAAAGATGGGGTTTGGTCGAAGATGGAGGAGTTGGGTTAAGGAATGTGTCAGTATGTGCTTTATGTCAGTATTGATAAACGGCTCACCTTCTAAGCCGTTCAAAATGGAAAGGGGCTTATGACAAGGTGATCCCCTGTCTCCATTCTTATTTGTTCTTGTGGTGGATGTCCTACATAGGATGATTGGAGAGGCTGTTAGAAATGGTCGCATATCTCCACTGTTGGTTGGAAGAGATCATATCGAGTTGTCTCATCTTTAGTTTACAGATGATTCTATACTGTTCTGTCCATCTGAGGAAGAGACCATCAAGAATTACAGGAGGCTACTTCATTGCTTTGAGCTGATGTCAGGTTTAAGCATCAATTTTGACAAATCTAGCTTGATTTCTATTAACTGTGAAGAGCAGTGGGTACAATGGATGTGTAGTGTGCTGGCCTGTAAAGCAGCCACTCTTCCAGTCAAATATCTGGGTATTTCGCTAGAAGCAAATCCGAGGCTGGTAAAGACTTGGAAGCCAATAATAGACAAAGTAGAGGATAAACTTAGTCTCTGAAAAGCCAAGGCTCTCAATAAGGCCGGTAAGTTGATTCTCATCAAATCTGTGTTGAATAGCCTTCCGGTTTACTATTTAAGCTTGTATAAGATGCCTAAAGATGTTGCAGAGAAACTGATCTCTTTGCAGAGAAGATTCTTATGGAGTAAGGAGGATGGGAGGAACGGTATGGCTCTAGTTAAGTGGGAAGTAGTGCAGGCTCCTAAAAAAATTAGGCGGTTTAGGAGTTGGGGATGCTATGATATGCAATACAGCTTTTCTGTTTAAGTGGTGGTGGCGCTTTTCTAAGGAGGAATGTCCATTGTGAAAAAAGGTGGTATGCTCATGTAATAACCTGAATCCAAATGAGCTTCTGTCCAGCCAAGACTTGCCTATTAGGGAGATCCATGGAAGGATATTTGTCAACTATAGTGCATGGATCAACAAGTTAGACAGAAGTTAATCACTGGGTTGTCTATGGAGGTCGGCGATGGGAGATGTACGAGATTCTGGGAGGACATCTGGCTTGTTGGAGGCTCTTTGAAAGATCATTTTCCAAGACTATTCTCGGTTTCAATCCAAAGGGTATCAGTGATAGGGAATTGTGGGTTTTGGGATGGGTTTAAGTGGAATTGGAACTTCCTATGAAGGTGAGATATATTCCAATGGGAGTTGGATATGATGAACCAGCTATACGATATGTTAAGGATGGTTAAACTTGCATATGGTAAAGAGGATAGAGTGGTTTGGAAATATGATAATCAAGGTAATTTTTCAACTAACTCCTTTGTGCAAGTGCTGCAAGCGGAATTGGCCTCAAAGGATGTAACAAGCTACAACTTCACTAGGTCTATTTGAAAAGGGCTAGTGCCTCCAAGAGTGGAGTTGCTTGTCTGATTTATTTTGTCTGGCAGGATCAACACTAAGAAGAGACTGGGACAATTTGGAATCATCAACCAACAAGATAAATTTTGTGCATTATGTAACGAAGGTGTTGAAAATGGTCACCACTTGTTTCTTGTCTGTGATTTTTCTTGGCAGGTTTGGTGTGCATGGATGTCATATGTTGGTAGACAATGGTCTTATCCGGGTACGTTGAAGGAGCATTTCCTAAGCTGGACTGAGTTATCAAATAGGATGGAGGAATGCAAGAGGTGGATGGTGTGCTTTTGTGCTATTATTTGGAATATATGGTTGGAAAGAAATAGAAAAATTTTTCAGAATAAAGATAGAAGGGTTGAAGAGATAATCAACATGTGCTTTATGAATTATAGGGAGTGAATTGGTGCAGACCCTTTTTGTTGTTGATGGCTATGTCGAAGATGACAAGGGATTATTCTTCTTCTTTGTTTGTTTGTTGTTTTCTCTTGTTTAGGTTTGTTGTTATATTTGAGCAGATGCCTATACGCTCCACTTGTAGTGTTGAGCTTTTCTTTAAAAAAAAATTCGTATTATATATTAATAGATAATAATATTTTCTGGATGTGGTTTTCATACTTTAATTTTTTTTTTTTTGATAGACGGATGTGATTATATATATAATAAATATATAAGCACTCTAGAACAGTCAAGTGGGCCGTAATTAGTATGTCGGCCCATTTCTATGATAGTAGCTTGGTTTAGTAAAGTTATGTGCCTTGGTCCAAACAAAAAAAAAAAGCAAAGTTATGTGAAAACTGGAAACAGTTAAATTGACCCATTTTGTAATTGTCCAAAACAAAATTGACCCATTTGTACATAACTTAGCTTGGCAAATTCTTAGCTTGTTGTCTTTACTTAATTGAAATTTGGGAGTCACCATTTGAGGTGCTATTGTGCTAATGAAATAGGGGTCATTTGGGTCTTTACTGAATAAGATGAGGTCCACATTAATTAGCAAATATTGAGGCATGCATGCAATATCAGTCCGCAGTGTACTGAATCAGGCAAGAAAATCCAAGTGACTTACATTTATTGAACCTGCCTTGTGTACTACTCATCAGACACAACTCACGTAAATGAGGCTCTTTCAACTCTTGCTCTTTAAATTCTTCCTCCCTCATCACCCTTCTCTCCATGTAACACCGATCCAATTCCTGTGACCATCACCAATATATATCTTAATACAATTTCAATTAAGTATCAGTATAGATAATATAAGTTAAAATATGGTATCAATTTTATTATAGCTTCTCATGAATAATTCGTTTATTAATTTATATGTCCTGAATTTGCAGTCTTTTCCGAAGACAGTCTTGTGCACCTTTTTTCATGTGATCCCTTATCAACTCCTATTTTGCCTGTGAACCGCTTCAATACTAAACCATGATTGCTTTCAAGCCACCCATTTGTTCTTTATGTTCATTTCTATATATATGTGCAACATCGATCCTTGTCTCAACTCAAATTTCTATCTTATATACATTCATCTATTAAGTGAATTCAAAAACACTCAGAAATTGTCAAAAGTTATAATAATACAATGGGAAAGACCTCTTTCTGTATTGCTGCGATTCTTATTTTTTTACTTTATGTTTCAATAATAATTTCACCAGGTCCCATTAGCCAATCACACTCGCGTAAGTAGTCTTCATATCTAAGTAATTTTTAAAGTTATATAATTTTTTTTAATTTATTTTTACTTATAAAGGTAATGACTTCGAGTTATTGAAACTTGAAATTATTTTATTTTAAGTTGTTTTGACATTTTTGTAACATAATATATTATCTATAAATTGTAACATATTAAAGAAGAATAAATTAAAATGTTTAGTCTAGTTATACTAATTGATTTCTAATGTGACTTTGTTTTGCATGTTAATGAAACAGGTACTGAACCTTCTTATGATAAGGTGGTTGAAACAAAAGTTTTCTACCACCAACAAAAAAGAATAGCAATACTAGAAACAATGGTCTTGGCAGGGTCTAAATTGCCAGACTGCTCTCATGCCTGTGGATCATGCTCGCCGTGCCGGTTGGTGATGGTGACCTCTTGTGCATCCATTAAAGAAGCTGAGCCATGTCCATTGGCTTATAAGTGTATGTGTCATGACAAGTCCTACCCTGTTCCATAGAACAAGACTTAAACAAAAAACAAAAAAGAGGAGGTGTTTGGCTTGTATGTTTTCATTTTATGTTTCAGTTGTAATATTTTTTGTTTTTTGAGTTGTGTGAATGAAAATATGAAGATAGTAAATATAAATAAAATATAATTTTCATTTTTTTTACTTTTTTTTATAAAATTCTAAAAATAAAACTTCAGAATTAAAAATGGAAAATGATTTTTTTTTAAATAAAAGTGTCGATTCCAAAAGTGGGTTACGAATGTCATTTTTTTCTAGAGTTTCCATACATATTGTAGCTTTTTCTTTTTTTTCTATATGTCTGTGGTTTTTTTTTTTTATTATTTTCTTCTTCTCCTCTTACAAAGTTGGTTTTTTTTTTTTAAAAAAAAAACTGTATATGTTTGTTATCTTGATTAATGGCCTTTATTTATTCTCTTGTTTTGTGTAAGTACTTATATAGCTCCAAATAATTAATTCGTTACTGTAAAACACAAAGTGATCCAATATATTACCTTTTTAGCTAATTTTTTTGCTTTAAATTAAGAATAAAAAAATTAACTTTGTAAAAAAAAAAACATAATTGATAAATTAAAATGGATAAGATTAATAATTTTGAGATAAAATTTCATTTCTTTTGCGCACAAAGTCGTAAAGGTGTCTTCTTACTTGTTATGTATTTCACATTTTTTTATGAGAGTGAAAACATATTATACTTAGAGACTAGACAGTGAGTCTGTCCTATTTAAATATGAATTGTTTAAATGTGAGTTATATAATCGAATTCATTTCGTTTTGTTTATGGATAAGATTTTATAAATTAGATTGTTTATAGTCAACTTAACAAGTTAAACGGAATAATTCATTTATTTATTATTTATTTTTTATTTTAATTTTTTTTAAAAAAACCCAAATTTAAGGAGAAAAACTGTTGTCCATTTTTAAGAAAAAAATATCATGTTTGGCTAAAAAAATTAAAATTCCAATAAACACACTTGGCATTAGTTTTTGGACCCCTCTCACATTTGATTCCCCTCATAGGTTTAGCAAAGTATTAGAAACCTACATAACAACATCACAAGCCACACAAAAAGAAAAAGGAAGTATGTAATAGATTCCAAGACATGCAAATATATTATAAAAACAATGTAATCCTAAAATCTTTTATCTATTCCACCAAATTAATCCAACACCTGTAATTGCAAGAAGAATAAATTATCAAACAAAATTTAGTGACTTAGTGGTAAAAAAAGAATTTAAGAAAGAAAAGGTTTGAAATAATTCGATAAAACTAATAAAATATAAAAAAATTATGTTAAATTAAATTCACTTTAATTCTTTATTTTCATAATCTTCTTTGTCATTCTCATTTTTACACTCAAATTTAACCTCCATAAAATAAGAACAAATAAAAATAAAAAAACTAAACCAATGTAATATGAATCCATGGATCAAATTACCTGCATAAATAAGAGTTTGCACATTCTTATACAAAATAAAATAGTGTCGTACGTCTCTAGTGGCCCCTTATGTTTAGTGGCTATGCTGGCTATAAACCAGAGACCAATCAAAAAGTGATAGGTAAAAGATGGAATTGCAGCTGACCAACAAGGATTTAACTTAGTTAAAGACGGGGTAAATTTTCTAACAAAGCACAATAAATGAATTAGAGAGGAGTTAATTACCAACTGATTCTTTTTTTTTTTTTGGACAATGTCCGGACTGTGCAGCCCAACCCGAACCAGATTTGGATCCATGACCTGTTGCCTACCCAAACCCACATTGGCAACTCTCTTCTTCTTCAACTTTCTTCATCTTCCTACTCAAGGTTCCATCACGCTGCCACCCTGCATGGAGTTCCGCGCTGTCACCTGTCCTTGCATGAAGCTCTTCAACGACGTTGCTCGTCCTTGGCCGCTGCTGTGCTGCTGCAAGATCGGATGAATTGGCACACGTTCCTCACCCATTGTGGTCTTTTCATAGCCATCCAGAGCTAACTTCGGGACATATCCGTTGTTTTAATATTATATATTTTCAGAATAAACTAATCTGTTAGAAGGTCTAAAATCCACACTGAACTCAAAAAATTAAATTCCAAACAAACCCAACCTATTATCTTCTTCAATCTCTTCCTCACAACTGAGGAGATGATCACCATCGAAGTGCCCTGTATCCTCCTCCTCAAGTCTTAGCCAAAGACAGAACCGTTCCATTTCATCCCTTCGGGGAACTGTTCAGCGCAGACTCTCAAACTACAACCGTACGTTAACTCCTTTTCGTTCCTCAGATCTAGAGATCAGAGTCATAGTAACCTCATTCAAAGTAAAGTTCGAAGACAGAGAGTTGTTAATTTGTTAGAGAAGGATGAAGACTTTATGATAAGACCCATTGCTAGCGAAAGTTAGATTAAATTTCTAGTACTCTATAACAACTGAATTTGGTGCATTGCTTCTTTGGCTTGGGGTTGGACTTGCCCCCCAAAAAAAGGCTATCCAAGATGAAGGTGGCGATGCAGATCGGTGGCAGTAGCCACGGAAGGATTGGCTATGGAAGGCGACAAAGGGACAATTATAGTGACCTTTTTAACCTTTGGTCATTCATAAATTTTTAAATTATTTTTGGTAAAAATATTTTAGTTACCTGTCTTGCATTAGTGACGATGATTAATTTTATAACTACAAACCTAATCATTTTTATAATAGTATAACAAGTGTCATTTTATTATTAGTAGGTCAATATCTAGTCATTTTTAGCCACCACTAAGCAAGGCACCAGAGACATCACCAAATAAAATTTTTATATTTTGTTAAAGAAAAAGCTATCTTAATTATCATTGAATACTATACAAAAAAATTAGAACAAAAAATAAAGGGATATAAAGACTGCTCTTGAGTACTTTACCTTCTCTTTTTCTCAATTTTGAATTTTGAGTGAATGAGTGACTGCGAGTTTTGTGTTGTTTATGATTTGTGTTCGGTCGGGCCATTTTTGGGGTCGTATTTTTTTAGATGAATTATGCCTATCAATTAGATTCACAGCTTAATAATTCTCTAATCTGATTTTTGTGGAGTCGGATTTTTTTTTCAATTGAATTGGATAATGTGGGTCATCTGTTTAATACGTAAATTGGCCCGTTTAACTCTACTTATTTAAACGGATAAAAAATGAATTTAACTCATTTAACGCTTTTTTTATTATTTTAACGCTTTAATCATATTTAACTGATAAATTCACTATTGTAATTGTTTATATAATATATATTGGCGACCTCTCTTTTGTATTATAATACTCGTAATCCAAGATTCTTAGTTGAAATAATTTGGCCTTGAAACGAAATGAATGAATTTTTGTATTATTCTCTGTTGATAGAAAGCGAAGCAATGCTAGAACTTTACAATAAGAAGAAAATCGGAGAATCCATCTCCATGTTCTTTCTATCAAATTGAAGCATTTTTACAATAGACAGGAAAGAAATTTGAAAGTATAAGAGGATGAAATCTAAGACACTGACAAGGAATTGTTCTGAATCATACAGAAATGGATATGAGTTAAACCTACTACAACTGAGTTTCCTAAGCAATAAGTCCTATTGTCATCCAAAATTTGGTAGCTGATTTATTTTAGTGTTTATAATGCATTTTTAAGTTTGAATTGAGGGTTATGACGGTTTATGGGATAAAGCCAAACAATTTAATTAAGTATTCTTTAAAAATTGTACAATATTCAATTTTTTATTATAATAATTAAAAAAAAGTAAAATAAACACATCTAAAAATTATGAATAAATTTAGTGTTTTTTTTAAATTAAATATACATTCAAAATACAAATTAAATAAAAATAAAATTTAAAATATAAATTTTAAATTTCTATTTCAGATTTAATATATATTTAATTATTAATATATTACAATTTAAATATACATCCAAAAATCAAATTAATTAAAATTCAAAATTTCAATTTTAAAATTCTAAAATAAACTTTAAACTATCTAATTATTAACTAATACCATACAAAACCCTGAAAGAAGCAGAGAAGTCACATTTGTGGTTCGTCATCCTCCACCGGCATTCATCCGCGCCACCTTCCTCCTCGGCACTCATCCTGTAACAGCCCAGACCACCCGCTAACATGATATTGATATTGTCCGCTTTGGCACACAAGGTCTCACGATTTTGCCTTTGACGATAGGGATGCTAGCTGAAACCCCCCGCACTCACTCGTCAAAACGCATCATACTAGGGAGAGGTATCCACATCCTTATAAGGCATGCTTCATTCCCCTCCCCAACCAATGTGGGACCTTATAATCCACCGCCCTAAGGGAGCCCAGTGCCCTCGCTGGCACATCGATCCGGGCTCGGGTTCTGATACCATCTGTAACAGCCCAAACCACCTGCTAGCACAATATTATCCACTTTGGCATACAAGGCCTCACGATTTTACCTTTGACGATGGGGATGATAGCCGAGGCCCCCCGCACTCACTCGTCAAAACGCGTCATACTAGGGAGAGGTATCCACACCCTTATAAGGCATGCTTCGTTCCCCTCCCCAACCGATGTGGGACCTTACAATCCACCCCCTTAAGGGAGTCCAGTGCCCTCACTGGCACATCGATCCGGACTCCGGCTCTAATACCATCTGTAACAGCCCAGATCACTAGCTAGCACGATATTGTCTGTTTTGGCACACAAGGCCTCACAGTTTTGCCTTTGACGATAGAGATGATAATCGAAGCCCCCCACACTCACTCGTCAAAACACGTCATGCTAGGGAGAGGTATCCACACCCTTATAAGGCATGCTTTGTTCCCCTCCTCAACCGATGTGGGACCTTACAATCCACCCCCCTAAGGGAGCCCAGCACCCTTGCAGGCACATCAATCCGGAACCTGGTTCTGATACCATCTATAACAGCCCAGACCACCCGCTAGCATGATATTGTCCGTTTTGGCACATAAGGCCTCACGATTTTGCCTTTGACGATAGGAATGATAGCCGAAACCCCCACACTCACTCGTCAAAACGCGTCACGCAAGAGAGAGGTATCCATACCCTTATAAGACACACTTCGTTCCTCTCTCCAACCGATGTGGGACCTTACAATATTCTGTAACAGCCTAGATCCCCAGCTAGCACGATATTGTTCGCTTTGGCACACAAGGCCTCACGATTTTTCCTTTGACGATAGGGATGATAGTCGAAGCCCCCCACACTCACTCGTCAAAATGCGTCATGCTCGGGAGAGGTATCCACACCCTTATAAGGCATGCTTTGTTCCTCTCTCCAACCGATGTGGGACCTTACACATCCTCGATGCCGCCTTCCTCCTCCTCCGCGCTCATCCACAATGCCGCATTCCTCTTCGTCGAAGCTCATCTTCATCGCCGCCTTCCTCCTCCTCGTCGCTGTTCGTCCACGCCGAAAACGTACATATGGTTTGGATGGGTCTCTATTCATAGAATTTTTCTTTGCGCATTCTCTGACACCATTACTCTTCTTATTATTCTATATAAATTTCTTTTTTTAAAATTAAAAATCGAATAAAATGGCCTGAAGAGATTCTCATATATATTGCAATGTTAAATTATTTTTGCATGTGCAATTTCTATATTTTGGAAGTATTTATGTTTTTCACTGAGTTTTGGATGTCTTTATGTGAGTTTTAGTTGTTTGCAGGGGAGTATTTTGTGAGTTTTATTGCTGCCTGGTTGTTTTATTCCCATACTTGTGTTGAGAATTTATTTCTTTTTATTGATGATTTTTTGTTGAGGATTTTTCTTTCAAAATTTCAATCTTTAACCAAAAAGCGATTAATCAACTTATCATTGATCATTTATTGAGTTACGTACTATATAACTAATCATTTTTTTCTTATAAAATTTGAGTAGTTTCGAAATAGAATACCAGTAATCAAATGCTCAATCATTGAGGCATTATTCTTTAAAAAATTTGATGATGACCGAGAGTTCTACTGATTCCTAACTTTGAATATGCAAGTCGTGTTTTCTTTAGCTATCCGTTATTTAGTGATTTGGGTTGGGTAAACATATAATTTTGTATATGTAATATTATCAATTTTGGATATGTAATAGGTATAAATTTAAAGCATCATCTTCAAGTTCTTAAGGTGGAGTTATTACTACAACTACTACTTAGGGAGGTAATTTATACAATGTAATTGGTTATTCTGTATACAGTGTTTTTGTTTGTTTGTACAGTGTGCCCAACATAGTTTGAACGGTGTTTATTGAATTTAGAAGAAGCTTAGTAAATTATAATAGACTGCCACCATTATATGCATGGATTTTAGCTAGGTTTGGGATTTTGCTTTCACTTGTTCAATTCGCTATGTTTTCCTGGAGCTAGTTGGTTGTGTTTGGATTTTTTTTAATTGTATTGTTAAATCTTCTTTGTTTTTAATGACCCGTGTTTTGTAAAAAGGGGTTGCCGATTGTATCATTGTATGTTAATTATCAAATTTTTAGTGGAAGTACGGTCTTTTTACTTCATTATTACCTGTGGAATGTTTAAGGTCTATAGTCTCCTATGGTATATAAGTTTTGGATGTATTGATGAAATAATTACCGTGGATTATTATCATTCGAGATGTGTTTATGTTATCCCCTTAATTTTCTAAGTGTTTTCAATTAAAACTTTATGTTTAACCTTATTATGTGAATATTGAACTTTGTCCTTTTTACATGACTTTTGAATGTGTTAATGAAATACCTAGAAATCATTTTTAATAATTTTGGATGTGTAGTCGAGTGTAATTTTTTTCTTATATACAATATGGACTAAATCTCCAAAATGGTATTGAGTGTAGTTGAGTGTAATTTTATTCAGTTACTCAAGTGTAAAAGACTAGGGTGAAGTGATGTCACTAAACGAATTGATTAAAGCAACAACATAATGATAATCTTGCATTTTTTTAAATGAAATGCAAAATGACATTGTTTTGCATAATGAGATTCTTGCTCTATTTATATTAATTTACTATTGTTTTCAATGGAATATTATGTGGCTTTTAGTGCTATTTGATTTTTCTATTATCATACTTGTGTTGAGAGTTTGTTGGCTATTTTTTTTTGGATTTTTTGTTGATTATCAGTTATTTGTTGCCATGTCTCCGCATTGGTCAGTTAAGATTCCCTCTGGTATTTTTTCCATGCATTTTACAAATGTTTGCATGAGCCATTCAAAAGATTCAGTCTCTTCATTACCCAATAGAGCACACCTGAAAAGACATGACCTTCCATGGTGATTGACGCCCACAAACGCTGCAGCTGGCATCTCAAACCTATAAAAAATCAACACATGGGGCAGTAAGTGAGCTTGTAAATTAATGAATCCGTAAAAAACTAAACCAAGAAAAAGAAGTTACCTGTTGAGCTTGTATGTGGTGTCAAATGACACCACGTCACCAAAATGCTCATAAGCAGCTCTTGATCAAGCATCTGTCCAAAATACATGCTTGAGACTATTGTCACTATAGATACAAATGTCATAAAAGAAATTTGGATTCTACTATTTCATCCTCGTAAAATAGTCTAGCATCTTTTGTGCATCAGTATCATCTCCATGGATTTAGAGTTTACCAGATATAAAATTTCTAACATCCTTCTCTACAAATTTCAGATTAGATCGAACACCGGCTTCATCAGCAAGCGCCTGAAAAATAGAGGTATTATCGGTTCAGTTTGGTTCGATTTTGGACCAAAAACCAACCGAACCGACCTGTTCAGTTTACACAGAGCACCCACCAATCGGTTTGCTGTCTGTGCAACAACATAACCGAACCAAACCGAATCAAAAGCGGTTTAGTTTGGTCGGTTTTTCGGTTTTTAAATCTTAACTAATAGAAAGTTAATCATGATCAATAAAATGAAATAACACCATTACATTCAAATTCAATACAATTTAAACTCATTCCAACAACTAAACATAAAACAAACACATTTTTCAGTCTAACATTTTTAGCTTCAACTTCAAGTCTGGGTTATTGGGTTGTTCATAGCTTGCTAGCTGCATATAGACAAACATAAATGAACAACAAAGATACATCAAGATCAAACAACAAATTAACAATAATACAGTACATAACAAGTTAACAATTATCAAGCCAAAATCTATTTAGATGCAAACACAATAAATGAACAAAAATTCAGATACAACTAATACCTTATCGGTGCTCTAATCCAAATATGTTCTCAAACAACAATAAATCATACTAAAAAATTTTAGTATACAAGCAATCAAAACCAAAAATTAGGACCAGCAACAAATTCTTCTCAAATAAACAACTAGGACTAACAACAACAAATTTTATACAACAAGAAATTAGGACCAGCAACAACAACAAATTAGGGTCAGTAACAACAAATTTTACTGAAAACAAAACTTAAGACCATTAACTCTTCTCTGTAAAAAAATCAACAATTCAAAAAACTCATAACACACAATATAATGATGATTCTAAGCAACCTCATCAACCTAATCAAGAACAGACCAGCAACAACAACAAATTTATTCAAAAAATTGTGAATATACTAACCTCAAAAGACGACAGTGTTGAGTGGCAAGAGAGGGCTCATGATGCTGTTGCTCGGGGAGAAGAGGGCTGCTCGGTGACGGTTGCTACGACGTCGCGGACTACTGTGACGACTCTGAATGATGCGGTTGCTCGACGATGGAGAGGGATTCTCGGCGACGGAGAGGACTGGACGATGGTGCTCTCTGGATCTCTGTCTCTGCTACTCCTGCGACGAAGACTGCTGCAGTTGCGACTTGCGATGGCGTGCTTGAGAGCAACGATGACGGCTCTGACTGCTCGAGGCGCGTTTGAGTGCGCCGATGACTGAGTGACTTGAACCGTGGAGAGAAGACGATCTAGTTACAATGGAGGCTGAGGAACAAAGACTTAGAAGGTGTAGGCTCAGTGAGCTCAGGCTCTCACTCTCTGAGTGATCAAAGAGGAGGATGGGCATTGGGCAACACAATCAGAACAAATGACTTGAGGGAGGGAGGCGTACTGCGTGACGGCAATAAGGTTAGGGATTTTGTTAATTATTACTAGGTTAAAGGGCAAACTGGTAAAAGAAGAATTACTATAGGCTAGTGTTTGGTTCGGTTCGGTTCGGTTCGATTTTTATCGATTCAACTGAAAACCGAACCGAACCGATCGGTTTAAAGAAAAAAACCTAGAAAATCAATTTTTTCGATTTTCAATTCGGTTGTTGTAAATTCGGTTTAGTTTTATGATAATTTTCGGTCCGGTTCGGTAACTTACACCACTACTGAAAAGTTTTCGAATGTCGTATACCAGCTTGGTCGTTGCGCTCAATGACATCCTTAACGTGCATGGAGAGTTTCCTATTTTTCTTAAATATCTATGACAAACTAGAATCACACCAGTGCGTGTGAGCTAATGCTACCTTCGACAGTTTCCATTGTCTAGGCTCTATGTCAAGTTTCACATAGATGCGAGCTTTACAGTGTACTGATGAGACTGTATTTGATTTTTGGATTGCTGGATTCTTCTTTTTTTGGTATCTATCTCTATTGCACTGTATGGATTGGTTAATGGGTGTCCTTCCATTCTTGTCGAAGTTAGTATTTCTTATATGAGACTCGAATCCCACTTTATTGGCATAGTTGTAGTAAAATTGCGTGCTTCTTCGAGGGTAGGGGTGTCCATGGATAGAATCATATCCGCAGATCCGCGATAAATATCCGCATCCGATCTGGAAATTGCAGATCGGATCGCGAATATCTGCTCTACATCCGCGTATCCGATCCGCGGATCCGCAGATCTGCTCAATAATAATTAAAAAATAAATAAATATATATATGTTTGGTATTATATTTACTTGTTTGTATTTTTTTGTTAGTAATTATTATTCATATATTGTATTATTTTATTTTTATTATTTAGAAAGAGTATGATTAAAAATATTTTAGAAATAAATAAGTTTAAAAGTATGAAAGAAATATTTTTATTGAATTTTTTTACATTGAAATATGATTAAAAAGAGAAGATTTAATTATGCGGATATATTCGATATCCAATCCGATCCGATCCGCACATTTGTGGATCGGATCCAGCACTAAAAAGTGCGGATATCATATCCGATCCGATCCGATCGCGGACACCCTTATTTGATGGTTCCAAACATCATCCTCACTTTTGGAATTTCCTCATCAGAAATGGTGGGATGAATTATGACCTAAAAAAAACATAATGACAAGAATTGTGGCACAAGAATAAAAAAATAACACACACACACACATATTTATAGTGCCAGAAATATATTAAAATACAACCTATAATTAGCATGCAAGTAAAAAAGTCAATCATAAATATCAGAAGAATAAATTATTACATTATCAAAAATTCCAAAAGAAAAAATGTCAACTACATCAATCGTGCACTCAGTTTCTGTAGCAGAATTGCTTGAACCATTACAAATATTTATATCGTCTATATTAATATGGATATCAAATGACTCAATTTCTTCTTACGCCGGCTGCGTGTTCAAATCTATCACAAATGATATGTTGATGTCTAAGATTATAAATAAAAATTATGGTCATTATAATATTAGAAAAAATTATAATTAATTAAAATATACAAATTAATAACTAGGTGTCCATATTAGTTAAACATTTTGTATCAGTAAGACAAAAAAACATCTTGGATTAGTTAAGGACGAAACCGATAGCAATAGTTAAAAGATTTGTTTTTGTATGGAATGTAATAATTTAACTAATTTATCAATCCATTGCCATTAATGAGTATCAGATGGAATGGATACTAATAAATATTTATCATAAAAACTAATTAACAATTAACTTAAAAAATTTACATATCCTAAAATTTAAAATTTAAACAACCCAAATCTATCTATCTATCTACTTATTAATTATGATCTATTTATCCATCTATCTATCTACTTATACTTAATACAGTAAAGCTATATTTATCGAGTTAAACTCCAAAATGGCTCCTGAGATTGGCATCGTGCACTAAAATCGTCCCTAAAATTCAAATTGCACCAATTACATCCTTGAGATTGACAAAAATGCACCATGTTATTTTTTGTGCATCTTTACTCAAATTAATTAAGTATAAATTACTTTATTTGTAACAACTCTATTATTAAAATCAAATAAGATCAACCTAGTTCTAATTAAATAAAAATAAATTATTATGTTTATTTTTAAATATAATTAAAGATGTTGATCATGATATTTCTTAACAAATTAGGGTAAAATAAATAAAAATACAAAATAGATAATCACATAAACAATGGGACAAAGAATAATAATAATAAAATATAAATTTAAAGTAGTAAATTTACTGGGAGAAATGAAACACCTACCTCTAACTTGAACTAACTCAATTGAAATCACCAATGTCGTAGGATGAGGAGAAGGGATAGATCAAAACAAGAGAAAAAAAATAGAGGATGGAGAAGTGCGGTCAAAACACTATAAAAAAATACTGAATATCGTTGAAATTATTTTCGAAAAAACGAATAAAATCTGATGATAGAGAGAGGACGTGATAGAATAAACAAAGAATAATACTCATAATAAAAAAATATTAATTTAAAGTAATAAGTTTACGGAGAACAATACAACACCTTTGAATTGAAATGAACTACCTTAAATTGAAAATGAAGGATTGGATTTTTGAGTTGAGATGAATTATGTAACTTGAAATTAAGGAGCGGAGAACGAGATAGAAGAATAAAAGAAAGAAGAAAATCGTGTTACAGTGAGAGAAGAAACATAAAAGAAGGAAACAATAACTAATTATAAAGTGGGTAAAAAGTTAGAAAAATTTTAGTTTTTAAAAATTAAATTAATCTTAATTATAAATGTGCATCTAAAAAATAGAATTATGTTTTAATTAAAAAATAATTAAATAATATTAAAGACTGATCAAAAGTTAAATTTTGTTGTATAAGTAGCATTTTTCTTATAAAAAACATATAAACACACGTTACATGATAGAGTTGTTCACATGTAATATTTTTGGGAGATTCTACTATGACGAAGGCTTCTCCTTTCTTTAGGTGCTGAAGACACGTGTGCAGGCTCTAGAGATGACACGCAGTGAGTAGGGGTGGAAAAAGGCCAGGCGGCCTGTCAGGGACCTGCAGCCTGGCCTGTGTTTGGCCTGGCCTGACCTGGCCTGTTATAAAATAGGTACAGGCTTAGGCTCTTTTAAAAGCCTTAATACATTAATAGGTCAGGTCCAGGCTTACTAATTAGCCTTATAGGCCTGTCAGGCCTGCCTGGGCCTGTTAAAATATAATTAAATATATAAATAATTATTTATTATTAATAAAATTATGAGATATTTTAAATTTATTATATTTTATTATAAATATTTTTGTATATTTTAAATATGTTAGAAGTTTAAAATGTTTTATAAATATTAAATATATGACATATTATATATAATAATTTTTATTAAAAAATAATTTTTTTAAATAATATTTTTATTTTGTAAAAAAAAATTATCAGGCCTTTTAACAGGCTTCAGGCCAGTCCAGGCTGAATAACAGGCTAGGCCTAGTACTTTATAAAGAGCCTATAACAGGCTGCAGACCAGGCTCATGCCAATCAACTGTATGACAGGCCAGGCCTGTTAAGAGCAAAGCCTGGCCTGGCCTGGCCTATTTCCACCCCTAGCAGTGAGTGAGAAAGCATAAAAAAGTTGAGTCTCTACTTTGTAGCAGTACATGGATCCCATAGAGTAGCATTTGTCGGTAACTTATTCAGCTGTTTATGATTATAACGTTGGGTTAATGTTTGCAGTAACTAAAGTATTTAGTGTTTTTGTAACTATTGTTGGAATTTACTGCAAAAACTGTGATGGGTTATTTCAAAAAAGAGTGATTAAGAGTTAGAGGACTAGTATGTTTGGACTTAGCCAAAAAACCTTAGCCATATTAAAATGCTGTTTGTAGTACATAATTTTAAGAGTGGATTATAAGACCACCAAAAAAAGGATCGGATTGGATTGACCAAAATAAAAAAAAAGGAGTTATGCTTTTCATGTTAGAAAATTTTTTGTTTTCCTAGAAAGCCTTAACTAAAATGTCATTAAAAAAAGTCTATAAAAAAATGTAATTTAATAATTAAGATTGTGACCATATTTGTTGGCAAGATAAAAGATAGTAATAATATAATTTTTGTATTGAAAATTAAGTGTTAATTTTTTTTTTATGAAATTAAAGACCATTTCTTAAAAATTAATTGTCAACCGCAATCCCCTTTATTTACTTGTAACGTAGAGACTACGGTATTTCTAGTTATTTTATTACTCAGTTTTTTATCGCTATATTTATAATTTTTATTTTTTATAAATTGTTAATAATTTCAATTAACATGAATAAGTGAACGAAAATACAAATAAACATAAGAAACATGAATATGAGAAAAAATAGAAATAGAAAGATTACAAAAATAAATTAAAATTATAATATGAAGACTATGAAAATAAATAATCATAAAATTAAATAATTAGTAAAGATTATTAATATACATAGTATGACCTATAACAGAAACAACAATTATGGTACTAAGTATTTTTGTTTAATAAGTTAAGTTTGCAAAGGATCTGTTAGAGTAATGTGTCATAGAAGAGAGTCTCATGTCAACGTTACATATTTGAGATAAATAGTGTGAATCAAATATTTTAGAATATAATTTTTTTGGGAGATTTATGAAAGACTAAAAAAAATAATGAATAATGATATTCATAATTATCTTATTCCGAGACTAGTTTTTTCTTTATTCCATTAAGACATTAAAAGCCGAATATTTTTCCCAAGTTTTTGGTGGTCCTTTTTTTTTCTCTTATTTTATCTCCTTCTATTTTTTCATCTTTTATGTAAAAAAATTTTTAATCAACCTGTCAATATTTGTCATAGTTATAGAATATGTTGGTGTGTTGTTAATATTATAATTGTTACAGAAAAAATGTTTAAAATTTTTATTTTTATTTATGACGGTTATTAGTAAGACAATTATTTACTAATAATTTTTTTATACTTATCATTTATGTTAGTCATCATCATCATCATCATTATTATGTTTGGAATGAGCTTTGAGGTGGGTTATAAAATATTAAAATGCTCTCCTTATGTGTTCTACGAATTAGTGTTAGCTGAGAAAGAAGATATTAGTGGTGTCAGTGGTGCTTCTTGTCTCCTTGCTCTATGAAAACACATTTTCTATTGTATACTTAAATGATAATGAGCACCGACGGTGGTCGTTTTCCGTTCTACGCGGTGTGAAGGGATCGTGTTCCTGGCATTTATCGCTCATGGAAGGAGTGTGAGCAACAAGTCAATGGCTATCGAAACAGAAAACATCGTGGGTTCTGTGATTTGGCTGAGGCTGTGGCTTGGCTGCGCAGCGCCGCAGCTTCTCCCGCCTGACAGCCAACACTGCCTGTTCAAACAGTGAGAAGAAGATTCTTCGAAGTTGTTAAAGGGGGCCTTCTGTTCAATGTCTTCATCCCAGCTAGTATCTTCTGGAGTAGTTCCATCCAACAGCCAAGAATGTGGTGGTGGCAGCAACCCTAATGAACAGGGAAGTGAGATGCAAAAATTTTACTTTTAAAGCTTTCATCAAAGTTTTCATTTAGCAAGCTTTTAATGCCAGAGTGAGTGCGATGTTGTTGATGTGCAGTGGTGGAGCCAGTAAATGAGAGGACGTTCATGCATGTTGAAGACATGGAACTAATGTTGCTGAGAGCGTGTTCGTTCTTTCAAATTGGTCTCCCAATTTTTGTTCCTCGTGAAATCAACCCGAAGGATGATAATGTGCTTTTTGGTTTCACGGTGGTGCTCCCCCACAATGGCAGAGGACTGGATCTTGTGGCTCACGGTCCATTGTGCTACGACAAACGCTTTGCTCGTCAAGAAGTTTCGTTTACAATGTTGGATAAGATTCTTTCTTCTACGGGTTATACTATCGTGATTATAATCATCATATTGTTATACGTGTCACAGCCCAGTTGAATCAGGAAAAGAAAGAAGTTGACCAATTAAACGAGCGAATTCGTAAATTGGAGCTTGAAAATGAGGAGCTTAGGAGACAAGTTGAAATGTTTGGGAAAATGTTAGACGAATAGGTTACGCCTAATAGTGTTCCTGTATACGGTTCTTTTTTAAAGGTTCTTTTTGTTTTGATAAGATGAGAGACTTGCAGGTATGGGGTTGTAAGGGACAATGAAGATGGTGTTTTGGTTGGGCTTTTGTCAACAAATATACCTAATCTGGGTCCTAATGAAATACAGTTTTCCGTTGGGTTCCTTCTAGGTTTAATGAAGTAGTTTTTAAGTTTTATTTATCTTGGATCAACTGGTTGTATGAAATATGTAAGTTTGTTAACCTTAATTAGATAAATGTTCATCGGTGTATTGGAAACGATCCTCTGGTCCAAAAAGGTTTCAAAATTTATTTTTTTGAAATTTGGTTTTCAAAAAAAAAAAAGATACAAGAAACTAAATTAACGAGCTAGTATTGTCCAAATAAATTGAAAGAATAATAAGCTAATGCAATTAACCGCTTATGTTTGTAATCAGTTTGTTGATCGGTCTTTTTTCAAATTTGTCGTTGCACCAAATTGGAATAAATTATAATTCTATGATTAATAACAAAAATTAAAAATCCATTAGTGCAGCAAAAAATCAGTACTAGCAATATTTCTAATTATCATTCAAAGAAATAATTGTTATAAAAATAATTTTTTATTTGACAATCACTTATAAAGTTTTTGATAATGAAATTTAAACATTCAATAAACCTAAATACACTAATGAGTCATGAGTCCGTATTTTCTTTCAAATTGTTTTGCAGGGAGTAAAAAAACTTTGTCTAACTTTTAAATTATTAATTTTGTAAAGGAATGTTGTATTTAAAATTTTTGTACATGAATAATAACTGTTAAATTTAATGTTTGTATTTTTAAATGGTTTTGGACTGAATCAGTCTATTTTTATAACTTGTTAAATTGTTGACTATACAAAAGAGCATTATATTTAAGATTTGAGTACATGAATAATATAATTTTTTGAAGCTTTTAAACTATTAATGTTGTAGAAGATTATTGTATTTGACATGTCAGTTAATGTATTTTTTAATAAATTTTCTCAATGAATTTATTTAAGTTATACCAAAAAAAATTAAATAGTCTAACACTCAAAACTAAAAAATAATATTCTTCTACAATGATAAGTGAAATTTATTTAAACATATTTATTATTCTTAAGAGAAAATGTGATAGGAATTATTAGTTATTAGATACCGTCATTACAAAAGAAAGCTTTTGAAAATTATCTTTGGGTGAGGGTGGCGTGTACTTAAGCAAAGGTGAGTAGTCATGTCAACGGTCATGTCGCCGTTAC
Organism: Arachis hypogaea; assembly: GCF_003086295.3. Lineage (NCBI taxonomy): Eukaryota > Viridiplantae > Streptophyta > Magnoliopsida > Fabales > Fabaceae > Arachis > Arachis hypogaea. The sequence continues at coordinate 20,293,272 of NC_092038.1, read as the reverse complement.
CCTAAGGCCTATGACTGCATACATGGGGAAAACACATAGCATGTGAGAGTGAAAGAGTCATTCCAGTCTGATTGCTTCTTCTATAAGCCTCGTTGGTAAATAATTAAATATATTTCTTTTGGGAATAATATATGTTTAGACATGTATTAGTAACTTTTTTTTAAAGGAATAATAATAGAGTTGTGTCTGTTCAGTTGGGCCTAGCTCACTAATGGGCCATGATATGATATGAGCCCATTTCATGGTTTCATATAACATATGTGGAACTATTCATAACCATAGTCCATGCAAGTTTCGACAATGGAGATATGTGCTACTGTGAAAGAGATACTTGGAAAAATGAATGAACACGTTGATGCACGGAAGGAGAAAAATGACAATGTCTCTCTCGTAAGGTGAGTAAAATATTCCCAATGATAAACCTTTGTGATTCTTGTTATGTATTGTGTGTTATTTTTCCTCTGACAAGTCAACACATGGTTGTGCTTCGAGCAGTGAGGTCGCTAAAGGGACGGACGGTGGTGACAGGACAACCGATGACGACCATAACATCAGGTTTATTCGCATGTTCCAGGAGGTTGGTTTTCTGCACAACAAGTTATGGCCATAGGTTTGTATGACGTGTATAGTTGTTGGTAAGTTTAGCTTACGTATGTGGTTGTATGGATATTGCAGATAATAAACTAAAATGAAATGGCCAAGGAAGTCATGAAGACCCTGAATGAGGACATTAGGACTATCTCCGGGATCCTGGTGGAACATGGGAAGATTCTCCAATCTCTGATTGTTGCGGTTGGTCCATTGGCCAACTTGAAGAAAGAAGCCTTGGAAGGCAACGCACGGATGGTCGAATGTAGGAAGACGCAGGCAAAGGCGACAGATCCACCAGAGGCGACTATGGTTAGCAAGAAAGCTGTGGGAGCTAAACGTGGTGCCATAAAGATCTCACCACCTCTAAAGCCCACAACTAGAGGGGACACGGCCCGCCAGAGGAAGACACAAAAGAATCGAAACAGTGGCCCCACTAAGTCCGCTAAGCTGAAAGTAAGTGAAGTTATTTTGTTTTGGTAATTTACGTCCAAAAGTATCAACTTAGTTGTTTCATCGTTTACTGTTGGTGCAGTGCAAGTTAACATTCAAAGACCAAGATTGTGTGTCAACAGAAGGTAGTCACGTCCGCCAAACTGAGCATGGGTCACTATTCACATATCACACACACCCTGCCTTCCATGTTGCATCTGAGATGCCGCATATATCGAATTTACTGGGTGTTTAGTAATATTTCTTTCCATTGTGAAGTTTCCTGGTGTTAGTCCTACTAGAATTAACTTACATGGATTTTGTATTGCTTTTCTTGGGTAGTGTCTCGAGTTGGCATTTCGGCCACCAGAGGGAATGCATTTTCAGGGGTCGGAGTTTGCCGTGGCCGCTTACATTTTCTCGAAGAATCTGGATGAACGGTACGTATGTATGCGGCATGGCTTGGTGAATGTGAGTTGTTGCAACATTACACTTGAGAGGTATTCATTTATCGGAGCGTGACCATGCTTGTTTACCTTTCTTTTGGTAGGGAGATTCTAGTTGCGGATGAGCACGCACAGGGTGATCGGCGTGCATTATGGAGCTTGCGACCAGGGCAGCAAGTTGTTGACGACGTAAGTAGTGGTTCACATACGTTGTTATACGTTTGTGTGTGGGAAGCCTTCGTATCACTATTGGATAACCGTCTTTCTGTCAACGAATTATCAACATGGTGCCCTCCATGCTCAGCTTCGACAACATGTCTCCTAAGTGGTTTTTGCCAACCACCTTTGTGGTAAAATTATGTTCCAATATCCAGTAAAGTGTGCTAACGATTCTTGTTGTCATGAGAAGCTTGAAATGAATTTGTCGTTACAGAAAATGATTTAAAAAATGTGTAACTTTATGATTAGAATTGTGCCAACATTTTCTTCTCAAGATGAAAGATGGCGATAACATAATTCCCGTTTGATAATTGAAATAATAGTCTAATTACGTACGGAATAAGAAAAAAAACCAATGAATTTAGATTCGAAGAAACTATGTTGGCGTAGTGGTTTCTGATTTCTTATCCATGGTTAATTATATGATGCCTATAAATCGGTGTCTAGTGTTGTGCAATTTATTTTAAGCAATAGTTGAATATTAAAAATTTGCTAACATTTATAAATTTTGAAATTAAATATTAATTTGCACTGTTCATTATGAAATTAGTCAACGTTTTCTGGAAATTACTTGTCAATAGCAATCACCTTTTTTTCACTCGTGACATAGAGAGTCGTCACCGTTAGTAAAACCTGAGGCGATTGACTCGTGTTTGTGTCTCATGTAAAATTGTGTTTCCATGTTCAGAAAATTGCGCTAAGTCCTGTAAACCATAACATTGACACTTTTGAATTCATCTGGTCTAACTTCATGGGCTATGCGGATAACTTGCATCAGGTAACAATCTATTTCTGCATTTTACATGACAATATTCCTTTGCCGTTACTTTAGTGTGGTCTTAGAGTAGTGGATAAACTCAACTTCTCATGTGCCTTGTACAATGATGGTGTCTCGTAACCTATTTACTTCATTTGTGCAGATATACGTTCCAATGTATAGGGAGCAACATTGGTACCTGATGATTGTGGATCTAGTATTCTGCAGGCTAATTTACCTGGATTTTGCGAAGAATGCATCGGAATATGAGGCCAGGATTGCTCAAATGAAATATGTGATGAGTACACGCTGCATGACCCTTACCAACTCCTCATGCATTTCAAGCATTAATAAATGGTTCCACCTTAGTAGCTTTGAGTACAACTAAAAAATTGAGACCTTTGCAGACCTTCTTCATAGAGAATATGTTGCAAGATACGAGGTTATGAAGTGATAAGGGACATTATAAACCACATCCATCAACCTTCAACATCGACGAGCTGGAGGTTGGCCACCAAATGGAGGGCTCGTAAGCACCATACTAATTCATGTTTTGTTTGTTGTACCCTCAAATAATTATGTAGTAACAACACATGTGACTTTACTGTCCCGTGTAGAAATGACTGTGGAGTGTGGGTTGTTCAGTGGATGATGCAATCTTGGGTCTTTAGAGATTTCATGCATGAGGTAACAAACACTGCTGGATCCAAGTGATGCTTCAATAGACATTGCTCGAAGCAATTGTTGCTACGTTGCGAACCTATCTTACCCACATACTAGTTCAACTGATACTATAGTTGTCATTGCTTGAAATCCTTGTTGCTACTGTATGAAATTAGCTAACCCAATTACATGATGGCTGTTGTAGGATGTCACCAACCAGACTAGGATGTGGCTTGCTCTTGATTTGTTCATGGGTAGACATAACCCAATTGCTCACGAGGTAGCTCGCAGGGCCATGGCTGATTGGGAGAGATACATGTCCCATTCTAAGCGTCGTCACAATGGCAACCATGCACCGGCTGATGCAAGTCCATCCTCTAGTGACATCTTGACCTTCTAGATGATATCATGGTTATTTTGTGGAGGTGGATTATTTTGTTATCATGCATTGTGCACCAAGTTGCGTGAACCTCATGTGTCTCATTGGGGATAAACTTGTGATCTAAATTTTGTTAATATGAGGCCCTGGGCTATTAGATCAAGGCTGTAAATGTATCTTTCTTTTGCTAATGACTTGACTCTTATACTAGGAGTACATGTATTAAACTGACTTGATATTCTCTACATGTGCATGAATATATGGTAAAACTTGAAACTCTTTTGCTATTGTTTCTAAATGCCTAGCTGAAAATATTGAGAAGTGATCAATAAGATCCACCTTGTGGATGTCATGCAAGGGAATTTATAAAATAATTCGAAGCCATTGTGTGATAATATTGTAACAACTTAGGAAGTTTTGGAAGACAATGATTACACAACTGGGCAAGAACGATAATATGGAATCAAAAGCCCAAACCTTTAAACACACACATTACCATTACTCATTTATGCAAAACTAGTTGGTTGAACCCAGGTTACTAATTTCATTTTTGGCAATAATTACGTAAAGCCCAATAGCATTCTCACCGGCCCAGGTTTAGTTTTTGATCAACTGGCTCATGTACTTGCTACCATAAACCCAGCCACTTACTCCTCAGGTTGGGGAATTGTTATTAAGGTGACATGGGCTGCATTATTAAAAGTCCAACAAGTAACTTCTGTAGTCCAAATATCATTATTTACTTTCACGTTTGGTTAACCACCAAAACCCAAATTCATTTTCTACAGGCGCACATGTTATGATTGCTATTGGCCCTTGCAAAATTTTCCAAAAACAAAATCAATTACTCTTGAAGGCAGGTTCACAAACATAGCTACCCTCAAGTTTTGGTGTTGAGATAAGATGATAGAAAAAAAGAACAAGCACCAGATCCTCGAAACAATTTCTTAAATGAAACTTTAATCCAGACCGTGGGACGATTGACAAACCCCAATTTGACGGTTTGTTTTCCATTGAATTTAGAGTATTTTGATAACCTTTTGTCATATTTAGCCTATGAATTAGCATGGTTTTGTTATCTCTCCCATATTCATGCTTAAGTGTAAAAACATGCTTTTTAAGCCTTATTTTGATGAATTCTAGTTTCTCTTTGATTCCATAAGATGCCTTGATGTGTTTGCTAGCAATACCAGGATTGAAATAGGCTAGGCATGGATCAAAGGAAGCAAGGAAGGAAGCATACAAGTGGAGAGAAGCATAAAAAGTCAAAGAAGCAAAGTCAGCTATGCACGCGCACGCGCACAAGGCGCTCGCGCGCACATTGCGAAACAGGCCAAGGACGCGCACGCGTACCGTGCGCGCACGCGCCGATGATGGCACATGACCTCACTAATGCAACATGTGCCTGGCGATTTGAGAGGGTTTCTGAACCCATTTTGGCGCCAAATGCTAAGGAAGAGGAATATAAGGATGAAGGATTAAGGAAAAAAGGGGGAGAGGAATCAATTAGGCAATAATACACACTCACTAGGATTAGTTTAGAGTTAGTTTCTAGAGAGAGAAGCTCTCACTTCTTTCTAGAATTAGGATTAGGTTTAGGTTAATCTCCTTTCTTAGATCTAGGTTTAATTCATGCTTTGATTCAATTTTCCTTTATCAATTCTTAACCTTCTCATCTCTCTCTTTCTAGTTATGTGCTTTAACAATTGTAATTCTTCATTTTGTTTTGGATAGATTGTTGTGCCTTTGTTTCCCTTCAATAATGCAATTTGAGGTAATTCATGATAATTGTGATTTCCTTGATTGTTGTTGTTAAATCTTTGCAATAATTGTAGTTAGATTCTATTCTTGTTGTCAATTTACTATGCTTTTCTCTTATGCCTTCCAAGTGTTTGATGAAATGCTTGGTTGGGTTTTAGTGTAAGTTTTGTTCCTCTTGGCCTAGGTAGAGTACTTAGTGACTCTTGAGTTATCTAATTCCTTTGTTGATTGATAATTAGAAGTTGCTAATTGATTTGAATACCTCTAAAGCTAGTCTTTCCCTTAGGAATTGATTAGGACTTGAGGAATTAAATTGATTCATCCGCTTGACTTTCCTTTATTTAGTAAGGGTTAACTAAGTGGTAGCAATAAACAATTCTCATCACAATTGAGAAGGATAACTAGGATAGGACTTCTAATTTTCATATCTTGCCAAGAGCCTTTTATAGTTGTTAGTTTATTTTCATTGCCATTTACTTTTCATGCTTCTTATCCAAAACCCCAAAATAACTCAAACCAATAACAAAACACTTCATTACAATTCCTAGGGAGAACGACCCGAGGTTCAATACTTCGGTTTATAAATTTAGGGGTTTGTTTTAGTGACAAACAACTTTTTGTATGAAAGGATTATTGCTTGGTTTAGAAACTATACTTCGACGAGATTTTATTTGAGAAATTCTAAACCGTCAAAAATCCAATCGTCAATGATGTAGGCCAACACCATTATGGTTGGACTTCGTCCGTATCACCAACAAGCATAATAAATTGTCCATATGCTCCAAACATAGTAAAGAGAGAAATATATTGAAAGTTTAATAGGCCTTCTTTATAGTAAACATTCCCTAAGTTCCTATTGTCCGTAGTACCATCGACCATTGCATCCTTTTCTTTCCGCGTCACCTACATTAGCACAAGGATTCTCATGTTGTCCACATCCTTCTCTAGGTAATTAATTAAAACTGCTTTCCTGATCAAAATAAATTGGATTAACACAACACGGTCCTCATAGTTGTCATCCCAAAGAAAATTGCATCACCAAATTAAGAAAATACATCAGGTTATTCCAGTCAAACCATTCAGGGAAGGAAATGTATCAACCTCCAAAAGAACAATTAAGTGGCCTATCAAGGTGCTTCTTCAAGAGTATTATAAATACGAGAGCAAGTACGAGTAACAACTACGTCATGCACAAAAGGGATAAACACGCTACCATACATCAAATATACACCAACAAATAAGCAAACTCAACTAATTCCTCACATAACATGCTTTTCGTTGCCATGCTAGTTACAAGGGAACCATACACTGTTTAGTGGGAAAGCATCTGCTAGTCATCGGTATTCCCCCAATCTTTGCGTGATCCTTTGTGTAATCTACCGAGAAAGACCCTAACCTACATCATTACGAAAGCAAATGTTCATTACAATTTTTTCACAGTCAATAATTATACGCATACAACATGACCCTAAATACTTGGATCATCTCAAGCTCTTAACGACGATACATATACACATGCAGGCATCCTAACCTCATTTTCCCACTCATCATTGATTGTGCAACCTGCCTTTGCATTGTTTCCTACTTGGCTGCCGAAGGTCGAATCAGCGAACTGTCTTGTTAAGTGATCTAGCTTCCGTGCATGATTTCCAGCATTTCCATGGCCAGGCCCCCCTGAAAGACAGAAGTTAATTGAATGACATTACTAATATGTAAAGAACACACGACGACTACCATTTGAACTAAAAACCTTGAAACTCATCGGTGTCATTCTGCATGACTCATCCTGGCATTCTGCTCCGGCCACACTGTGCTGGTCCGCATCGTTAGCTACTGATGACTTCTTCCCCCTATCCTGGGGACATTTTCTTTTCGTATGGCCTACATGCTTACATTTTGCACATCGCCTTCTCTTGCCTAATAGCCTTTGTTTGGAAAGTCGAGGGGTGCCTTTCAGGTTCGCAACCTTGGGATCTCGCACCACCCACTTGGAACCCCTTGTGTCCCGTTCATTTCCTAACCCCCGACATGCAGATTCCAGAGTATTGCACAAGTTAACTATGCCATCCATTGCTTTCCGAAAAATTTTTTTATCTTGTGAACCTAAGTAAACAAGCCACTGAGCCTTTGTGTGGAGCGCCCCATGTCTAACCAAAAAACCTCTTTGGGTGTAATCGTCCAACTTTTCGCCCTATTGATCTGTATCTTTGGCATCTTTTCTCCATCATCGCAGGACCAATCTTTCAGGTATTTCTTGCAGAAGCTCCGCTTTCATCACAAAGAACATATGCTTGCACGGGTACCTGTTCTTTTCCCAAAAACAGCATTGACAGTCAAGTTTTCCGGTACTTCTGCTGAAGACGGCCATTACCTGAACATCAGGTTTCTCCTATTCCTCTAGATAATAAACCTATATTCAAGCACCATTTTTTCATAACTAAATTAATTGCTCTAGCTCCTTCAATCTCTTTCCTAACATCTGCGAACAAATCTCGAGTATAAACCCTAGCAGCAACTGACTCTATTGACCTCAAACATGTGGTCATAACCGGATTGGTGTAAATGGAGTTAAATTGTAGCAACATCTCTTTGTTCTGATATTCACGGATGACTAGCTCCAGATTTTGCACTAATTCAAGGACAGTATGGCTTGACTTTGAAACTTGTTAACCACGGCATTTATTCCCTCACATCGCGACGTAGTCTGGAATTCGACGCAAAACTTGTCACGCAAATATGCGTTTGCCCATAGCTTTCGCTTTTCATGCATATGCCTTGCCCAACTACTATCATGCAGTCCAAACTCCTCAATTGCTTCAGCCCATTCCTCTTCGAATTCATTAACCTCCATGTCCATGTACTACCAATGCTTAAACAAACTGCGGAGGCATTCGTCTTTTACATTTGATGTCACGTTTTTTTCACATGCCACGCACACAAATGATGGGTTGCCGCCGGTAAAACCGACTTCACAGCTTTTATCATTGCTTTGTCCCCGTCAGTAACAACTACACAAGGTTTCTTTTGGCACATAACCTCCAGCAAATTTTGTAACATCCACCTATACGACGAGACAGTTTCATCAATCAACAACCCAAAACCAAAAATAGTAGTTTGCTTATGGTTGTTTGAGCCAGAAAAAATCACTACCGGACGTTTGTATCTATTTTTCCTATAAGTGGAGTCAAACGCTAAGACATCTCCAAAACACTGAAAATCAGACCGACTATGCCCATCAGCCCAAACCATGTTACCAAGCCTTTCATCTTTTGTGAAGTTGTAGCGTGCAACATACATAGGGTCAAAAGTAGCCTTTCCCTCAAGGTAAACCAACGTTGCATTCGCATCACCATCAGCTATTCGTGACTGCCTCACCTTATCCACATAGTTGTATGCATCCTTTTTCAAAAATCCCATCAAAGAGTATCCACCTGACATACCAGCCATGTGACCCAAGATTTTCGACGTCCCAATTCCATACGCATGCGTCCTGTCGATGTGAGCCTTTACCGCGTCCGTCATTTTACGATGACTGCGAATCAGGTGGGACATCCCAACAAGTGCTAGCTCATGGTTGTGATCCTGTACTACCTTCCTAACCTTCCACTTATGCTCACTCTTCTCCAAATATATTGATAGCATTTCTTTGCAGCCAGTTCGTGTTTCTGGTTTGTGTCCTCGCTGCCTATCAATCCTGTCATAGTTCTTGATTTACCTCAATCCTTTCTTGTTACAAAAAATTGATATCTCACAACATTACCGTCGCTATCTTTACCTGAGTCTCCTTTCCGTACCCCATATCCGTTGACTCTTCTATACCTTCGATAAAACTCATATGCATCTTCCACACTTTCCCAAACTTGGTTCAAAATATCATCCGCGCTCAAGTCAAACCCTGGTCCTCCTTCAGGAAAATGTTCCTCCTAAACCTCATCACCACCAACCTCTTCTGCATTCATCTCCTCGTTCATGTCACTTACACCACCTGCACACTCCCCTATCACCTCACCTCTATTCACATCCATCTGCAACTCAAAACACTACATAAACTAAATACTCATAAAAATCTCATTAGTCTACAATTTCCTTAAATACCTGTCCTATTTAAAATAAGCATGCATAAACCAAGTACCTCTAGTTGGGTGCAAATTAGATACTCACTAATTTGGACAGAAAGAAATTGAAGCATTTCCAGCTATTATCCCACTAAACCAAGGTTCCAAAAAGAAATGAACACAAGGTCAAATCAATTTCACATATCAATAATCAGAACATTAACAAAGAGCAACTAATTATTCAACTTTATAGCTGGGACCAAAAACAGCAATCTAAAAAAAGTCCAAAGAACATCGCCTCACAAATAGTTGCTCAAATTGCCAGCTCATGACGACCAGCAAACTCGAACTAAGATCAAACTCAATACTTACGTTAACAATTCCGCAAAAATTTAGCTGCCTGACACACACACTCAAAGAACAGATCCTCTAGAATAATTTTATTCAATATCAAATTAATAATAAAAAAATCATGAACTTTGAAAAGCACCTGAACAACATTTAAAACAATTCAACAAACAACATCAATGACGACCAGCCAGGAACCTAAATACCTGGAACACTCAACTCAGACGGAGATCCTATGACGGATGAACGGCGGAGTAAGCACGACAATACCTACCCGTATGATTGCCGAAGACAGACGAAAACTCCTGGCGAAGATACCACGCCAGCCTCAGTCCTCAAGCTCCACTAGACGGCCAAACCAAGTGACAATGACGGAGAAGAGTGCCGCAACCATGCGGAGACAAAGTCCCCACTTTCCTCCTCACAAACGGCGCTGTGGGCTTTCGGCGTCAACGACGGCGACGGTGCAGGCCTCCACGGCCGACGGGCCCCGTGAAATCCTCAGGCGACTAGGGTGGGATCGCCATCGGGGTCAGAATATGGGCAACGCGCGACAAAGAGCTGTGTGACACGTTTTGGCAATGGACGAAGAAGGCTTCTTCAGGTTCGGTAGCGTGGATGATGTGGGCACCTGTTCACTGCCTGAGAAATGACACCTCCGTAGAAGCTAGGGTTTTCTTTGTCATTCAGGATATCCCTTTCTTGGCCCTCTATTCAGATTTTGTTTTCTATTTCTTAGTATTACTTCTTCGTCTCCCCCCTTCTTTTTTTTTTAAAAAAGGATCCATTTCAACAAAATTACAAAAATTAAAATCAACATTCTAATATCCTTTGTTTCTGTTATAGGCCATACTATGTATATTAATAATCTTTACTAATTATTTAATTTTATGATTATTTATTTTCATAGTCTTCATATTTTAATTTTAATTTATTTTTATAATCTTTCTATTTCTAATTTTTTTCTCATATTCATGTTTCTTATTTTTATTTGTATTTTTGTTCACTTATTCATGTTAATTGAAATTATTAACAATTTACAAAAAATAAAAATTATAAATATAGCGATAAGAAAACTGAGTAATAAAAATTATAAATATTATCATCTAATTATTTTAATATCACATCATTTGAAAGACTATGACTATAACCATATAAAATGTTTTTGAGTTCTTGAATGTTGTGTTCAACAAAATGATTCCATGAATTCTTACCCTATAGGTGGATCAGAATTAAACATAATACTAATAATGGTAAAAGTCTAATAATAAACTAGTTTTATATATTTCTGTTTATCTTCTTAGGCATTATTAATACAAGAAAATTTCAAATTTTAACTCAAGATATGGTCCATGGTCTAAGACTTAACATAATGGGAATCTTTTTTGCTTTGGCTCTCTATCCGTATGTACTTATCATTATTATTCACTAGTCACTACAAAGTACAAACCAATTTATTTTTATCTGTGCAACTGTGTCTCTAACCCTACGCTCTCATTTAACTCTTCTTTTGGTTCTATTCTACCATGAAAATGTATACAGATAGATAGTGAGTTCATAATAACTCCACTTTCAAGTCCCAACCGTTATACAAGAAAGAAACACCAATTATTTTGAGTTGTATCTATAAATAAAATTAAATAATCAAAGGTTATGCTTTCTTCTTTTGAAATCCACCAAGAGATGTTTCCTTCTCTTTTCAACTCTTAAGGCCATTTAGAAGTGAGAAGATATTTTTGATAATGAATTCAAAATGACTGAATATATATATATCTTGAGAGATATTCGATTTCACATAGAAGATTAGATTTGTTTATGTTAAAACAATCACATGAGCAACTTGCCTATGCCCCATAACTTGTCTATTAATATATAATAAGAGGGTAGTAGATGGTTAGTTGATTGACAAGTGGCGTTTTGTATGATAGATAAGTGTTACTCCTTATTGCATAACAAGTGGCAAAACAACCAAAATTAATAAAATATTAAAAAATCTAAATATCTAAAGATTATTAAAGAACCATCAGTCATGAACAGAAGAATTGGCGGGATTTTGATTCAAATTGAAATTCAAAATTATTTTGTTACAGCTGTCCTCCTATATATGTTAGTTAAACGATGAGAAAAGGAAAGGAAAGGAAGAAAGAAAGAAATCGACAGTCACAGAGAAGAGGGTAGTGACGAACTGACAATTGAAGAAAGAAAAGATGGCAGAAGAAGAAGAAACCGATGGTGAAGAAAGAAGGTGGACGTCGCAGAGAAGAAGAAAACGACCATATAGAAGCAAAGGATGATGGAAGAAGGAAAAGAGGATGACGACGACAGCAACGGTCACAGAGAAGAGAAGAAAGCTAAATCGACAGAGAAAAAAAAGAGGAATGAGACGACGGTAGCGATGCAGCCGTTTCTTCGCCGGTGGGTGCTGCAAATGAAGGATGGTTAGTTCTTTCGCTCGGACATACTTTATTTTGTTGTTTGATTGGTTGAAAATGCTAATCGAAATTGAATGTCTTTTCGTGTTGCAACAAAAGAGGGGAGCCACAGAGACAAGCTTTTGGTGGTTGAAGTCACTCCCTCAAAGCATCAGAAGTGGCGCAGGAAAACTCAAATCATGTTGGGACTGGAATCTTAGTGCATGTTTCTCCTGTAACTAATGGAAACTCAACTTATTCTATCCAGTCATATGCAATTGATTATGAATCATATAAAAAGCTCCTCAAAGTACTGTACCCAGACAGGGTATTATTTTATCTTTTCAGTATTGGGTTTTGATTAAAGTTTGGTGTTATTTGCAATCTTATAAGTTATTTTTTAAGACTGTTGTGACTGTGGCTATTGATGCAGCAACAAGGAGAAAGAACAGTGACAACAGTAGGTGGTGTTATTGCCGTCCGTAAAGAAAAAGCAGCTAGCAGCTAGCAGCAAGTTGACGACACTGGTGAAGAGAACAGAGAGCTTTGATATACTATCGTGGGTGGTATTACTGAGGTAATTTACTTTTAAGTCAGAACAGCCACACAAAATCATTGTGTCTCTGTGAAATCAATGAAACTAAGGAAGTATTTCTTTGACCTTTAAACTTTACTAAAAGACTGTGTTCACACATATCTGAAAAATTAGAATACGTTTAGGAAATTTATGTGCTCTAATTTTTTTTATTTTGCAGTGGTAGCAGGTAACTAGGAGCTAAAATCATGTAAACAAAAATTCACTGATTTGCTGTTGTCAGGGACTATGCTTGTAAATGAACTAGACAAAACCTTGCACCACCAAAGAAGAAGCCACTTTCTGAAGGTGAGTAGAGCTATAATAGGAAAAATAAAAATGCTTGCCTTATTAATTCCCTTGATTAAATTGATGAGTGTTAGTTATAGTGATTGTCGTGCATTTTGTTCAAAAATGGGATTGCTTTAATCCTGTAATTGTGGTAACTTATTATGTGTTTTTGCCTTTTTTTTTGTTTAATAATTGAATAGGATTAGGTACTACTCTTTTGTCTACTACTAGACATTTGTAAATCTAGACTTGGATTCCATTGTTTGCTTGAAACTCTATATGCAAATTCATAATAAAAAGAACTTATGTAGAATATTTTGGTAGTTGAATTTTTAAATATCTTAAATTAGGCTTTAAAGGACAATTTTTTTTTAATTTTTTCTGTTGTAGACATAGTTCGCACTTTAGATAATTGTTTACATCATTGCAACAGTAAAAAGCACCCCAATTAGACATGTTTTTGAAAAAGGCAAGATATTATTGGGCTTGCTAGATGGAATCCCAACAATGTTAAAGGGTGAAATTGCAATTGTAAGATGCCAATTATAGGTTCATATTTTCTGCTTTTCTACTTTTCTGTTTTTTCGGACCTATTTTTTTATTTTTAAATTCTTTGCTTTTTATTTTTTTTAAATTTATTTTTTAGATTTACATTGTGCTTCCCATAAGCTGACAAGGAAAAGTGAGACTCACAAAGTGTGGAAACTTTATCTAACTTTAAACTATGATATAATATCTTTCTTTTTTCAGATTTATACATGTTAAGGTGGTGTGAGAACTTCATAATTATCTACTCTAAGATAATGTTTACCTGTTGCAGGAAGAACAATTGGAGATAAAGTGGATGATATCACAAAATGGTAGCCTGATTCCTAGAAATTCTTTACCAAAAGAATGCACAACCAATACTAAAAGTAAGTCTCATTTAGGACTCTAATTTCTTACAATTTATGCATTTGAAAATGTACATTTTTCAGTTTAACAGAAGGCATTACAGTTATTCATTCATAATAATATAATGTCATGATCCTTTCAACTCCAAATATATCTGTGGCATAGACAGTATTTTACTTTTATATTTCAATTTTAAATATAATACTCAACAAAACTGTATATCCATCAAAATAAGAATGTCTTCAGCAAGTTATAAGATGAAATGCATGAAGGAAATTAAATTATGTAAGATATAACATACAGAATATGACATACATATTTATATACTAAGATGAGATACATGATAGTAAGTTGGGTGCTTTAATATTGGTATTGGTGTTTGTATTTTGATATTATCCCTTAAGGGTTCATTTATTTAACATAGCTTGAAGATTTAGATATTTTTAGTTAATTCTTAGCTGCCATCATCATTTAACATAGCTTGAAGATTTAGATATTTTTAGTTAAGATTTTATGTTTTTTTTATTGCATATTTGTGCAGTGAAAAAGAACTTGATTAGTTTGGAGTGCAGAAAAATTCTCCACCTCTGGTTGTGTCCAGCAACTAAGAATTGCATATCAACATCTGAGAATGTCACTGTTAATTTTTTTGTGAATATATATTTGCAATTATAAGACTAAAATCAATTTTGCTTGCCTGTGATGTGTTTTGCTAAAGCTATAACCAAGAATTTTATTATTATCTCAAATTGCTTGGGTTGTTTTATTCATGTTGCAATTGGGGATTTAGATATATTTTGCTTTTAGCAATGATAGTGATTGCAAGTAGAAGATAGTTACTTGAAGTTTGTCTTAAGGCTTCTCTTATTGATAGTGTCTTAAGGTGGAATGTCAAGGTTTTGGGGCTTGGTTCAAAGTTGGAGAGAAAAATGGAAGGAAATTGAGCAGCTCACCAGTGAGGTATTTTATTTTATTTTATTTTATTTGAATACTCATAAATTAAGAAAACTAAGATAAAATATAGCTTTATGAAACAGAAACTTTTTGCACTAACCCATATATAACGTGTTTTTCTTTAAACAAAAATGCCTTCTACTGAATATTTGCCACCATATTTTTCTTTGTCATTGAGTTAGTATAAGTTGTAGCCTTTTTCCGTGGGATTAGAATTTGTATCTTCTATTTGATACTAATTATATATCTAGATAGAAGATCAATTTGTAGTTTACTACTTGAAAAGGCAGAAAAAATTATAAATTGGTTGTTTGGTCTCTGATTTTACGTTTCTTAGAAGATCAATTTGTAGTTTACTTTACTCTTTTATATTTGCATTTTGGTGTTTGATTACTAACAGAGATATTTATATCACAAATTTCATTTGCAGATTCCATGATGTGAATTCCATGTCACTAGCGTTCAGTGTTCTTGAGGATCTTATTGAGCTTTTACGTAGCAAAAGTAGCCTCATTGAAGAGGCTGGGAGCTTGCAATGTCTCCAATCAAATTATTATGGGTTAAATTTTGTTATTTCTAGCATAAAGTATGAGAATCATTTTTCAAAAATCAGTTGGGAGAACATCTGGCAAAAAAAGAAAACATAGTGGCATAGGGTTCAGAGCTGTTTCCGTTGAGAAGACAAGAAGTTGGAGGTGGCAAGTTGACCATACGGGTGAAGAGAATGCAGAGATCTAGGATGCTGTGATCCGCCAAGTTGCAGAGGTAATTTACTTTTTTAATAGCTATCTTTTTCAGATTTATACATGGTAGGGCTGTGTGGGAACTTCTTCGTGATTTAGAAAAAGGCTTTATCTTTGTTTGAGTAAGCGATTTAGTGTGTTTGTTGTTGTTTACCAATTTTGTTGTTGGGTGCAGTCCCATCTCCAAAGATGTTCTCGACTTGAAGAAGCTTGGTGTCAAAGGTGTAATCACTCTTAGTGAACTGTATGAAACTTTGGTGCCATCATCTTTGTATGATGTAAGTATTTTAGCTTTTTTTTCATTGGAAAATTCTGAATTTGCATTTAGTATAAATCTCGAAATCTATAATGTCCAGTTGAGTAGTATTTTTACGGGTGTGCATGTTTCAATGATACTTCACAATAATGAGTTATTGAATCTTCAGTTTTTCACAAATAAGATCATAAGTAGTTTCATAATGTCTTGCAATATAATTGTTTTTATTTTTGTTTAATTTGCTTTAGGCTCATGGAATCGGTCATTTAGTTGTGCTTCAACATTATATATTTGTTTAATTTTTCTTTAGTTTCAATAGTTGACATGTGAGATTAGTGAAAAACATTCATGTAGTCTGCAATATCAGTATCTAAATTGAAAATTTACAAATGTTTCTATATGTCCAAGCCTAAGAGGTCTAACGATTTTCAATTGTGTAAGTTTTTAACTCATTTATATCTTAAATTGGTCCACTTTTTTGTTTTGTCTTTTGAATCAATTGAATATTTTATCTCAATTTTATGGCTTTTCTATATATGGGATTTTATATTGTAGAGTATATGATTTTTTTTGTGTTCTACCTTTTTGGTGAAAAACGAGGTTGGATCTTGTAGGAATATTGTTGTTTCCAGATGTAATAATGCCTTTCATTAAAATATATTTTTCAGTAAACAAATAAATGAACGAATTAAGCGGTTAGTTATGTTTTAGTAATATTATTGTTGTGCAAATAAGTGATAACAAGTTTTTTCCTGCATTAATTGTGTGAAGGGCAAATCAACTATATCAGTAATGGGAAAAACACCTTTTTCTTTTGTTATTGTTGTGTGAAAAACTATCTCTTCGAATTATCTTATTCAGTAGTTGTATTTTATATTCAACATTCATTTTAAAGGAGATATATTGTTAATTAGGGTGTGATAGTGAACTTTGGTATAATCTTCAATATATCTTTGAAAATTATGATGAGCAGGCAATACTCTTTGGTGAATCGGTGAGAAATGCAAAATAAAAACAATTTGAGTCCAAGGCATTTGATGTAAGTATTTCCACTACCTTTTAATTGCTATATTGATTTATTTTTATTCATATAGATTAAATTTGAATACTAGCAACAACTGTTGTTTGAATGATTCTGTAATCTAGTATTCTAAAATCTTAAACTAAGCAAATGAATTCAATCATATAAAAGTAACAATGCAGCAACATTCTTTAATATAAAAAAGTGTTATTATTCATACTCTTTTGTTACTACTTTCTATAAATTAGCATTCTATTTAAACACATGATTATTACTTGATCATATTTCAGTTATATGAATAATACTCACCAAATAAAGGAATGTTCGAAAATTTTATCAATGAAGCTCATGAGAAATTGAAGCTTAGTTCATTTGCTTTTGTTTTTATTTCATCAATGATAAGTATCTTTGTAAGAGGATAAGGTATATTGGTTACTTGTTACTTTAGGTGGAGAAGGCTAATGTATTAGTGTAATTTGAACTTACTATTCTTATTAATTCATATGTTTCTTTACTAATCTTTTGGATTTAATTTTTTCGTTCTATTTGAATTTAATTATTGATTCTTTTTTATTTTCTATTTTTCTATGGTGTTTAATATCTTTTTTGATATAAAATTTATTTAATTTTTTTGCTTAGAATATTCCCCAGGCTATTTCTTGCATGCATGTTAGTAGTAATTATTTAATACAAAACTTGAAGTAAAAAATCAAAGAGTTTAGCTAATTTATACACGTTTATAAATTTTAATTATAATTGGTTTAATGTTCTTTGTCCATTAAATTTTACAGTTTTTCATTTTTTGTAATATGGGATAAATTTCATTTTATTTTTTTGCATTTTGGTCTCTCTAGCAAAAAGGAACAATAGGGAAGTTGGATGAATTTTTATGGTTTCAAAGCCTGAAATCAGGATTTTTTCTTATTTGCCTCTGAGTTCTTTTTATCATCTCTAATTTGGTTCAATAGTTAGTATTATGCAATGTTGTCTTTATTTCTTTTTTGTTGAATGAAAATGGGAAATTAATTGGTGATTGACTATTATGGAACTCCCATTTGTATTGATACAAAAATATTCATGATTTGTTCAATTAAATTTGTCAATCAATTTCTATCTGATTGGAATTCAGCTAAATGTTTGAGCAAGTGATATATATCAGATGCACGTGTGGAGAAAAAGAAAAAAGCAAAACTGATACTGATATTATTGAATATGTGTGATGGGGCTTTTGTATTGGAATAATTTGGAATTGACATTATTTCCTCTTGAGATTATGGAATATTACGGAAGAAATTATTTACTTTGTTTTTTTAATTCATATTTACTTTATAAAATAGATGTTTTATCTATTTTATTGAAACAATTTTGCAGTGAAAGTTGGAAAGAAAATTTGTTTTTTCATGGCTGTTGTGCAAATACTTTTGTAGAACCTGATGAAAAAGAAATGGTTGATAGAGGACAAATATGGTTCTGAGATTGCTTAAGGATATTTCTTACTTGCACTTTATGATTAGCAAAAAAGGTATTTTGCATAATTTATGATTTGAAATCATCTACTCATTTTATTACATGTAATTTTTGTGCATTAAATTAGCTATCAAAAACTTCAAAGGTAGATGCAATGATACAAGTTATCCTTTTATGTCATTTCAAGATATGATCTAAACATATGGTGCTAACCTTTGCTCTTTTATATTTTTTTGACAATGATAAAACAGTTGTTTTCAGTAGACGAAGGATTTGGTTACTCTAAATAGATTCAATTTGATGCTCCAGTTGTTCAAACAAAAGTATTAAAGAGCATTCTGTGTTTTGGCTTTCTTTTGATTTTTATTTGCCACCAAATGTTTAAATTGGTGTTTGAAATGTATCAAGGATGATTTTGATACCTGAGCTCTTATTAGAAGAATATTTGAAAAGATAATTGCTTAATATAGTTTATTTCTTTCTATGACCAAGGTATTCATATTAAGCAAATCCATGCTGTTAGCTTTTAGTAGTTAATACCTTCCACGAGGAAAGGAACTGCAAGTGTGAAGTTTTTAGAATAACTTTGTTTTTTGCTATATTTATGTTTTAGTAGTTATAACTTTTTATTGTTTGGTATTGTCTCTTGCAGTTTTGGTATTTGTTGTTGCCTTGGTCTGATCTTTGATGATTTTGTTTTGAATGTGAGACCTGATTGTTACTTTGCTTTTTAGTAGTTACAACTCTATGTCTTACTAATCCAAAAATAAAAACTTGCGAAAGCAAGCATTAGATTCATCCTTCCGTGGTTACATGCAAATATGTGCTAATAAGTTTTATCGTTCCATGGTTTCTGGAAGTTATTGCAGTGCTGGATGTCTTCCTACCTCTTACTTGGAGTCTTGGAGAAAGAGTTCTGGAAAGAAATTGCTTGCGGGAAAATGGAAACAGTTCAATATACATGTGATGTTGATGCAGTGCCTTCTCATCTCCTTCTGATCAGCTTGGTAGCAGTAAGTGAAATTTGAAGGTGTTAATTTTACTAGAATCTCCTTTTTTTTCTTTTCTCCACTTACTTTAAAAACACATGTTTTCTTTATTTTTAGAAGTCTAGAATAGAAAATATTCTAACAAAACAGATAAGTTGAATGCTTTGACCTTGCTATTTTGATTATTGTACTGAATACTACTATTCTTTTCTACTAATTTTAGAAACTTTTCTGGTTGCCGAAATCTGCATGGCGGCTCTTGGAATCATCTATTCCAGTAAGATTTTTTTGGGTCTTTTGTTTTGGTTTTCCTTTCTTTGTATTGGATGACACCAACATTTTTTATACTATTATAACATGACTTACACATGGTTTTATTTTAGGGAGTAACTGAACCCATGTTGTGCATTGGAATGCTATTTAGTATGTTTGCTTGGAATGTTGAGAATCATTATTTATACAAGTTAATATTACTTTGACTGATAATTCTTTATATTATTACTAACAAGGATTCCCTCTTTAGATGTTTATTTAATGGTATAAACATATTATCCTGTTATTGCAGAATTAATTATCATCATTGTGGGGCATCAAAATGATATTCCAGGTTATGCAGCATTGGACTTTGAAAGGGTGGTGAGAGAACATGTGTATATACTAATGATATTTTGTCAAGTGATGGGGAAGATGGAGTCTTTGATATTTTCTTGGGGAAAACAACACTATTTTCCCCAAATAGTATGCTGGAACATGAAGTCCCCGTGACAAGGCTGTTCAAAAGTCAGGGGAGTTTGTGATTACCTTTGCTAAGGTAGATCATAATGGATTCAATCATGGTTAGATTTGCTCATTCTCATACACTTTATTTTCAAGAATATTATGCCCTGCTACCTTTCCCACCCAATCAGTTAATACATGAAAAATTAATGTTGCATATCTTAATTTAAATTATAGGTTTCAACAGTGGAAAGCTATGAACTTTGCAATTGGTGATTGGTTTTCTTTAAGAGCTATTACTAGCCGGATATATGCACTGCTTAATAGGGTTCCTTTGCTTCACCATGTAGAACTTCTATGCAAAGAAGCAATGCTTCTGTATGCATCCATGGAGCTTGAAGCTTCACATACCAGCATCCTATTAAGGTTTCTTTTGTTAGTTTGATTCGTTTCCAGCATTGTGCCCGTTGGTTACTAATGAAATCAAGAGCATGTATAAGTGTCTCTTCTCATTTCCATGGCGTGATTCTCTGTAGGACCGGCAGACATGACTATTATGTAGTTTTTGTTGACTGATATAAAGATAATTTTCTTGGCAAAAAGAACTCTTTGCCTACTGCACTTTGAGGAAGTTTCAGTAAATATAGATGATTTATATGTGAACTGTTTTGGTAAGAATAATGTCTTGAGATTGAGACTAATTCTTTGTTTTTTTATGTGTTTGATTAAAAAAAAAAACAGGTTAAAGGCAATCTTTTCTCAGTGGGGTTGTCTCCGTGGTTCTTTTGAAAGAAAATGTTAGTTTGCTAATTTTATCCATTAATAACAATTCAGTGCAATATAAGATAAGGTTATCAAAATTTTGAGTTATTCTCAAAGTTCATAATTTTCAATTTCACCTCAATTTCTTAGACTTGATTTCACCTCTAAAATGGACATGTTTCAGCTGTGACAATATGGAAGCAAGCCAAGATTCATCTGTTGTTCAAATTATCTCATCACAATTCAAATATTTGGTGCATTGCATGGAATAAAAGTATAAAAATTGAATACTAATTAACCATTTTTGTAAACATGAAAATTGAACACCAAATTATTTTTATTTAAATTCTAGAGATGAATCTTATTTATCTATATATGTAAATTATGACCATTCTTTCATACCATGTATGGTTGAGTTATGATCATGCCTCTTTAATTATATATGTAAATTATGATCATTCTTGCATATGTAAATTTGGAAGACAAATACATAGACTGTCAAATGAAATTTAATTTTGATTCGGTACATTCAAAATTTCATATCCGGAGGTTGTTATATAAAGGGATCTTGCATCTTAGCTCTTCGAAAAAGAAAGATCAATTTGTTTACCTGTTTTCTTTTCTTAATGAGTCATTCTTAGTTTGATTTTAATTGGCCTCTTAGATGTGTTGTAGAGTTCTTCTTTTCTTCTCTAATTATGCATTTAAACTTTCATTATTAACTATATATATACTTAAAAAGCGCATTTTGGGATGAATAGACAACTATTTTCCTAAATCTTTTTACTTTTATTGCCACATAATATATGATTAATGCTTGATTTTTAATTAGAGAATATATGTGGACTAGGAGTCAAGGTGTGGACAAATAGTGGTCACAATACAGGAGGAAGTAGAAGGGGATAGGTAAATGATATACACGTCACGACATGTAAGAATGTTTTATATTGTTCTGTTTTGTTGTAGCATTATGGTAGTGTTTTGCAATCATAACTTTTCCTTTGTAATGTCAATGCCATAATTTATGACTTCAGGTTGTGGTTGCTTCAAATGTAGTTCTGCAAGTCATATTGCCAAGGAGAGTAGTAGTAGGATTCAATGAAACAACTTAAAAAAATATGTCTTGAAGGATAATAATATACAACAAAATGCAGATAACACCAAATCTGTACATATGATTGCATATTTCTATCTAATATTTTGATTATGTGATTTTGTTTACTCGAATAAGTGACAAACTTCATGGTGTGAATGTGATGATTTTTGATGGAGAAAAAAACTCTCAATATTAAATCTTTTTAATTGTTTGTTATTATTTTTACTCATAAATATGCTTTATTAGAGTAGTTATTTTTGACTTTGCTAAATGCATTTTTAATTAGGACCAATGAAAATGATTCACAAAATTTTTTAATACACGATCTATGCTTAACCATATATGAAGGATCTAATAATTATAACTAAATGTCACTTAGGTAATATTTGTTGTTAGTGTAATTATATTTAAACACACAAACATAATACCTTTTCATTTAAATTGAATCTTTTTATATGAAAAGCAATAACAGTCTTATACATTGTACAATAAAATTTTTACAAGAGTAGTTTTTCAAATTAAAAGTAATAATTATTAGTATTAATAGCTATATTTCAGCAATTTTTTACAATAGATCAATATTTGGTCCGCGCGTAGCGCGGGTTTTACAGTAGTTTTTAATAAAGAAGATATATATTTTAGGTAGGTTTGTTTGATTATTTTAAAAAGACAATTTTCAGTTAAATACATTTTTTAAGCATCACCCTTCATTCACTAGCTTAGCTTGCATATTCCTTGCATTTGATAGGACCAAGTATTTTTGCTACTTCATTTGCTGATTATTCTATTTCATCTAATGGATTGGAGCAAAAAATTATCACAACGAGTAATAGTCAGTCAGTTTCAAAGGTTGTAATTAATTAATACTAATAGCTTTTAATTGAAAACTGTTATTTATTGCCCTTTGTTTATTTCATCTCATTAGGGTGTAATGGATGTTGACTTGGAACCACTTAGTTTACAAGACAACGTCGAAAATTGCATGATGACTGGTGTGGAAGAAAATGTTAACTGCACTTGTGATTGCGGAGGCAGCAGTAGTAAGTGTGTGTCTATGACGGCCGATGATATTATAAACCAGACCTTTGAAACATTGGGTGCAACTTATAACTTGTACGTACGTTATGCGAGGTGTCTCAGATTTGGAGTTCGCAAGAGTGATACAGCATGTGGAAAAGATGGAACACAGCGCAGAAGGAGGTTTCTTTACAGCAAGGAAGGAAATAGACCCGAGAAATGCATATCTAATTTGAGTAGGAATAAGGAGCATAGAGCACTGACTTGCACTGTTATTTGATTAGTTTAATCTCCAAAGAAATGTTTAGTTGTACTACATGTAAAACCCGGTTAATTAACGGCTAATTAACCCATAAATGAGAATTTATTCTAGAAAGCCCAAAATGTGATTTTTGTGGCTAAATGTGATAGAGGAGACTGAGACGAGAATTTCGGTACCAATTTTATAGAATTCGGACCAAGATTGGACCGAACGGGCCAAACCGGGCCAATTGGACCCAAAGTGGGCCCTTGGCCCAACATAACTTAACCAAAACCCTAGTTTTCAGCACTCTCTCTCCTCATTTGTTACACACACAAGCTGAAATTAGAGAGAAAGGGAGGAAGAACACTCTCTCAAGTTCTCTCCCTTGGTTGATCTTCAAACCACCATAACTTTTGATCTAGAGCTCCGATTGCCGCTCCGTTTGCGGCCACGCGTTTACCGCGGAGAGCTCTACAAAACCCATACAACCAATGTTGAGGTAAGCCACGTGTTTCTGTTCGAAATCTCAGCCCTTATTTTCGAGTTTCATGGGTGAAATGTTGAGATTTTGGGTTCTTTGATGTTATAGGACCCAACTCTCTTGAAGGAGAAGGTTAATCTTGTCTCCTTGGACCTTGGGTGTGGTAAGGTTCTTAACCCTAGTGTAATTTTGTTGTTTTATGATGTTTGGGTTTTGAGATGATGTGTATGGATATGATGGTTGTGGCTTAGGTTGTGTATGTGTGGATATTGGAGCTTGATTGGTGATTTTGAAAAGCTTGGAAAAGGTTTGGTGGTGAAAAATCTGTTCTTGGAGGTGTTGAGGCCTTGAGAGCTTGTGGATAAGTGGTTTGGAAGTGCTCCGGTGGAGCTTGGGAAAATCGGCTAAGGTATGGTTTCGGTTTCCCGTATCTAATATGTAATGTGGTGGGAAATACTTAGGCTAGAGGCTCTAAGATAGGCATTGAAATGTTGATGTGGTTGAATGATTGAGATATATGATGTGGTCATATATGTGATGATGATTAATGATGCCTTGATGATATGATGTATGAGAAATATGCATGTTGTGATATATGCTTGATGATTGGTTATGGTTGAATTGTGGGTTGGACCATGTTGATGGTGAGTATGATATTGATTGTGTACAATGATGATTTATTGGAATTGGTGTTGTTGAGAATTGGCATGAGTAAGAGTATATGATATGTCAATATATTTGAGTTTGAGCCACTTGGGTGAAGTGGGTTAGAATGATGAGATAGTGATTTTGTATATTGTGGTAATGTGTCAATGTGTGAGTTGGGGAGGCTTGATGTTGAAATTGATATATTTTGATTGATTTCAAAGAAAAGGGATGAAAATGGCATGTTTTGATTGATTTTGAAAAGAGTTGGAAATGGCTTGTTTGCAAATGGCACTTTGTGGTTTTTATGAAAAACATGGTTTTTGGGCATACTTTGGTGGGACATAACAAGGACTACGGATCTCTGTTTTGTGCCAAATCTATTTATAAATGAAATTGGATCCGGGATGTCCATGCCGTTCGAAGAACGGGTGAAAAACGATTTAAAATGAGAAAGTTATGTCCGTTGGAAGATTAGGGTTTAAATTGGTGAATTCTGCAGCTTTTAACTTAGAAAATTTTTAGCAGAATGACCCCTTGCGCATGGGCGCACTTGGCGCGTACGCGCCGTTCTTCCGGAAAACGCCATCCACGCGTGAGCGTGATGTGCGCGGGCGCGCCGATTGTGCTGCACCCAATGCCCAGCCATTTTCCAGAGAGTTATGCCAGAATTGTGTCAGTGTTGTGCCTGGGGCACGAGGACACCCACGCGTACGCGTGGTTGACGCGTGCGCGTCGATTGGCAAATGTTTAATCCACGCGTTAGCGTGCATGACGCTTGCGCGTCGATGAAGTTTTGAGGCCATTCACGCGTGCGCGTGGAGTGCGCGTACGCGTGTACCTGTTTCCATCCCAAAAGTTGATTTTTGAGTTTTAAAAGCCAAATTTCATACTCTAAGCCTCCGATCTCACCACTTATATCTTAAATCATTATGATATGCCTAGCTTTGATAGAAGGAGCTAGTGGATGTGGTAACTTGCGAGTGAAGCAAGGGAAAATGAATAATCAATGAGGATCATTGATGATTATGTGAGATGTGGAGGATGGTGGTGGAAGTGCTTGTTATGCCATTGGCCGAAGGGCCGTAATTGTTTATGAATTGGCTGGTTCTGGATTGAACCGTGAGCCGGGATAGCTGTGTATGCTATGGATATTGGCTGGTTATGGATTTAACCGTGAGCCGGATGGCTGATATGGATGTTGATCCATGGATGAGAATTCATGCATGTTTATGCTGAATTATTGATAATTGTGATTTGCACTTCCACTATCGGAGATACGAGTTTCCCTGGGTAGTAGCAGTGGCTAGCCACCACGTGCTCCAGGTTGAGACTTGATACTCTTTTGACCCTATGTCATAAGTGTGGCCGGGCACTGTGAAAGACCCGGATGAGCTCGCCCCCGTAAATATTCACCAGTGAGGGTGATGGATATAGATCATGATTATGATCAAGTTTATGATGAGTATAACTCGAGTTGGGGATGCATGACAGAGGGACAGTCCAATGGTTAGCTACCAGGACTTGTCGGGATGTCTCTATAACCGACAGATGATATCATCAGCCACTAGGGACAGGCATTCATCATATGCATATTATGTGAATTTTTTGAGATTGCCTATTTGATTGCATATTACTTGCTATTTGTCTAAATGCCTTACTTGTTCCTAATTGTATATTTCTTGTCTGATATAACTGTGTTTGCTTTATTATACTCCTACTGGTGGTTGGGAGGTTTGAAGGAATTGGAAAGGGAAGTATTAGCTAGACTGAAGTATCTTTAGTCAGATGCCCTTTATGGTTTAGCTTGTTTATAAGCTTTGATATTATTTGGAGGAAGTTCTAGGATTGCCTTCGGCTTTCCTCCATTATTATGTATTATATATGTGGAAGCTGTTACCATGCTGGGGACCTCTGGTTCTCACCCATGCGGATTTTGTGGTTTTCAGATGCAGGACGTACGGTTTCCCGCTGAGGCACGTTGGAGACTTCTATAATTGCGAAGATCCTTTGTTCTCGGGGCTATGTTTTGGTTTATATGTTTTGCTTAGATACTTTTATCTCCATTAAATAATACAAACTGTGATGACTCCTCTTATGGGAGAATTTTGGAGAATAGGATTTATGTATTTGTGTCCCTTTGGGTTTCCTTTGGGGTTTTCCTTATTATATCATATGTATATATTGTTATGCTCGGATCGGTTATCTTCGCAGCCGGATCTTGAGTCTTGATATTTCTGTTTTTGACTCTCCTTTGTATATATATAATCACGCGTTGGTTATCCTTGTTCGTTACGTTGTCGATCGGAGTGTTGCGCTTTAAGGTTGCGGTTTTTGTTTACCCCGTTTTCTACAAAGGCTCCTAGTTATAATCAATCATTCATACTACTATACGTACTAAATTTTTATTTTAGAGGTCGTAATACCTTGCCATCTCTGAATTATGACTTAAGCATAAGACTCTGTATGGTAGGGTGTTACATTATGGTATCAGAGCAGTTCGTTCCTGTAGAGCCTGAGGGATGGACTGATTATGCTTCTGTGCATTCTCTGTGTGTGTGTTATGTGCTATTAGTATATCTGCTTGATATAATTGGCATAAACGTTCATGAGCATGCATTTGGGACTTTGAAGTACTAGACTTCCGATATTGAGACTGATCAACTTAATATCGATTGTTTGGTATGTATAGGAACCAGATGGCGCCTCGTGGACGCGGTAGAGGTAGTGCGAGAGGTCGTACGAATGCTCGTGCACCGAAGAGTAACCCTAATGACCCAGTGAACTTTATGACTGCGTTGGAGAACATGGTTGCTGCTATGCAAGCCACTGCTGAGGCTCTCGGCCAACAGATGAACAACCATGGTAATGATGGAGGTGGAGTTCAGGGCCCGATGACACTGGCAAACTTTTTGAAGGTTAATCCACCTAAGTTCAAGGGAACTGCTAGCCCAACTGAGGCTGATACATGGTTTCAGGCTATAGAGCGAGCACTGCAAGCACAAGTGGTACCTGAAGGGCAGCGCGTTGAGTTTGCTACCTATATGCTTGTCGGTGAAGCGTCACATTGGTGGCAAGGTATCCGACGTCTTCTGCAGCAGGGTGATGACTATATCACTTGGAATGTCTTTCAAGTGGAGTTCTATAAGAAGTACTTTCCGACTTCTGCTAGGACGGCTAAGGAACTTGAATTGTTACAGCTGAAGCAGGGTACTATGTCCATATCAGAGTATACGGACAAGTTTGAGGAGCTGTTCAGGTTCTCTCGTATGTGCCAAGGGACTCCGGTGGAATATGAGGAATGGAAGTGTGTTAAATATGAAGGAGGACTCCGGAGCGATATTTTCAGTTCAGTGGGACCAATGGAGATTAGGACTTTCTCCGAACTGGTAAACAAGTGTAGGGTTGCTGAGGAGTGTGTGAAAAGGGCAACTGCTGAGAAAGGGATTCACAGAGGATCATTCCCACAGAACTGAGGGAAGAGCTTTGCACCTAGAGGTTCGTCTTTCAAGAGGGGAAGCTCTTTCAGGAGGCCCAACCACAACAACAATTTCCAAGGGAAGAAGTATGGGAAGCAACCTCAGAATGATCAAGCTTGTACTAGGTGTGGAAGTCACCATCCGGGAGCACCATGCAAGGCCGGATGGGGTTTGTGCTACACTTGTGGAAAGGCGGGGCATAAAGCCGTAAATTGTCCTGAGAAGCAGAAACAAGGTGCTGGAAAAGCACAACAGACTGGTCGGGTGTTCACCACTTCAGCTGTAGGAGCTGAGGGATCCGAGACACTTATTCGAGGTAACTGTGAAATGGCTGGACAAACTTTAAATGCTTTATTTGATTCGGGAGCATCACATTCATTCATTGCATTTGAGAAAGCCCATGAGTTAGGATTGAAGGTTGTAACTTTAGGTTATGATCTAAGAGTGTACAATGCTACCCATGAAGCCATGGTAACTAGGCTAGGATGCCCGGAAGTTTCCTTTAGGTTCAAGCAGCGTGATTTTATTCATAATTTAATCTGCTTACCGATGATTGGTCTTGATCTTATCTTGGGATTGGACTGGTTATCTAAGAACCATGTTCTGCTAGATTGTTCTACAAAGTCGGTGTACTTTATGCCGGAAGATACCGAAGGGCCGGTCGTGGTGAATAATTATTACTTGAATTCGATGATGGTAAACTGTTCTGGAATCGAATGTCAGGGTATCCTGTTGTTAACCGCGGGTGTTTCGGGTGATGATCAAAGGTTGGAACAGATTCCGGTTGTGTGTGAGTTTTCGGAAGTGTTTCCCGATGATATTGATGAGTTTCCACCTAACCGAGAGGTTGAGTTTGCTATTGAATTGGTGCCCGGAGCGGGACCAATCTCAAGTGCTCCTTACAGGATGTCACCGTTAGAGATGAACGAGCTAAAGTCTCAGTTAGAGGATCTGTTGGGAAAGAATTTTATACGACCAAGTGTCTCTCCGTGGGGTGCTCCAGTGTTACTGGTGAAGAAGAAGGATGGGCGTATGCGGCTCTGTGTGGATTACAGGCAGTTGAACAAGGTTACAACAAAGAATAAGTACCCATTGCCGAGAATTGATGATCTCATGGATCAGTTACAAGGAGCTGGAGTTTTCTCCAAGATCGATTTGCGATCCGGTTATCACCAGATAAGGGTGAGGGGTGAGGATATCCCTAAGACCGCTTTTAGGACTCGTTATGGTCATTACGAATACACTGTAATGTCTTTCGGGTTGACAAACGCTCCAGCAGTGTTCATGGATTACATGAATAGAGTTTTCCGTCCGTTTCTGAATAAATTTGTTGTTGTCTTCATTGATGACATACTGATTTATTCCAAGACTGAAGAAGAGCATGCGGAACACTTGAGGACCGTGTTGCAGATTCTAAAGGAGAAGAAACTCTATGCAAAACTGTCTAAGTGTGAGTTTTGGAAGAGTGAGGTGAAGTTTTTGGGTCACGTGGTGAGTAAGAAGGGAATAGCCGTAGATCCAACTAAGGTGGAGGCTGTGATGGATTGGAAGCAACCAACCACCGTGACGGAGATAAGGAGTTTTCTGGGTTTAGCTGGCTATTACCGAAGGTTTATCAAAGGCTTTTCACAGATAGCTTTGCCAATGACAAAGTTAACCCGCAAAGACACTCCATTTGTTTGGACTCCTGAGTGCGAGGAGAGCTTTCAGACATTGAAGAAAAAGTTGACCACTGCACCTGTGTTAGTGTTACCTGAGCCGAATGAGCCATTTGAGGTGTATTGTGATGCCTCATTGAAAGGTCTAGGGTGCGTGCTGATGCAGCATCGTAATGTGGTGGCGTATGCCTCACGACAGTTGAGACCTCATGAAGTTAGTTACCCTACGCACGATTTGGAACTCGCTGCGGTTGTGTTTGCCTTGAAGGTGTGGAGGCATTATCTCTATGGGGTTAAGTTCCAAGTTTTCTCTGATCATAAGAGCTTGAAGTATCTCTTTGATCAGAAAGAGCTCAATATGAGGCAGAGAAGGTGGATGGAATTGTTGAAGGACTACGACTTTGAGTTGCATTACCATCCGGGAAAAGCAAATGTAGTGGCGGATGCTTTAAGTCGAAAGTCGTTATATGCGGCTTGGATGATGCTTCAAGAGGAGAAGTTGCTCAAGGGATTCGAGAGTCTGAAAATTGGTGCTCGAGAAGTATCCGGAACCTTGTGTTTGAGCCGATTAGAGATCTCAAGTGATTTTAAGCCCGAACTCCTAAAGGCTCATCAAAATGATGAAGCGTTATGGAAGGTGTTACCGGCTATTGAGCAAGGAAAACGGTAGAGAGTGTCGGAAGAAAAAGATGGGTTATGGAGATTCAAAGGTAGGATCATTGTGCCGGATGTTGGCACTTTGAGACAAGATATTCTAAAGGAGGCACACAAAAGCGGATTCTCCATTCACCCGGGGAGTACTAAGATGTACCATGATTTAAAGGCGATGTTTTGGTGGCCGGGTATGAAGAATGATGTGGCGGAATATGTTTCAAAGTGCTTAACTTGTCAAAAGGTAAAGATTGAACATCAAAGACCTTCCGGGATGTTGCAACCTTTAGAGATTCCACAATGGAAGTGGGAAAGTATTGCAATGGACTTTGTGTCGGGATTGCCAAGGACTAGGGCTGGTTTTGATGCTATCTGGGTGATTGTGGACCGACTGACGAAGTCAGCTCACTTTTTACCCATTCGGATGACTTACACCCTTGAGGAGTTAGCACGGTTATACATAAAGGAGATTGTGAGACTTCATGGTGTACCTGCTACTATAATCTCTGATAGAGATCCTCGTTTCACTTCAAGGTTTTGGGGTGCGTTTCAGAAAGCTTTTGGAACCCGATTAAGCTTGAGCACTGCTTACCATCCTCAAACAGATGGTCAATCTGAGAGGACGATCCAAACACTAGAGGATATGTTGAGAGCTTGTGTTTTGGACCAACCGGTGAGTTGGGATCGGTATATGCCATTAGTGGAGTTTGCATACAATAATAGTTATCATGCGAGCATTGGCATGGCTCCGTATGAGGCCTTGTATGGGAGGAAATGTCAATCTCCACTATGTTGGTATGAAGCTGGAGAGAAAAGCTTGTTAGGGTCGGAAATGATAGCTGAGACTACAGAACAAGTCAAGAAAATCCGTGATAGGATGCTTACGGCGCAGAGTCGTCAAAAGAGTTACGCCGATCAGAGGCGAAAGCCTTTAGAATTTGAGGAAGGAGATCATGTTTTCCTTAAGGTTACTCCGACCACGGGAGTAGGTAGGGCGATTAAGGCAAAGAAGTTGAATCCTCGATACATTGGTCCATTTCAAATCCTAGAGAGGATTGGACCGGTGGCGTATCGGATGGCTCTACCACCTCATCTTTCGAATCTGCACGATGTGTTTCACGTGTCGCAGCTTCGGAAGTACACTCCTGATGCTAGCCATGTGTTAGAACCTGAGTCGGTTCAGTTAAGGGAAGATTTGACGCTTCCAGTGGCTCCAGTCAGAATTGATGATACTAGTATCAAACGGTTGCGTGGGAAAGAGGTTTCATTAGTCAAAGTGGCTTGGAGTCGAGGCGGTGTTGAGGAACACACTTGGGAACTTGAGTCGGAGATGCGAACGGACTACCCGCATTTATTCCCAGGTAATTGCATTTGAATTTTGTGGGCAAAATTCCCAATTAGGTGGGTAGAATGTAAAACCCGGTTAATTAACGGCTAATGAACCCATAAATGAGAATTTATTCTAGAAAGCCCAAAATGTGATTTTTGTGGCTAAATGTGATAGAGGAGACTGAGACGAGAATTTCAGTACCAATTTTATAGAATTCGGACCAAGATTGGACCGAACGGGCCAAACCGGGCCAATTGGACCCAAAGTGGGCCCTTGGCCCAACATAACTTAACCAAAACCCTAGTTTTCAGCACTCTCTCTCCTCATTTGTTACACACACAAGCTGAAATTAGAGAGAAAGGGAGGAAGAACACTCTCTCAAGTTCTCTCCCTTGGTTGATCTTCAAACCACCATAACTTTTGATCTAGAGCTCCGATTGCCGCTCCGTTTGCGGCCACGCGTTTACCGCGGAGAGCTCTACAAAACCCATACAACCAATCTTGAGGTAAGCCACGTGTTTCTGTTCGAAATCTCAGCCCTTATTTTCGAGTTTCATGGGTGAAATGTTGAGATTTTGGGTTCTTTGATGTTATAGGACCCAACTCTCTTGAAGGAGAAGGTTAATCTTGTCTTCTTGGACCTTGGGTGTGGTAAGGTTCTTAACCCTAGTGTAATTTTGTTGTTTTATGATGTTTGGGTTTTGAGATGATGTGTATGGATATGATGGTTGTGGCTTAGGTTGTGTATGTGTGGATATTGGAGCTTGATTGGTGATTTTGAAAAGTTTGGAAAAGGTTTGGTGGTGAAAAATCTGTTCTTGGAGGTGTTGAGGCCTTGAGAGCTTGTGGATAAGTGGTTTGGAAGTGCTCCGGTGGAGCTTGGGAAAATCGGCTAAGGTATGGTTTCGGTTTCCCGTATCTAATATGTAATGTGGTGGGAAATACTTAGGCTAGAGGCTCTAAGATAGGCATTGAAATGTTGATGTGGTTGAATGATTGAGATATATGATGTGGTCATATATGTGATGATGATTAATGATGCCTTGATGATATGATGTATGAGAAATATGCATGTTGTGATATATGCTTGATGATTGGTTATGGTTGAATTGTGGGTTGGACCATGTTGATGGTGAGTATGATATTGATTGTGTACAATGATGATTTATTGGAATTGGTGTTGTTGAGAATTGGCATGAGTAAGAGTATATGATATGTCAATATATTTGAGTTTGAGCCACTTGGGTGAAGTGGGTTAGAATGATGAGATAGTGATTTTGTATATTGTGGTAATGTGTCAATGTGTGAGTTGGGGAGGCTTGATGTTGAAATTGATATATTTTGATTGATTTCAAAGAAAAGGGATGAAAATGGCATGTTTTGATTGATTTTGAAAAGAGTTGGAAATGGCTTGTTTGCAAATGGCACTTTGTGGTTTTTATGAAAAACATGGTTTTTGGGCATACTTTGGTGGGACATAACTTGGACTACAGATCTCTGTTTTGTGCCAAATCTATTTATAAATGAAATTGGATCCGGGATGTCCATGCCGTTCGAAGAACGGGTGAAAAACGATTTAAAATGAGAAAGTTATGTCCGTTGGAAGATTGGGGTTTAAATTGGTGAATTCTGCAGCTTTTAACTTAGAAAATTTTTAGCAGAATGACCCCTTGCGCGTGGGCGCACTTGGCGCGTACGCGCCGTTCTTCCGGAAAATGCCATCCACGCGTGAGCGTGATGTGCGCGGGCGCGCCGATTGTGCTGCACCCAATGCCCAGCCATTTTCCAGAGAATTATGCCAGAATTGTGCCAGAATTGTGTATGCTATGGATATTGGCTGGTTATGGATTTAACCGTGAGCCGGATGGCTGATATGGATGTTGA
The DNA here is from genome assembly GCF_003086295.3 of Arachis hypogaea. Lineage (NCBI taxonomy): Eukaryota > Viridiplantae > Streptophyta > Magnoliopsida > Fabales > Fabaceae > Arachis > Arachis hypogaea. The sequence continues at coordinate 20,260,060 of NC_092038.1, read as the reverse complement.
TCCATGGATGAGAATTCATGCATGTTTATGCTGAATTATTGATAATTGTGATTTGCACTTCCACTATCGGAGATACGAGTTTCCCTGGGTAGTAGCAGTGGCTAGCCACCACGTGCTCCAGGTTGAGACTTGATACTCTTTTGACCCTATGTCATAAGTGTGGCCGGGCACTGTGAAAGACCCGGATGAGCTCGCCCCCGTAAATATTCACCAGTGAGGGTGATGGATATAGATCATGATTATGATCAAGTTTATGATGAGTATAACTCGAGTTGGGGATGCATGACAGAGGGACAGTCCAATGGTTAGCTACCAGGACTTGTCGGGATGTCTCTATAACCGACAGATGATATCATCAGCCACTAGGGACAGGCATTCATCATATGCATATTATGTGAATTTTTTGAGATTGCCTATTTGATTGCATATTACTTGCTATTTGTCTAAATGCCTTACTTGTTCCTAATTGTATATTTCTTGTCTGATATAACTGTGTTTGCTTTATTATACTCCTACTGGTGGTTGGGAGGTTTGAAGGAATTGGAAAGGGAAGTATTAGCTAGACTGAAGTATCTTTAGTCAGATGCCCTTTATGGTTTAGCTTGTTTATAAGCTTTGATATTATTTGGAGGAAGTTCTAGGATTGCCTTCGGCTTTCCTCCATTATTATGTATTATATATGTGGAAGCTGTTACCATGCTGGGGACCTCTGGTTCTCACCCATGCGGATTTTGTGGTTTTCAGATGCAGGACGTACGGTTTCCCGCTGAGGCACGTTGGAGACTTCTATAATTGCGAAGATCCTTTGTTCTCGGGGCTATGTTTTGGTTTATATGTTTTGCTTAGATACTTTTATCTCCATTAAATAATACAAACTGTGATGACTCCTCTTATGGGAGAATTTTGGAGAATAGGATTTATGTATTTGTGTCCCTTTGGGTTTCCTTTGGGGTTTTCCTTATTATATCATATGTATATATTGTTATGCTCGGATCGGTTATCTTCGCAGCCGGATCTTGAGTCTTGATATTCCTGTTTTTGACTCTCCTTTGTATATATATAATCACGCGTTGGTTATCCTTGTTCGTTACGTTGTCGATCGGAGTGTTGCGCTTTAAGGTTGCGGTTTTTGTTTACCCCGTTTTCTACAAAGGCTCCTAGTTATAATCAATCATTCATACTACTATACGTACTAAATTTTTATTTTAGAGGTCGTAATACCTTGCCATCTCTGAATTATGACTTAAGCATAAGACTCTGTATGGTAGGGTGTTACACTACACATAAATTATACCAGTTATACTACAATTATACTTAATTATTTGTTCTTAGACTAAAGAATCAAATTATTATATCATTAATTAATAATTTATTCTCACCGAATCTGAAACTAATGCATCGTTATCCATATAAGCACAAAGCAAGAAGGTTATCCTAAGCTCCTCATATTCTAATAGGTTGTAAATCACCCGTGTAGAATCCTCAGGTGTTTCTGTTATTGTCTGCATTTCAAACTTCTGATAAGTATCCTACCAAACCAACCGACTTCGGCCTTTCAAGGCCTTTGTAGTTGTAACTAACGACATAGGTAATCCATTATATTTTTCGACAATCAGAGCTGTCACTTCTCCAAATGCAGTGCTTTTATCACCTATTCCTGCTATTTTATTGAATAACGTCCTTGCGTCCTTCTTGTTCAAGAGTTCAAGAGGGACAACTAGTTTTGGACTTACATCCATTTGGTTCAGCACTTGCCTCACCTTTGAGATAAGCAAAACCTTGCACCCTTTACACGAGCTCTAGTAACTCCTATTAGCTGCTTCTTCTGCTGGCAACGACGAGCTCAGGGAAGGCATCCGAGCACGATTGAGTCCGAACTGGTGACGACTGACAAGACGATGATGACTGATGACCCGGAGAGCGATGAAGACCTTGAGTGCTTGACCGGAGATGAGAGAGGGAGAGGGCTTGAGATTGAGCCAGTGAACAAAGAGATGAGAGCTCGAGTTTTAGTGAGAAAAGGGAGAGGAAGGAGAGGCTAGGGATAGATTTTTTTAATTTTCGGGTCAACTTGATAGATAAGTGAGAGATTGGGCTTGGATTTGGGTTTGGGTAGGGACAAGGGTTTAGGATTAGAATTTTTTTTTTCTAAGGACCTAATTGTATTTTTAAATTATTAGGGATTTAAATGTTCGCAAAATAAAAAGTCAAGGATATATTTGTTTTTTATCAAAAAATTTAAGAGTACTGCTAAGGAGCTAATGGTCTAAGTGTACAATGGGCTATTGAGTTTGAGTTACAAAATGAACATCACCCACACTATCCAGAATAACCATCCGAGTACTAGGGATAATAAACATCTCAGGTCATGAAACCACTCATCCCAAAAACTTAAACTGATTTTGGAGTTCACCAAGGATTGAACTCTTGACCTTTCGAATCTAGAGCTCTAATACCATGTCATGATACCACCCATCCCAAAAGCTTCAGCTGATGGAAAAAGGTAACATTAATGGTTATATCTCTAATACTCGCTAAACCTCCATTGTACACATTGTAAAAATATTCCATTGGCTCCCTATACTTTCTAAGATTTAAACATAATTCGGTTAAGATTTTGTAAATCGATCGGATCAAACCGGATCTAATAATTATAATGCGGACAATTAGGTTTATTATTGTTGCTATAATAAATTGATTTTATTCTGATTTATTAAAAAATAAATTATTAATCGATTTAATAAAGATGTCCAATCATAATATGACACGTGTATACGTCTTAAAAAAAAGACATTTTTTATGTCTTTATTAAAGTGATCTTCTTTTCATATATCACTATGATTGAAACAGACTTGTCAGACGATCAAAATAAGATAAAATTAAAAAGAAAGATGAGTCTTTAACTCAACCATTACAATAAGAACACATTAGTTTGGTAACCTCAATTGTCCTGAGCTACAAGAGCAACAACTTACTCTAAAGTAGTAGCCCTCATTGATTTCACAACAATCAATCACTTCGAATCCACAAAAAAAATGCTATACAAGGAAGCCTCCACACGTCAGGTTGCTTCAGAAAATCAGGACAGTCAGTTATATTCATCCCAACAAACTAAACTTCACCAATTAGCTTCTCAGGGAGTGATGCTTCTCTGTTTCCGAGTAATAGAAGAAAGAGGGAGTTGTTCATTATGAGTTGCATCCCTCCTTGTCTTGCTTCTTCTTAGTTTTTGTTTTCTTATTTAATGGGAAGGGGATTCTAATTAGAATTTTCTGTCATCTCTTTCTTTGTCTTTCTTAGCTGCAGTTCGAAGAGATCTCTTATTGCCACCGAGAACTTTTTCAATTTCGAAAAAATCATTATCACTCAAAACATCATCAACACTCAGTTAAATTTGGTGGCGGCGCGAGTAAGAAGAAAAAAAATTAATAATTATTAAAATAATGTAAAATAAATTGTAAATTTTTTTTAATAATTCTTAATTTTTAAAATGTTTAATAATTTAAAAAATTTATGATTTCATTATTATGTTAAATTTATTGACGGATTTTGCACCTATTTGTTTGAGAATTAAAATAAAATTATGCTTACTTTGATCATTGTCTTGAAATTGTATATTTGCTGCTGATGCTTCTTATCTCAAATGTTATTACATTTACATGTAATGAAAACACTCACTTCAATAGTATTAATCAAGAACCACTTAAGGATAATAAATTGGATAATATTTTTTTTTGTTATTTGACTTTTAATTTTGCATTTAGATGAGATTATAATATTATATTTGATATAGTATTTTTAATTTAGATTATATTTAAAGTTTATATTAGATTATAATTATGTTTTATTATATTTGTTTATATTTTATTATAAAACAGTTATTCTAGTTGAACCACAATTAAATTGGTTGAACTAATAAATCAATAAACTAATAGTTAGAGCGGTTTAATGACCAACTCGGTTTTTTAAACCATGATATTTTGAAATAAATTTTTTTAATACAAAAACTAAATTTGTTATAAAAGTGATAACAAATTTTATCCTGTGAAATGTTTTTCATAACAATATAATATAAAAACCACAATGTTTATTTTGTAACAATATTTTTAATACAAATTACACATAATTTCTCAAATTGTATTTTTTAATTAATTGATATATTAACTAATTTAGTGAGCAAATCAACATTATATAATATATAATAACATAAATAATTCAAACATCTTTCATTTAACTAAAATTGTTTTAAAGCAAAATAGCATTAAAGTTAATTCTACAAGTTCAACCACAATACAAAAGTTAATTCTTCATGAATCAAAATATTCTTGAGTCTTGTAGCTAGCATATTGTCATCATTTTAACACTCCTACAAATACGAAAAATCAAACCAAAAATTAAAAACAACAAATAACACTAATTACAATTATAATTAACGTCAACCATCCACCAATCAAACACTCAATTCAACGCCAAGATAAACTTAAATATCAAAGATCTTATCATATATTAACATCATTCTATAGACAATCTCAAATAGTCAAAGTATATATAAGTATGAATCTCTCATATGAAGATAAAAAATAAACAAAAAACCAAAAATAGACCAAATTCTCATGATTAAACACTCCACAATTATCATATTATGCAAGAATGAGTAGCAATTATAGATTACAACATAACTTTCGAGTTCTTTTGATGTTTTTGGTATTGTTTAATACTAACAATTAAATTAAAGAACATCTACTAAATAAAATAAAAGCTTCATAAAAATTGAATTGAATTGAATTAGAAAAAATGACAAATACATAAATCATATATGACTCAAAGTGGCCATGCTCTTTTAAATGTCAAATTGTAAGAGATTTTCATTAGAAGCAAGACAAGTATCTTTCAATAAGTTAGAAAGGACTCATACACCCATTAACAAATCATACGCATGATAAATTCTAATCATCTCTAATATATACAAGGTGGTAATCTCCAGATTCATATTTGGTTCACAATCATTGCAAATAAATAAACATATTGTAGTGCAGTAATCTTATTTGATTCAAAGCAAAATGAGCAATTGAATTTGGGAGAAATTCACAAATGACAATAATTTGCGTATAAATATAAAGCTTAAATCCTAAATCAATAATTGAGTGCTACTTTATATGTTAAAATTTCAAAACAACAACACTACTTACCTTTTAAATGATGTAAAATTGATGAACACATAAGCAGTAGGATGAGTAGTACAAGTTGCTTCAATGTTGCAACAGAATAAAACTAAAAGAGATAATAAAACAATAAATTTAAAAGAATCCTACTTATCAAACTGTAGAAATATTCCCAAAAAATTTGAAACCAAATAATTAGAACCAAAATCATAACAAAAACACAAATTTAGAAAGAAAACTTTAAGGAAGTAACAATAAAAAACACCAAAAATTCAAAAAACTTAAAATAAGCAGAGGCTTTCATATGTTTTGAAATTCAATAGAAGAGGGAGAAGGAGATGGAATTTCAAAATGCTACAGAGATGGCTGAACAATAGTAGAAGGGAGGCTGAACAATGACGGAACAGAGACTGAACGGAAGTTCGAACACACAATAGAATAGACGCTGAGCAGAGGTTGGAAGATAACGGCTGGAAAAGTGGCAAAAGCACAGCAAAACGGCGGTGAATGCACAACAAAATAGAGGCAAAAGCTCGGCAAAACAGAAGCGGAAGCACAACAAACAATGACCGAACATATGCTTTGCGACGACACTGGAGTGGTGCGGACGCGGGGAACTAGACTTGATAGTGCCTTCCCCTCCTTCCTCCTTTCTTCTTCTTTCACCCTCATTCACTCTCTCTTGTTTGTTTTCTTCTTTCTTCATGAGTGAGGGTGAAAGAGTTAGGTGAGTGTGTGTGCGGTTGAGTGAGATATGCAGAGGGATAAGTTAGTTAGTAAAATTAGGGTTAGGGTTAGCTAAAAGGAATAAGGGTAATACATAAATTTGCATAAAGTTAGGAAGTAGAGTAGTAATTGAAAATCAAATATAATATATTAAAACCATAGTTGTCAGAACCGAACTGATGATCGAACCGGTCAGGCTATTAGGTCACTGGATTACTGGTTCAACCAGTGGATCACTGGTTGAACCGGTTAACCTAGTCCCACATAAGTAAAACATATAAAATAGCTAAAAACTTAAAAATTAACAGTTAAAAAACATATCTCCAATAACATTTTAATAAACATTAAGTCTCAAATCCTAAAAATAAGTAATACGAAAATAAACATAAAATTTGTTAGTAATATTACATAAACAACTCAATTTAACACAATGAAAATACCAATTCATGGATTATATCCAAGGAGTAATTTCAAAGTCTAGATATCTTTCTTCATCTAACAAATCTGGAGCTACATGCTGATTGGTTTCATTCTGATTTGCATTTTTCACAGAATTATTATTAGCTTCATCATCATCTCGATCATCTTCCAGATTCAATTGATCTAGCATTTCAATAATGTTTCACAAATCATAATCAGTAATAAGGGAAAACATTTGGTTAAAGCATTACAAAATCATCCCTAACAAAAACATACCCAAATCATCTAAAGCTGATTGAAGAGACATATTTGCAAGATCATTTCGTAAAGCATCAACTTCTTCAGGAGTTAAAAATGGTGGTGAATCTTCTATTATCCATTCCAAATGATCCTCAAATGCATCAAGACAAATTTGATCATAACTTTGCTTTCTCATTCGGTTCCTATATTATCAATTAACTTGATTATTCTTATTATGACTAAAAATTTAAAATAATGCCTTCAAGAAAGAATAATAAAAAGTATCTTTGTTTTAGCCTTAAGTTGTAATGAACATAAACAAGATAATTAAGCTTTTGATGCTCTAATTGATTCCTTTTCTTTGAGTGAATGTGTTCAAAAATGCTCCAGTTACGCTCACAACCTAAAGAACTACAAGTTTGACTCAAAACACGAATCGCTAACTTTTGCAAGTTTGGTGCTCCACATCCATAAGATTCCCACCATTGATCTTAACATAAAAAGGGAATAATCACAATCATAAAAATCAAATCTTAAACATATCACAATCATAAAAGACTAATTTTAATAAAAAATTTATCAGGCATCATTGTGCTTCGCTCATGTATTGCAGACTGGCTTCCAAAGTCTCCTTCAGCATTCTTAAAGATTCTCGTCTCACTTGTCAATTTAGTATTCAAATCAGCATCACTGTAATCATATCTCTCAATGACATCTAGTAGGTTAGAAGTTGTTTGCTTGTGCTTGTCAAATTCTGTAGAATTAAATCGAAAAGCTAGATTTAACCAATAACTAGTAGCATAAAGGTTTCTTTTAAGTTGTGAATCCCAACGTGAATCTAAAATCTTAAAATAAGGATCAACAACCCTCTTTCTTTTTTGAAACCTCTTTACCATCTCTTCCCTAGCCTTATACATAGCTTGATAAAGGAAACCCATTGCAGCTCTATCTTCACTATCCACAATATGCAATACACGAACAAATGGCTCAGTAAGCTAACAATATCAGTGCATTGATTCCAAAATTTAGAATCTAAGACTTGATCCACAAAATTTTTAGCTTTGGCTTCTTTAGAGTAAGCTGAACTTGTCCATTCTCTAGATGTTACCATAGCTCTCAAAGCATCCTTTTGAGCCAAAATACTTTGCAAAGCAATGAAATTAGTGGCAAATCGAGTTGGAGCTGGATGAAGTATTTCTCGTCCGCCTGTGAACTTTCTCATCAAGTACAAAGGATGTTAATGATTATAGATATACTTCGTAATCATTGAAGCTTGTGACACAGTTTAACTCACTTCCTGTAACTTTCCAATATCCTGCAACATCAGATTAACACAATATGTTGCACAAGGATACCAATACAATATAGGAAACTTCGATTCCAACAACCTTCCAGCAGCAACGTAATTTGTAGCATTATCCATCACTACATGTACAACATTCTCAGAACCAACAAATAATACATCCCTAAGCAACTTAAACAAAGCATCATCAGTTTTCTAGACATGAGAAGCATCAACTGACTTTAAGAAAACAGTTCCTTTAGGGCAATAAACCAAGAAATTAATTAAAGTACGCCTACAACGATCAGTCCATCCATCGGCCATGATAGTACATCCAGTTTGTTTCTAAATCACACGATAATCTTCAATCATCTTCTTTACATCTTCAACCAATTTACTCAACAAATATCCATGAACTCTTCCATAATTTGGCCATTTATACCCTGCACCCATGTTTGCAATCGCATCGATTATCGATTGATAATAGGCTGAATTAACCGCATTAAATAGCACAGAGGCATCCATCATCCATCTTGCAATAGCAGTATCATACTTCTCCACAATTTCTTTGCTTTGGAGAACACTTTTGATAGTTGGTTGAGCTCCATGTGTTGCTGCCGGTGGAAAAAAAAGATTGTAATCCCTTGACTTGTTTTCCTTTTCTAGAGCTAGGAGCTGGAAGTCTTGATGTTTGTTGTTGTCGCATCTCATTACGTTCAATCTCATCAAATTCCCTTTCAACTTCATCACAAGCATTATAACTTTCTGCATATTCTTCTTGAGTTTTCCTTTCATTGGTTCGAAGATCTTTAATGTTTTGATTGAATTGGTGTCTCACCACAGCTGGCACCTTTCAACATGCCTCAATATCTCTGCCTTTTCCAGCCAAATGATGCTTAACCCGGTTAATTCCTCCACCCCTAATAAGCTTCTCGCAATAAATACATAATAGAACAGTTTTTCGTTTATCCACAACTTGTTTACAATGACCCCATGCAGGATCAATTTTTCCTCTGTTACTATTTTTTTGGGTTCCAATTGTTGGATCAGGAGTTGATCCTTGTTCCTGAGAAGTTGGTATTTTTGATGGTATATTTAATGAAGCATCCTAAATTTCTAAGCAACCAGGACTAAATGACTAATTTCCAAGAATACTGCACAACAACAATCCACTAACTACTAAGAATAATATACAATAGCAACCAACATATATAACAGTATAATAGATAATCAACAATTAACAATCTAACAATAATGGATAATCAACAAACTAAACAGAAATAAAAAATAAATCAACAAACAAGAGAGATTAAACAGAAAAACATATGTGGAAGTATTCATGTTCTCATTAGGCATATATAACAACAATATGTTACAAAAATTGAATAATCAACAATATAAATTCTAATAGAAATCAAACAGAAACCAACATACATAATCAATGTCATTAATCAATTAATTCTAACTATCAATACTAAATTATTGAAAATTTAATATCCTAATAACTTCAAAAAAATAAAAAATTAAAAATACATACCTAGAGGGATGGAGGGACGAGCAGAGAAGAGGGAGACCGGAGGTGACGACTGACGAGCAGGAGGCAGTAGGCGACGAGTAGTAGCAATAGCAGGAAGCGACTTGAATATTCGATGGAGGTGCTTCTTGGCTGTAGTGAGTGGCGCATTGGTGTGGTTGCCTCCTGTGACGATGGTAAGCCAGGTGAGATGGCGCTGCCACGCTGGCTGAACGGATCTCCGTCTTTCTCACACTCTCTGTCTTACAGACTCAGACTCTCTATCTCTCAGCTCTCATGGTGGTCTCTCATGGCCAAAAGGTTTGGGAAGGGAAACAGGAAAAGGGGATGATGGATGATGGAGGCTAGGGCTTCACTTTTAGTCCAGGTTTCAGCAGCTTTAGTTTTTTTTTAATTTTAATTAGAAACGACGTCGTTTCAAGTGCAGGGAAAAAAATAAAAGAGTTTGAACCGGTCTGGGTTAAATAAAACCTGTCGGTTCACCGGTTCTTATCAAACTCGACTGGTTCAAATCGAGTCATTCCGGTTCGCTTTCTTGTCCGGTCAGAAAACTCGCCCAAACCGATTTTGCCACCGGTTCACTGGTTTTTCGGTCCGATTAGACGGTTCGGTCCGGTTTTGACAACACTGATTAAAACAACTTTAAGAACCCTATTTATTTAACAACTTACTAATTGGTTTTAAATAAGAACTTTAATGTAAAATTAGAGATAATCTAATTAGTTTTTTTAGTTCATAAAATTTAACTACAAATTTTAATTTTTCACATTAAATGATTAAAATCTCGTTATTTCTTAATTTCTAAAACTTTAAATTTTAAATAAGAAAATACCTAATCATTATGGAATTTATATATGTCCAAAATAATTTTAAACTCTGGCTTCGTTAGGTAGACAATGGAGAATCTGAACAATGTGAACAATGAATTGTACTTCCGTCCAACAGAAGATGAAAAAGAAAAGCAGTCCATCACAAATTGTCCTCCCAAAAATTCTACTTTCACCTTTTACACTTTACCATTCACCTTCTAACCATTTTACCGCCGCATACCTCTCCCAAAACCCTCACTGCACCGTCGGTTCCTTCCTCACTAGTCAGCCTCAGTGCCGCCGAGCCTTTTATACATTAAGTCGTCGATTTAAAATGAAAATAACCATTAACATACCTAGTAAAATGAACATTTGTCAAATTTTATTATATCTACATAAATCAAATCCTAATTAAATAAACATCCACTTTAGAATAAAAAATAACTATCTACATAGCTAACAAAATAAACATCCAGCAAATTTCAATATACCTAATTAAATTCAATCCAAATTAAATAAACATCTACTTTATAATAAAAATAACCATCCATATACCTAATAAAACAAATAACAATTCAAGGAGAGAAGAGAACGTGAACAACAATCATCTATCACCAGTAGCATCACCCACCATTCTCATTTCTCTATAAAAATGAAAGAAAGAGTTTTGTTTTGTTATTCCCAAAGGAAAAGAAATGGCTACCTTTGTTGTGGTGTAGTTTTTGGTTTGAGTACCTATAATTATTCATGCACATATCATATTTCCTAAGTTCCCTATGTTAATCCCACACTGATCCGCGTTATTAACCCACAATTTTATGTGTTTTTTATGTCTTCTTCTCCCAAATGTTTTCTTGTTTTCCATGATCGCAGAAGAACCTCATCCGTAAGAGGACAAATGGCAACTTCGACATGAGACAAATGGCTTTGGCATAGACTGCGGGCTTCTACTGCATCTAAATGGAGTAATGAGGAACAGCAACGTTCTATTACGTCTGAAGGAGTCCACGCGTTAAAGGAAGCTGGAGGAATGCCGTTGCCATTAGCGCTTCGCCGTACCGCCGTCATGGTCGTCGAGAGGAAGAAGACGCGCCATTTTGCTAGAGACGTCGCAGGAGGAATTGTTGTCATTGCCAGATCTATCCCGTCACCATGCACACCGTCGTTGGGAGAGGACCAGAACACGGTGGAATAGGAGGAAGCCACGCGCCGTCGCTGATGTCGGTCGGAGTCGCCGTCGAACCGCCGCTGGAGGCTGCGCCATTGTACCTCTGGCTACTGTGGTTTCCAAAAGTTGTCACCGAAGCTGTTGGGCTCACCGTCGTTGCACCCAGGTTACTGCTGCGTCGTCGGAGGCTGCAGCTAAAGCCTTTGTCTTCTGGGGTTTCAATTGCCGTGAGTTACTTTCTTGTACGCCGTCGTCGAAACCAGGCCAAATTTACTGGTAAATGTTTCTTCCTTTCTTAAATTTTTTCACTTTTATTTTGTTCTATTATTCTGACTATTGTTGGTGCATCCCCTGCCTTAATTACTCGGATTGATGCTATCGCCACCAGAACGGATTCCCTGGTCTGATTTCTGCTTCTTGTGGCTCCATCATTCTCTTTTTTGTAGTTGCAATGAGTTTTCGATCTAAAACCCTTATCATTATTATTGTGTTATATGCTTGTTCTGATTCAATTTTTGTATATGTCCTTGTCTTGGATTTCTTGAAATTGTTTCAGTCACTATAATTGCAATTTATTTTGACACGGTTGTTATAAGAGGCGTCGAGGATGTTGCTGTTCCCGTGGGGGTTAATGCTGACACTGTTGCCATGACTTAAAAGGAAAGGAAATTATCACGATAAGTTATGCGGACTCGGCCAACTGAAGTAGGGGCCTTTTTAGAAAACCATACTTTATAAATTGGAATTATTGTAGATGGATATTGATGTGAGAAATATATTTTTGAGTGATTGTATAAGTCTTATGTATTGTTGGTTCTCTTGGGTGAATATGAATGCTTGTTTGGCTGGATTATTGTTTGGTTTTATGAAATAGATTGTTCTTGAAATGCTTCTTTAAAGTTATTTTGTAAAAGCTTTGAAACCGAGTTTAACATGTTAGAAATTGATTTGAGTTCGAATTAGTGTTCTTGAAATTTGAAAATGATTCACTTTTGGAAACAACTTGATTTTAAACTGATTTGGTTTTGAGCCGTGGAAGGGGCTACGGAAAGGTTTGGTTGGCACCTAAAAAGGGTGGCAAAGTCCAAGTTTTCGGGGAGATGCTGCCAAATTTTCATGAAACTTAAGATTTTATTTTAAAAATGTAATTTAGAAAAGAAATGAATTTGAAAGGTTTTATTACTTGGTTATTAATTTACTAAGAAATAGGTGTTTCGAGTTTAATCTGTTTAAGGAAAGTTTATGTTTTAAGATTGATTTAAATATAAAAGAAACTATGTTTTGAAGTTTGATTAAAGAAGTACTTTTGGAGGAGTTTTAGTGGATTGTAAAAGAAACTGAACTTTGATTAAATAAATTCATTTTACTTTTGAGGTATTCTTTAAATTTTGACTTAGCAAGATTAAACAATTCCAATCCATGGAAAGGTTTTCGATTTAAGAATGAAATAAAATTGGTTTTTGGGATTAAAGAACTTTGGTTTTGAAAGTGGTTTGGAACTTTTGGCTTACATGCTTTGGTTTTGATTTTAAATCTTCACTTTAATTGATTTCAACTTAAATAACTATGATTCCGAGGATTTCTAAAGAGTTTAAGAATTTAGGCAGGTTATTCTTTCCTAGAGTCTTGAGTCTTTGCCAAGGTTGTTAATTAATAACTCTAATTTAAAATAGTCAAATGAATGATTTGAAAATGAAGGATTTGGTCTTTTCAAAGAAAATTTCCTTTTGAGGTGATATTCGAAAGTTTTTTGAAACTTTTGAAAAATGTCACTTAAAGTGACTAAGTTTTGAAAGAGAATAGATTATGAGCTTGAAATTATTTGAGAAATTGAGGATTTTAAAGTGAAAACTGAAATGTGTTGATCTTGGTTTCAAAGTAAGGAGATTTGAGAAAAAAGTGACTTATGTCTTGAATGATGATTGGTTTGATATGAATTGTTAATGAAGTGCAGAAATGATGATGACTAAATGAATATGTGACTTTTGCACTTCTTTTATCTGAGATATGAGTTTTCCTGGATAAAGTACCGTGGCTTGCCACCACGTGTTCCAGGTTGAGACTCGATACTCTGTTGATCCTACGACGTAAGGGTGACCGGGCACTTATAAATTCTCGGGAATGGTACCCCCATTGAGCGATTTGATATATATATGAGAAAAAGCTATGCATAGACTCATGGGATGCGCGTCGGGGGACAATCCAAAGGTTTAGCAAACCGGACTTGTCGGGTTAGCTTGATAACCGATAGATGAGACTCATCAGCTATAGGACAGGCATTCATCATATGCATCTATGTGACAATGTTTGGGTGTGCATATTGTAATTGGTTTGACTACGTGAATAATTTTGTCTAATTGCTAATTGCTCTACTTGATGTAACTGCTTGATTGTGTATGAACCTTCTTACTTGTGTTTGTGACTGAAAACTGGTTAGATTATGGTGTATTGACTGTTGATTGAAATGTTTGGGTCTAGGGCCGTGATTGAGTATGTGATGGGCTGAAGGTCGTGAATGGTTTGTGTTTTTAGTTTAGTAAAGTATGAAAAACTAAGCTGGTTTAGCATACACTTAATGAACCTATACTTGGAATAGTTTGGTCATTCATACTGCCTAGGAAAAGCTTTTAAAAAAAGGTTTTATATTTTTGAAGAATTAATGGATTTCTCTTTAAAAAAAAGATTTCGAATTTTCAATGTGGAACTATGGTTTTTGAAAAGATACATAAGGTGGGTAACAATCACTATACTTTAAAAAAGGCTTTTAGTTTCACGTATCCTATTATATTAATTTTATAACCCTATAGTGAGAACCAGCGAGTACGATGTTCTCACTCTCCTACAGGTCTTTTCTTTTTTAGGTCTGGGCAACGAAGATTGGGAGAGCTTATTTTATTTCTTTTCTGTTTAAACGAAGCTTTATGTTGCATTAATTACTTTTTTTCCTCGCCTTTATCTTTACAAGTTTTTATAAGAGGAATAGGAATTTAATTATGTAATGCTTGTAAATATATATATATATATATATATATTCTTTGTGAGTATTGTAAGTTGTATTGTATGTATGGATGTATGTGATCTATTAAAATAAAAAGTATTTTGGTACGGTAATACGTTTTAAAGTTTTAAATAGGTTCATATTTTAGTATTAAATACTCTAAGAGTCGTCGTAACACCATAGCTATCAGAATCGCACAGCCAGAAGCATAAGTTTTGATAGTTAGGGTGTTACAATTTGCATTTTCTTTCTCTTCGTACTATAACTCTTAAAAATTCTGGTAACCCAAAATATATAACTTTTTAAATTATATAACAAACTAATAAAATTTTACACATAAAAATTAAATTTTATACATATTATATAATATTTTTATCAAAATAAATTACTATAAAAAATAATATTACATAATTTAAAATATTAATTATAATAGAAAAGTATAGCATTTCATTAATAGTTTTACTAAATATATATAATTTTAGATATGGAATATGAATTTGGATTAGACTAGAAGTATTAGAAATACAGTTTGAACTCGAGAGAGAAAATAAAACTGATTAGAAAAGACAAAAATTCAAGACCAAGCTAAATTTAGGATTAGTCGGATCTTATGCACTCCTAATTAGATTACCTTTTTTAAATAAAAGAAAAATCTTATCTCTTTCTGTTGTTGATGACCTATACGATCTATTATGCATTTTATTTAGTTTATCAATGAACTGTCGTTATTAAAAATTAAAATATTTGAAAATTATACCAATGTCCTTAATAAAAGATGTATAAAGATATTTTATATGGTAATTATTCTAGTGAAGATGTTAAAAATATTTTTTTATGATGATTTTTATTTAAAAAATATAACTTATTTATTTGGACATATTTTAAATAAAAATAACACTTTTATAATATATGAAAATTAAATCTTATAATTTATTATTCAATAATTAAAATGAAATATTTTTATATAATAATAATGATAAAATTTTTATTGGAGTATTTACCATTTTATATATCTGTCTAATAGCATAAACAAAACGTTTGTAATTGTAAGTCTAGTCACGGACTTGTGTGAATATGGCTAATCCAATCTGCTAAACACAATTAGACTTAGTGACTTACTCTTTATTTTGTTGATATTTGAATTCATTTACAGTTTGATAGTGTTACAAATTTAAAGATATTTTGCAGGAGGGGTATGAACTATGAAGAGAGATGGAAGCAAAAATTTAAAGAACATTCGATATGGTTTGTTTTCATTTTGATTAACCAATTTTTTTTATTACACATAGATAACTAACACTCTAAGTGATTTCAGGTATGAGTATATGCTAATTTTATTGATTTAATTTTTGTTAATTTTAATTGTTATTGTTAATGATGGTTTTTTTATTTCTCTTTTTATTCATTTATTTATTTTGTTTGTTTTGAATTGTGCTGTAGATAATAGTTTCTTATTCTGTTTTAGATGCAGTGGCAACTTATTACTTATATACAACTTATATTCATCCCTTTATTTTTCTCCCTTGCTACTATTATAATCTAACTTGATGTAACATAGTCATAAGCTTGTAGTATTTTTTATTGTTTAGATTTATAATATAATTTATTATTTTTTTAAGAGAAATTTGTGTATCAATATTTTGAGTTTAATAAAATATTTTTTTTAATAATTAATTTCAGTTTAATAATAATAATAATAATAATAATAATAATAATAATAATAATAATAATAATAATAATAATAATAATAATAATAATAATAATAATAATAACTGACACAAATAATTGAGATTTTAGAAAAAAAATAAAAATTTTATTGCTTTTAAGAAAATGAGTATAATATAACTAAAAAAAGTTTTAAAATTTAGCGGCAATAATAATGACAACTAAAAGTAAATAACATTACAATTTTAAAATTATTTTTAGTGGCCATATAAATTGCCGGTAAAAAGAGTTTTGGCGATAATAGTAATGGCTACTAAAAATAAATAACATTGCAATTTTAGAATTATTTTTAGTTGCCATATAAATTGCCAAAAAAATGACTACTAATAGCTATATACTTTTTACGGTCATTAAAAAGATATTTACCAGCAAATGTTATAATTGCTGCTAAAATTTTTTAACGATAAAGCATAAGACGATTAATGTTTAATTGTCGGTAAATATATTAGTGACTATTTTTATTGCTGCTAAAAACAAAATAAATGGTCGCTAAACGTAGTTTTTCTTGTAGCAAAATAAAATGATATCTTTCATGTGATAGCTATCTAATTATCCATAAAAGAATATTTTCATTTTTTCATTTCTTCATCATTTTCCCTTTCCACCACAGCATGTACTATGACTAAGTTTTATGAATTCTTTTTCTTTCATAGTTATGGTTTCAAATTAGTGCATTGGCTACTTTAGTCAAAATTTGTCCATACCCTATTAACTAATATTTAGCTAGCTCAAATAATAAACGGGTTGGTCAAGTGAAAATAAGCTTGCACACTATTCATTAATCAACGGGGTTTTGCCTCATAGCTAATCAAATTATTCCTATTATTATAGATCGCACTTTAGACTAAAAACAATTTTTTTTTTATTGAATAGGTGAAGCAATGATCATTGTAAAAAATGAATGACCTGATTCCACGGTGAATATTCCAAGTTCCAACTATTGATTGATAAAAGATCATAAATCAAAATTGGGAAAAAGGCACTTTTTTACAATGCAAAATGTGAGGCCTGGTATTTACTAGCACCCATCATGTACAGATATAGAGGACATGTCAATGGAATCTGAATCCTGAAATTTACAGTGATCAATCTAGCTAGACACCAAACCCAACCCCCCATCCAAAACTAAGCCAAAAAAGTGTCAGAACCAAACCACTCCTAATCTCATCGCTGGTTTTGTCCATTAGCTCACCCTTCACGTGATCCAAACAACCAAGAAACACGGCCCATAAGAGAGAATAAAAAAGTACCCTTACCGTTCTTTGTTTCCTTAAACAAAAAGGGCAAAAAAAATGAGAATCATGGTGAACAAGGAATTGGACGGCCAGGATGGGGCGTGGCCCGTATCGAACTGGAGGGAATCAACGGCCAGTGGCATGTTCTCTTGATCGGGGCTACATTTTGATTCGTGTGGGTGCGCGCGCTGTACATGATTGCCCGCAAAACGGCCGAAAAATAGGCATGTATGCCTTTTTATTCTTAGCGTCCTTAATACAGCAAGGGAATAAACAAATCAATGCAATGCAATACAAAATGGAATGATCATAACAAAATAAACTCGTACGGTTTGTTTTATTTAAATTTCTTCCTTTCTTTCTTTTGATCTCTTCTTCGTACGGTTTGTTTATAATTTGCATTTCACAAAACAACTGGGATTCCATTAAAACGCATTGTGCCAGCAATATCGTTGTATGCCTTTAATCAATTTTTGATTTTATACTGCAAATTTTGTCACTATGGCAGTGAATTCTAACAGTTTATCTAAAGCGTATTGTTATGTGTTATCTAAGATTTTAAAGAAGGTAACTATGCATGTGTGGTTATAACTTACAATAAAACAAACAAACAACAACAACAACAACAAAGCCTTGTCCCACTAAGTGGGGTCGGCTACATGAATCAAACGACGTCATTGTGCTCTGTCATGTATCATGTCTACAGAGAGACCGTTTACATGTAGATCTCGTTTGACCACCTCATGGATGGTCTTCTTAGGTCTTCCTCTGCCTTTCGCCCTTTGTCCATCTTCCATCTCATCCACCCTCCTGACTGGATGTTCTATCGGTCTTCTTCTCACATGTCCAAACCACCTGAGACGCGATTCAACCATCTTTTCCACAATAGGTGCTACTCCAACTCTCTCCCTTATATCTTCATTCCTTATTTTATCCAATCGCGTATGACCACTCATCCATCTCAACATCTTCATCTCTGCCACACTCAGCTTATGTTCGTGCTCCCCTTTAGCCGCCCAACACTCCGTACCATACAGTATAGCCGGTCTTATAGCGGTGCGATAGAATTTACCTTTAAGTTTTAAAGGCACTTTTTTGTCGCATATAAAACCAGATGCACTCCGCCATTTTGACCAACCTGCTTGGATCCTATGATTTACATCATGTTCAATCTCTCCATTATCTTGTATGATGCACCCAAGATACTTAAAACTTTTAACTTTTCGTAGGGTGTTCTCTCCAATTTTCACCTCTATATTGGAGTTTTCCCTTCTCAGACTGAACTTACATTCCATATATTCCGTCTTGCTACGGCTTATGCGCAGACCATACACTTCTAGAGCTTCTCTCCATAACTCCAACTTCTTATTTAGGTCTTCCCTTGACTCTCCCATAAGGACGATATCATCGGCAAAAAGCATGCACCATGGCACAGGCTCTTGGATGTGCTCTGTGAGTACTTCTAAGACTAATGTGAAAAGGTATGGACTTAAAGATGATCCCTGGTGTAATCCTATACCAATAGGGAATTCCTCTGTCACACCACCTTGAGTCTTCACACTAGTTGTGGCCCCATCATACATGTCTTTAATTGCCCGAATATATGCGATCCTTACTCTCCTCTTTTCTAAAACCTTCCATAAGACCTCCCTTGGTACCCTATCATACGCTTTTTCCAAATCAATAAACACCATGTGTAGATCCCTTTTATTACTACGATACCTCTCCATCATCCTTCTTAATAGGTATATCGCTTCAGTTGTAGATCTGTCTGGCATAAATCCAAATTGGTTCTCTGTTACTTGTGTCTCTTTTCTCAACCTCCGTTCTATCACCCTTTCCCATAACTTCATAGTATGACTCATAAGTTTAATCCCTCTATAATTTCCGCAACTTTGTATATCCCCCTTATTCTTGTAGATAGGTACCAAGGTGCTCTTTCTCCACTCATCAGGCATCTTCTTTGACCTTAAAATCTCATTAAAAAGCTTGGTTAACCAGTTGATGCCTTTTCCTCCAAGACCCTTCCAAACCTCAATCGGGATATTATCAGGTCCTACTGCCCTGCCATTTTTCATCTGCTTTAGAGCCTCTTTTACCTCGAAGTCTCGAATCCTTCGATAGTAGTCAAAGTTTTGATCTTCTTCCCTTGTGCATAATCGACCAAGGCTCGGAAGAGTCTTCTGTCCCTCATTAAATAACTCGTAGAAGTAGCTCTTCCACCTTTCATTAATCTTCTCCTTTTGAGCCAACACCTCTCCATCCTTATCCTTTATGCACTTAACCTGATCCAAATCTCTCGTTCTTCTTTCCCGGCTCTTTGCAATTCTATATATACCTTTTTCTCCTTCTTTCGTGCCCAAAGACTGGTAGAGACCCTCATATGCTCTTGTTCTTGCTTCACTTACAGCCACTTTTGTCTCTTTCTTAGCCGCCTTATATTTTTCCCAGTTATCTGCATTGCGGCATAAAGACCACTCTTTAAAGCATTCTCTTTTTATCTTTATCTTTTCTTGTATACTCGCATTCCACCACCAGGACTCCTTATCTCTTGGTCCTATTCCTTTAGATTCACCAAAACTTTCTTTTGCTGTTCTTCTAATAGCTTCTGTCATCTCCCTCCACATCTCTTCCGCGCTTCCATTCCCATCCCACTTTGCCTCTTCTCCTACCCGTCTTAGGAAGCTTCTTTGTTTCTCACCTTTCATCCGCCACCACCTCGTCCTTGGGTTCTTCGTATGATGTCTTTTCCTCAACTTTTGCTCAACGCGAAAATCCATGACGAGCACCCTATGTTGTGTTGTCAAACTCTCTCCCGGGATAATTTTACAGTTAATGCAAAATTTCCGGTCGACTCTCCTCAACAAGAAGAAGTTGATTTGAGAGCTTGTCATGCCACTCTTATAGGTTATAAGATGTTCGTCTCTCTTTTTAAAACATGTATTTGCGATGAGAAGATCAAAAGTTGAGGAAAAGTCCAAAATAGTTTTACCCTCGGCATTAATCACCCCAAAACCATGGCCTCCGTGAATACTCCCATATCCAGTCACTTCTCTCCCAACATGGCCATTTAAATCTCCTCCTAAGAAAATCTTATCTCCCAAAGGTATGCCTTGAACCAAACTCTCTAGATCCTCCCAAAACCTTATCTTGTGTTGTTCGTCCGAACCCACTTGCGGTGCATAGGCGCTAATCACATGGAAAGCACCTCCCTCCACCACAAGTTTGATAGAGATGATCCGATCTCCCACCCTCTTGACATCAACTACGTCCTTCTTCCACTGCTTATCCACAATTATTCCAACTCCATTCCTATTCTTCACCTTTCCTGTATACCAAAGTTTGAAACCAGAAGAATCCAACTCCCTAGCCTTTGCACCAACCCATTTCGTTTCTTATAGGCACATAATGTTAATATTCCTCCTTGTCATGGTGTCCACCACCTCCATGGACTTTCCTGTTAGAGTGCCTATGTTCCATGTCCCAAATCTCAACCTTTTGTCGCTTCGACCTTTACCTTTTCCTTTGTGAACTAGCTTATTTACCCTCATCCGTTCACGAAAACGCGAGAACCCTTGCTCATTTAACACTACATCCGGGCACCGATGCAGCGGCTCTTGCTTTGACACCGTACTCGAGCCATACGGCGCGTTACTTCCGGGTAACGACCTAGCTTTAGCGCAATAATGTCTTTGATTCATGTCATGGGAGGTTCGGCTATATTTTTACGTTGATTGCCGAAGACCTAACACAACCCTCCTCCTTTATCCGGGCTTGGGACCGGCTATGTACCGCAAGTGTAACATAGGCGGAGTTACTTACAATAAAACCATCTCAAAAATTCTAAAAGTGAAGTGTTATGGATGTGGCAGAATATTGATATTGCTGTGTTCGTGATCATAACTAATCATCGTTTGTCTTACGCTACTATAACGAATATTTGGACTATTATTCATTCATTTATTTCTAATGTTATTATTAACGGTTATCCTTGTTTGTTTCTTCAATTCTTCCCCTGCTTGTAGTTGCTGCTCCATATTTTTATCTTGATTGAGATTTCAATTACTTGTTTCATTCAGAGCTAGGTCAAAAGGAAGTATCCGAGGCAGCCATGGTTACCGCAGATCCTCCAACGAGACTTCAGGTTTAATTTTTTTTTATTCTCATATTTTCTTTGGAAATTAAGGTGTGAGCAGGGGCGGAGCTAGGCTAACTATTTAGGGGGGGCGGTGTTATAATATATATTACTATTTCTATTGATAAAATTAAAATATATATATATATATATAATCTCAATCAAAATAAGACAATAATATATAAAAATTACTACTTACAGTTTTGTATCATGAAAAGGCTATTCGACGTTTTTTTCTATTTTCAAAATCATCTATAATTGAATTTGTGTCAAAAATAGCTGCTAATTCTTTTTCTATATAGATGACCAAATTGTCTGCAAGAAATTCATCAGCCATCTTACTTCGGAGTCTTGTCTTAACAATTTTCATTGCTGAAAAAGCTCTTTCTGTTGTTGCTGTAGACACTGGTAGAGTCAAAACAAGACGTATTAATCTATCAACCATGTGATAAGTTCTTGATTTTCCCGTTTCTTACAACTTGTTGCACAATTCAGAAATTGTACCAATGCCTTTCAAATGATTTGGTATATCATGCTGATAATGTTGCAACTGAGATTTCAAAATATTTAGCTCATTAGAAGGAAAGTCAAGGGGATAAAACTTCTCTGCTAACTTGCTGATTTCTTCAATATTGAATGATTTGAAATTGTCCTTAGGATCCAAAGCACAACTCAAAGTCAAAAGCTCTATTGTTTGCTCATTAAATCTACTATTCAACTCTTGTATTTGAGAGTCAATTGTTGCCAAGAATACATCTATTCGATAATGATGCTCAACTGTCACACTTGGTTGACGAGATCGACCTCTTCCAAAAACATATTGTGCACTCATATTAGGGACTTCAATTTCATGTTTTTCACAAAAATCTTTAACATTTGCAAAAAAATTGCACCATCCACCATCTCTTAATTGTTGAAGAAGTAACTTTGATGTAGAAACAATATGCATTGCATTAAGAATATCTTGAGATTGTTGTTGCAGTGCTTGGCAAAGGACATTAGTGATTCCCATAATCTCTTTCATCAAGTGCAAAGTGAAAACAAATTCAAATGACAATAATATTTTACTAACACCATAAGCCTCACCTCTTTGTGCATAAGTTGTCCCGTCTTCAATGATATTATTGAGAACAATATTGGTAGCAGTAAACATTTTTACCAAACTGCAAATAGAATTAAAGTGAGAGCTCCATCGAGTATCCCCAGCTCTTTGTAAAGTGCTTATTTGATTCGCACCTTTGCCTGTTTCTAATTCATTTTGAGCAACCAAGTTTGCATTTTCAATTGCTTGAGCTTCTTGTAATTGATCATGTCTTTTTGAAGAAGCACTAACAATAGTGACAATAGAGTTTAATTGAGTAAAAAATTCATGAATTTGAAGTACCTCTCTTGAAGCTGCCACCAATGCTAATTGTAACCTATGAGCAAAACAATGCACATAGTATGCTTGTGGAGAATCTTTAAGAAACAAAGCTTGCAAACCATTCCACTCACCCCGCATGTTGCTAGCACCATCATACCCTTTACCCCTAATATTTTCAACTTGGAGATTATAATGAGAAAGGACAGAAATCAATTCTTTCTTTAAAGTTGTTGCACAAGTATCAGTGACATGCACAAGATCAAAAAATCTCTCTTTAACAAAACCATCTAGAGTAACAAATTTCAAAACAATGGCCATTTGCTCCTTTTTAGATTCATCTCTAGCTTCATCAACAATAATACAAAATTTGGCATCTCCAATCTCTTCTCTAATTGAATTTCTCACCTTAGTAGCAAGAATATGTAGAATTTCTTTTTGGACATCATTTGAAGTATACTTAGCATTTTTTGGAGCATTTTCCAAAACATTCTGTTTCACTCTTTCATTGTAAGATCCCAAAAATTTTAACATTTCCAAAAAGTTACCTCTGTTGCTTGAACTTTGGCTTTCATCATGTCCTCTGTATGCACAACCTTGAAATGTCAACCATCTAATGCAATCTATAGATGCTCCTAGTCGAATTCGATTCTTTTCAATCTCTTCTGATGTTTGCTTATGAAGAAGTCTGTCAATATGTTGTGATTGTTTCATCAAATCATCACATGATTTCAGCGCCTTATGATGGAATGAGTTAGGACCTTTGCCAATGTGATTCAAAAGAGCACATTCTTTTCCACTATTTACTTTCTTCCAATTCCTGAAACCATTCTCAATAAAAGCATTTGAACCCGTATTGATTGAAGGTTCCTTAGCAAAAAGAAAGCACGGAAAACAATATATAGCATCATCTTCTATAGAATATTCTAACCAAGATGGGAACAATTTAAACCATGAAGCTTGAAAGCGACGATGACTTTTATCACCAGAAAATGGATAATTATCAAGAATTGGCTGATTTGGCCCAACTTTAATATAAGCCCGACGGATTTCATCTCTTTTATTTGGAGGAAACTTCCAAATCATTGGTCGCATTCCAGGATCTCTTTCCAAACGAAAAACATCCAGTTGATTTGGAAGAAGTCGTGGACGCTTTGAGCTATTCAATGAAGAACTTGAAGTAATGAAATTTGATGACCCCTCAAGTATTGGAGTAGTAATAGTAGAAGCATCTTCATTCTCTTGATCTTTTCTTTTAAAAAATGTATCAATGGTTTTGAACTTACTCATAATTCAAATGGCCAAATAAGTTCCTATAATTTAAAATATATTTAGCAAAAAGTATAAATTACAGTCTAAATCTTTATAAAATATAAAAATTATATTTCAATTTAAAATAAAATATTAAAATTCAGAACAATAATACTAACATCTTAGTATAAATAATATAAAATTGTAATTAAATAGTTAACTAATAAAAAAACTAAATATACAAACTAACATATAATAACATAAACTTAATTAACAAATAATAATAAATTAACTAATTAAGTAAATAACTAAATATATAAAAAAGAATAAAAATAGAACCTTTTTTGAGAAAGAGGAGTGAAAAATCACTTGTTAAACTACTCTTTTTTTTTAATCTGCAAAAAACAAAAAAAAAGAGTTAAAAAGGTAAAATTGTAAAAGATAAGAAGATTAAAGAGATAAAGAAGAAGAAGAATAGAAAAAATTGTTACCTAAATTTTTTGAAAGCCAAGGTGGGAAGAGAGGGAGAGGAAGAGACCGGTTGTATGTTGAAAAATAGAAAAAGGGGATTGGGGAACTGATTAGTGATTATACGTTGGGAAATAAAAAAGAGATAATGATTGGAAAATAGAAAAGGGATAGGGAATGGGCAGATGGGCTATTGGGCTGGGTTTTGTAGAAATTAAAAGTGAGAGGGGGAGGGAGATTGGAAAAGATAAAACAAAAAGAGAGGGGGGCTGAGAAATAAAAAAAAGGGGATCAGACTTTTTTTTTTTTTGAATAAAAGCTAAAATTTTGGGGGGCCATTGCCCCCCTTTGTTTATACCTACCTGCGCCCCTGGGTGTGAGTGAGTCGTTTTAGTGTTTGGGCAAAGGAAATTGATACAGTCTAACCTAATAACTACATTAGTGACTGTTTTTACGGTTTAAACGCGTGATCTTGAGGTCACATGGAAACAACTCAACCGTTGCTCCAAGTCTCCCTTTCGATTCAGTGTCAAGTTAATAAAGAATCTATTATTTGGTACCAAAGAAATTAAACATGCATTGTTCATTATTGGCATGATCAACAGGGAAAGCATACAGCAATAGCAGTGTGTTGGCTTCTTGGAAATGGATGTCTTTTCGCATGGAACAGTATGCTCACAATAACAGATTACTACTCTATCTTGTTTCCGGTAATTTATCAGTATTCTGATTATTCAATTGTTGTGTTGTTCAATCCAAAGTAATTTTGATCTCATTTTTTCCTTTCTTGTGCAGAGATACCACCCCTCAAGAGTTCTTACTCTTGTATACCAGCCATTTGCAGTTGGAACGATTGCAACACTTGCCTACAACGAAGAAAGAATAAACACAAGATTTTGGAACCTATTTGGATACATTCTTTTCTTCGTAGCCACTCTTTTGGTGTTAGTTGTAAGTCTTGATCATTAGTCTGTGAACTTTTCTTACTCTCTAATTCATCAGAAGTCAGAACATGATTTTTGCTTATGTCTTTTCTAGATAGATTTAGCAACATCTGGTAGAGGAGGAATTGGAACTTTCATTGGTATATGTGCAGTAGGTGGTGCATTTGGAATAGCAGATGCTCATGTCCAAGGTGGAATGGTGGGAGACCTTTCATATATGCATCCTGAATTGCTTCAGGTCAGCATCACCATTGCAAAATTGCTCTGTATAACCTTCCTCACAATGTTACTTTCTTTTATTAATAATTTTATATGATTTTCTTGGACTGCGATTAGACTGGTTAACAGAGTGTTAGACGGAAAATGTGAGTAAGAATACAGGTTAAATGAGACAAATATGAGGATGATCAGATAGATTGGTGATCACACATTTATGGACAAAATAAGAAACAAAAATATAAGAGGAAAAAAATAGAGTAGCATCTATTATTGAAATGATAGTAACAACTCATCTTAAATAATTTGAAAATGTGAAAAGAAGATTGATAGAATATTCAATTGAAATGGTAGATTAGATGGAAGGTAGAATACAAAAGATAAAGAAAAACCTAAAAAATTATACATGAGATAATTAAAAGAGATACGTATAGATAGTTTCATTTTAAACATGATATTATTATTGTTTGTTATATGTGAATTACTTTTTTTTGTAATATTTTCGTATTCTATTGATAAGTGTTTTTAACTTTTACGATAATAAAGATCGGTTAGAATTGGCTTTTAAAAAAAGTATTTATGTTTTTTATTTTTTTAAATAATTTTTTAACAGACAAAAATTATTTCATATTTGAATAGATTTTTTTTTTAAAAAAATTAAGCATTAAAATAATTTTTTATTTTTGTTTTTTTAATAAAGTATTGTTAATTTTTATAAAAAAATAATTTACTTTTTTTCTGATAAAAATACTTTTTTCTTTTAAAATACGAATTCAAATAGATTTTAAATTTTCACTTAAAAAAACCAATCTAAACTAACACTAAATAAAGAGATGTTAAACAAAGATATAACATAGAAGATAAATTTTTGTTCCAATACTTTTGTTTTTGGATAAAAGCCAGAAAAAGAAGTTGTTTTTATATAAATTTCCTTCTCTAAACAAATTTGTATCTCTGAATGTGTTGAATAGTTCCATTAACTCCTGCATATTTTTTTATGTGGTGTAATTTTGTTGTAGTCTTTTCTTGCTGGTGGAGCAGCATCGGGTGTATTAACTTCTGCTTTGAGGTTAGTTACAAAAGCTGCATTTGAGAACTCCAAAGATGGTCTTCGCAAAGAAGCACGTAAGTTCCAACTAACAAATTTCTCTGGAACATAAAAAATTAGTTAAACTACTAATCACTGACCATGCTTTCTTTCTTTTTTATTGATCCTTTGTGTGCAGTTCTGTTCTTTGCCATAACAACATTCTTTGAGCTTCTTTGTGTCCTTCTCTATGCATTTGTGTTTCCCAAAGTACCAATTGTGAAATATTACCGATCAAAAGCAGCATCAGAAGGAGCAAAAACTGTTTCAGCTGATCTTGCAGCCGCTGGCATTCAGACCTCATCTGTACTCCACTTTTTCTTTTCTTTTGTTTTCAATTCCAACATGGTTTTAAATTGCAGTTTTTACCGCAATTAGTGCAATGAGCGCTACATCAGCAATGTTGTGGCTCCATTCTAGTTACCGTTGCATACTGCAATTTAAAATCATTATGCATTTCAATTGACTTACAAATTAGGTTATAAAATTATTTGGACATTAAAATAGTCCTCAAGATTTCAATTGTACTAAGTATGTCCTTAAAATTGACAAAAGTGCACTATGCTAATCCCTAATAATTTTTTATCAAGTGACTCATCATGTCTTTTGGAATTATATAATGTACTTTTGTCAATTTCAGAAATTTAATTATATAATTGAGATCTCAAAGACTATTTTAGTACATGCAATAAAATTTGAAGGATCTTAGAGCTTAGCTCCATTACATTACCATGAATTACTTTCACATACATAGATGTATCCCAGAGGATAGGACTCCATTCTTTTTTTTCTTCCCTTTGTATTCATAGAAGTTATTAAACTTTTCATGATTCGGTTTATGAGATAAGAAATTTTTTTTTTCTCTTTTAGGACAATGAAGATGTAAAGAAACAAGAGCGCAAAGGAAAGAAGCAATTGTTAATGGAGAACACTGATTATGCAATTGATTTGTTCCTCATATATTCTCTAACATTGTCTATCTTCCCTGGATTCTTGTCAGAAGACACTGGAAAACATAGTTTGGGCGATTGGTATGTACATGAAGATAAACACAATAATATCATTCATCAAATGAGGCTTAAATCTCTATTCTCTAATGTATCTTATGTTATAAATACAGATATTATCTAACATATTCTCCGATCCAATGCTATTATTGTTTCAGGTATGCTCTTGTTTTGATTGCCATGTACAATGGGTTTGACTTAATCGGAAGATACATTCCCCTAGTGAAATGCATTAAAATGGAGTCTCGAAAGTTGCTCACAACAACAATAGTTTGTCGTATCTTACTTATACCGGCATTTTATTTCACTGCAAAGTATGGTGACCAAGGTTGGATGATGTTGTTGACATCTTTCTTGGGATTATCAAATGGTTATCTCACTGTCTGTGTTCTTACTAGTGCACCCAAAGGTTACAAGGTAGGTTCGAAACAAATTTGACATACCATAATTCGGATCATTTTTATTAATATTGATTGTTTATTTTAATTTTGTAGGGACCAGAGCAAAATGCCTTGGGAAACATATTGGTGTCGTTTCTTCTTGCAGGCATTTTTGTTGGGGTAACACTTGATTGGTTGTGGTTAATAGGTAAAGGGTGGTGAGATTTTCACTAGAAAAAATATAGTAACTAACAATATTTTTAAATAATGTATAAATAATGTGAATTAATAGGGTTAAAAGAATAAATTTAAGTAGTAACATTAAATTAGGGTGTAGTGTATTTTTATTTGATTAGTGGTTGTTTATATTGTTCAAAATAATCATTATTTACCTAGCATTCTCTATTGTTATTACGTCTAGAAAAATTGTCAAGCCATTATTAATTTATTAAATAAGACTCATTTTTTATATATTTTTAGCATTGATTGGTTTTTTTATTTATTATTTTACAGAGTTAGAGTGAGAGTAAATATTTCTACATAATTATCTAGTAATTTTTAATTGCGTCATCATGAAATTTGGTGTTGCTTTCTTTTCAATGGTATTGTTGTTACTTCAAAAATATTATTTCATCTTTTTGTTTTTAATGGTGCCAAGTTATTAATTAATGGTATTAATTACTTTTAATGGTGCCAAGTTATTAACAGGTTTAGAGAATCGGATTATTTAATTAATCAAAAAGTGATCATTAAATTAGTTCAATTTAAAATAAAAATTGTTTGACAATAAATCAATCAAAAATTAAAAAAATATATTTTTTATAATTAACTAATTTAAAATAATAAATTATAAAAAAATTATATATTTTATATAATAAATATATTATTTTATCATATCTAATTTAATTTTAGTTAAATTTTTAAATTATTAAACTTTTAATTTTAACAGTTTAATAATTTCAGAACTTTCGTTATAGTTATTAGGTCAATGTCATCACGTAGAAAGAGAACTATAAAACATTTTGTGGAGAGACTTGCAGAGTGACATCTAGCGCTTTTTAATTTCTATACGGAGGGTAAAGTTGAGTTGGACCCGGTTATGAAGGAGGAGGAGTTTTACCTGTGTGTGGTGTTAGGAGAGGAAGAAACCGGATCCAGTATGTTTGGTGTGTCTTTTCGGACGGTCCGAGTTGTGTATGGGAAATGGACCGTGTGATTAGTGCCTCCACATCCACGTGTAGTCTGCAGGTAACTCCCCTAACGATGTACTTTTTTCCAATGTTAACTCATATTTCAGCATTTGTTTTCACTTTCACTCCATTCCTCTAAGGAAGAGCCATTTCTTTTTTTTCTTTCTTACTCCTTCTCGATCTTGCTTTGCATGGTGGAACTAACTTTAAAATGTCCAAGAAAAAAAAATATAAAGATGTTATCGTTCTGAATTTTATATCATATATTATCTCAATCACTTAAAAT
Source organism: Arachis hypogaea (assembly GCF_003086295.3). Taxonomy (NCBI): domain Eukaryota; kingdom Viridiplantae; phylum Streptophyta; class Magnoliopsida; order Fabales; family Fabaceae; genus Arachis; species Arachis hypogaea. The sequence goes on along the minus strand of NC_092038.1, from coordinate 20,230,437 downwards.
ATGTAAGTTTTTTTTTAATTTTTTTAATATTTTATAATTAAAATTGTTACGGATTCAGCCCACGGATCTCGGACCCGAGGCCAGACCCGAACCCGGCTCCTCGGATCAACCCGTCTCCCCTCTCCGGAAGGCCCAAAACCGGCCCTGTGGAGCTCTCAACCAACTTTCGAATTCAAACACCTCCCTTATCTTAACCAAACAAGATAAGATAAGACGATCTCCATCACCTATAAATAAGAGGACCCAAGTCCCCCAGGTATTCATTCATCCCTCACACTTTCTACCTCTTAGATCCATTCTGACTTGAGCGTCGGAGTGTCTTTGCAGGTACCTCCCCTCCGCTTCGACTGGACCGTCCGACATCCGCTCAACCCGCGGGTTCCCGATCCTCCTCCTAAACCGTACCAGAGACATCTTGTACATTGGCGCCGTCTGTGGGGACCTGCGACAGTCGAACCGGATGGAGGGCATCCTGGAGGAGAACCCATCGAGCCAGGATGACTCCTTACCGCATCGTCCGGCCTCAGAATACCAAGAAGTCACAAACCAAGCAAGAGTAGCAAGTACTGTCCACCAAACAAACGAACACGTCATCACGGACCCCTGACATCCCGAGAAAGCCAGGGACAAAGCGGCACAGATCATCCAGGACCTCTGCCTCCGGGTCCAGGAACTTGAAGGCAAACTGACCAAAAGAGAAAAACACGACAACGAACACGGAAGCCAGGCAACTTCCAGGTCAAAGTCCCATCGCGGCAGGTCGCCAACCCGACAACACGATAGGACAGATGGTCGCAGCATCTCACGCCACCACCGACACGAGAAGTCGCCAGAACGGCGATACAACAAGAAACACCACCGCAGCGCTTCCCATGATCTAAGTCGTCAACACGATTCGGACGAGGACCGGAGATACCGAAACACCAAACGCACGAGAAACAACCACACCATAATAGGAGCTACACCCTTCACAGAAAGAGTCTTAAGAGCGAAACTTCCCAAAGGTTTCGACAAACCCACCGACATGAAATATGATGGAACTAAGGACCCTTAGGAACATCTAATAGCCTTCGAAGCCAGAATGGACTTAGAAGGAGAGGCCGACGCAGTCCGATGCAGAGCCTTCCCGGTAACCCTTGCCGGACCGGCGATCAAATGGTTCAACGGACTCCCGAACGGATCCATAGCCAGCTTCCATGACATAACACGAAAATTCATGGCCCAATTCATGACCAGAATCGCCAAAGCCAAACACCCCATCAGCTTGTTAGGGGTCACACAAAGGCAAGAAGAGTCCACAAGGAAATACCTCGACCGCTTCAACGATGAATGCCTAACGGTCGACGGACTCACGGACTCCGTTGCAAGCCTTTGCCTAACCAACGGGCTCATGAACGAAGATTTCCGCAAGCACCTCACTACTAAACCAGTATGGACCATGCACGAAATCCAGAACATCGCCAAGGACTACATTAACGACGAACAAGTCAGCCAGATCGTCGCTGCCAACAAGCGGCAGCACGCCACCGCCCAACACGGCAATTCGGCTCCCCGTCATAACCCAACACCCAAAGAAAATCAACGGGACCACCCCAGACCAGCCAACCGACCACCGAGAATAGGCAAATTCTCTAATTACACGCCCCTAACAGTACCAATTTCGGAGATATACCATCAAATAGCAGATCGAGGCATCATCCCCAGAGCCCGACAACTCAAAGAAAGGACAGGAGGCAACAAAACCCTCTACTGTGACTACCACTGAGGTTACGGCCACAAAACACAGGATTGTTTCGACCTTAAAGACGCTCTCGAACAAGCCATACGAGACGGCAAACTTCCGGAATTCGCCAAAATCATCAGAGAACCGAGACGCCCGGAAAGAGACAAATCGCCGGAAAGAGAAGGGCGTAACCCGAGAACTCAAAAGCTACACCCCAGGGAGAGCCCAGAGGAAGACCCGACCATCATAGTGAACGTCATCACGGGCAAGGACGTACCGAGCAAGTCAAAACTCACAATGAAAAAAGATCTCAAGGTAATGGCCGTCAGAAACCAAGCCCCAATCACCGCGACCGACAATACGATAACATTCTTACCAGAGGACTGCCAACACGGCACCTCGGCCGAAGATGCCCCTTTCGTCATCTCATCCAGAATCGGAACAGGACTGGTACGAAGAATACTGGTAGACACCGGCGCAGACTCCAACATCCTTTTCCGAGGAGCCTTCGACAAACTCGGACTCCGTAACGACAACCTCCAAACACACCGCCACGGCGTCACGGGACTCGGCGACAACTTTCTCAAATCAGATGGCTCAATTACCCTCCCCATCACCATAGGAACGAGCAATAAGAAAAAAAACAATCCTATCTGAATTCGTAGTCCTAAAAGACTCCACAGCATATAACGTGATTCTCGGAAGAAAAACAATCAATGACTTCTCTGCAGTCATCTTCACCAAATACCTCCTGATGAAGTTCAGAACCGACGACGGCTCCGTCGGTACCATTCACGGAGACCGAGAGGTCGCAGCCGAATGCGACAACACCAGCCTCGCCCTAAGGAAAAAATCTCGGGATGCGGCCGGAATATTCCTAGCCGACCTAGATGCACGACAAGACGGCCAACCTAGGCCAGAACAAGAAGGAGACATGGAAAAGCTACAAATAGGGCCAACCAAAGAGGAATACACATTCATTAACAGAAACCTCCCGTACGATCTTAAAGAAGAACTCTCCCAACTCCTGAAACAGAATAGAGACTGTTCGCATTTACACTAGCCGATATGCCGGGGATAAACCCCGACCTAATGTCCCACCACCTAGCCGTGGACCCCCAAGCTAAGCCAGTGGCACAAAGGAGACGAAAAATGTCACCAGACCAAGCCGCCGAAGTCAAAAATCAAGTCAAAGTCCTACTCGAAGCCAACTTCATCCGGGAACTCCCCTACACGACCTGGCTAGCCAACGTCGTACTAGTAAGGAAATCTAACGGGAAATGACGAATGTGCGTCGACTACACGGACCTCAACAAAGCCTGCCCAAAGGACGCCTTTCCCCTACCAAACATCGACGGATTAGTAGATGCTGCATCCGGCCACCGATACCTCAGCTTCATGGACGCGTATTCCGGCTACAACCAGATCCCGATGCACCGACCAGACGAAGAAAAAACAGCGATCATCACCCCGGACGGAACTTACTGCTACACAGTGATGCCCTTCGGTTTAAAAAACGCCAAATAGGGGAAACGCTTTACCTGTACCTCTCCATAACAGAGGAGGCACTCGCAGCAGCTCTCATCTGGGAAAACGAGAACAAAGAGCAAAAGCCCGTATACTTCATAAGCAAAGTCTTACAGGATGCAGAAGCTCGCTATTCACGCTTAGAAAAGCTAGCTTTCGCACTCCTTACGACCTCCCGGTGCCTGCGGCAATACTTCCAAGCTCACCCCGTGACGGTCCGAACCGACCAGGCGGTCAAACAAGTATTACAGAAACCCGACCTAGCAGGAAGAATGTTAGCATGGTCCATCAAGTTATCCCAATTCCAAATCAAGTTCGAACCCCGGAACGCTATCAAAGCACAAGCCTTGACCGATTTCGTCGCCGAAATGACTCCGGAAAAACTCGCCCCTGAACCATGGAAACTACACGTCGACGGCTCGTCAAACTCCACTCACGGAGGAGCCGGAATCATACTCGAAAGCCAAAACGGGATCACAATTGAACATTCAGTACGATACGAATTTCCAGTATCAAATAACCAAGCAGAATACGAGGCCCTCTTAGCAGGACTAACCCTAGCCCGGGAAGTCGGTGCAAAGGCCCTAGAGGTAAATACCGATTCCCAGGTAGTCAGCTCCCAAATCAATGGAAGCTACCAGGCACGAGATCCCCTGCTCCAACAATACCTCACCAAGGTAAACAAACTGAAAGAAGGGTTCGAAAGCATTACCATACAGCATGTCCCCAGGGAACGAAACGCCAGGGCAGACCTACTTTCCAAGCTAGCCAGTACCAAACCGGGACACGGTAACAAGTTGCTAATTCAGGAGGTCGTCAGATCGCCTTCTGTGTCAACAACAATCAACACTCACCTAACATCTTCAAATCGAGAGTCTTGGACGTACCCTATCTTACAATACCTCATCGACGGAACCCTGCTGCCAGACCCGAAAGAGGGAAAGAGAATAAAAAGGGAAGCCGCCAACTATACCATCGTAGCAGGACAACTATACAAACGTGGATTCTCGCAACCCCTACTCAAATGTATCGAACCCGGGGACACGGAGTACATACTCCGAGAAATCCATGAAGGCTGCTGCGGTCACCATGTCGGAGGAAAAACATTAGCCCAAAAAATCATCAGGTGGCTACTTCTGGCCCACAATCATTCGAGACTCCATACAACTAGAAAAAAGCTGTGACAAATGCCAAAGACACGCCAATATCCACCAAGCCGCCCCACACCAACTCAGCACCATATCGGCAGAACGGCCGTTCGGCACTTGGGGGATCGACCTCGTCGGACTCTTCCCTACGGCACCCGGCCAACTCAGATATCTCATTGTCGCCATTGACTACTACACCAAATGGATCGAGGCCGAACCTCTGGCCTCCATAACGGCGACCCAATGTCGGAAATTCTTTTGGCGACAGATCATCACCCGATTCGGAATCCCCGAGGTCGTCATCTCGGACAACGGAACCCAGTTTTCCGACAAAAAATTCAGAGAGTTCTTAGAAGGATTACACATATCCCATCGCTTCAGCTCAGTAGAACACCCCCAAACAAACGGACAGGTGGAATCCGCAAACAAAATAATCGTTAAAGGACTCAAGAAACGACTTGACGAAGCCAAAGGAATATGGGCAGACGAATTAGGGTCGGTTCTATGGTCGTATCGAACAACACCCCAAACGACCACGGGGGAAACGCCTTTCCGATTAACATACGGCGTAGAAGCAGTCATCCCAGTAGAAATCGGGGACCCCAGCCCCAGGAAAACGGTCGGGGGTAACGACGAAGAAGCAGAACGAGACCTCATTGACGAAGAAAGAAGCATAGCTCACATCAAAGAGTTAGCGCTCAAACAAAGAATCAGCCTAAGATACAATCACAGCGTTATCCGACGAGAATTCGCGGCCGATGACCTCGTCCTACGACGAAACGATATCGGTCCCCCGACTCCAGGAGAAGGAAAACTCACCCCCAACTGGGAAGGACCATACAGAATCAAGGCCGTAATCGGAAAAGGAGCATACAAACTCGAACGGCTCAACGGCAACGAAATCCCGAGGACATGGAACGCCGCCAAACTACGACGATACTACACCTAGACCGACCTAAACAGGTCGCCCCCCTTTATTTCCGTCTATATCTTTCCTTTATTTATGTTTACAATTCCTAGAATTTTTTAAATTTTCTCATCTCTAAGTTTCAAAATCGGGTACTCTTTCCCGCCGTCAACGGAGGGTTTTAACGAGGCCCGACCATCAATAAAAAATTCCATTAAATCAGCTATTTTGATTCTCCTAAACGTCCCAAATACAGAACAAAAACACGGCCACAACTGGGGGACTGATCACCCCCCAGGCCCATGCACGCGGATATCCAAAAAACCCGACCAAACGACGGTCCGAGGAAACAAACAGCGTACAAACGAAATAGCTCAAAAACGGAACACACGGAACATACAAAAAGGCCTGGACGGCCAACAAACACCACTAAACAAAAGCAAGATGTTCCAAAATATCAAGTACACGGCCCTTGGCCATCCAAAAAATACTCAAAAAACAGTTTAAAGAAAAAATCCAAAAAAGGTAAATAAAGCTACTCAAGGTCGACGATCCGGCCGCCACGAACAGTCCTGAAGGCCCCCATCACGGACACGTCCGCACCCGGAGCTAGCACCAAAGCCTGAGCCCTCATCGTCTCCTCGGTAGCCATAATTGCACCCTTCGCATCGGCCAGCAGCTCCGACTTCTCCTTCTTCAAGGCAGCAACCTCGGCCTTCAAGGTCTCCACCTCACTAAGAAGCACAGCTGCCCGGGAACCCGCATCAGAAGCCCGCTTACGCTCCTCCGCCAACTGGGAAAGAAGTGAAGTCTCAACCTCGGAAAGTCGGAGAATCTCTGCCCCGGCTTCTTCAGAAGACTTCACTGCCTTCTCCTTCACAACCCCGGCGGCCTCAAGCTCCTCCTTTAGCTTAGCCACCTCAGCCTGAGAAAGACGGAGCTTCTTATCCAACAAACCGACCTGAGCCATTACGGGCTCGGCTTTCCGGACAACGACAGCAGATCGCAGAAGCGCACGGTACACCGACTTAGCCTGAAATGATATATCACAGCCATCAAAGAACGGCTCTGTACCAGGCATCAAGTGCTGATCAATAAAACCCGGTGCATCGAAGCGTCGGTCCATCACGCTGGGTGCCAAACCCTCCTCCTCCTCGAAAGTCTCACTACCGGGCTCCTCAGGCCTCTTCCTCTTCCGAGAGGCCTCACCAGCCGTCACCACAACAACTTCAGGCGAAGTTGCAGGACCAGGAGAAGCCCGCGCAACGGCCCGGCCCCTCGAAGAAACTACCTCCTGAGAAACAGCCTGGGACCCCACGACCGGATTCGAAACAGGAGTAGCCGGAGACGACGACCCCTCTTCCTGGGCCATCGCTGCCTTTAGCCGCGCTATGGAAGTCAAACCACCGGCCATCTCAACTGAAAGATAACAAATAAAAAACCCAAGTTACAAAAACGGGAAACAAATACAAAAAGCAAGGTAAAGGACAGATACACACCAACATACGAACGACAAGCAATAGGATCACCCATCACGTCCCGAGGATTAAGAGGACGCTCCCCAAATAATTTCCATAAGACAAGAGCGACATCTCGCTCCTCCGAAGACAGGAACTCCTGAGAAACCTTTGTAAAAACGGACGGCCCCGCCTTGAAATTCCAGTAAGTGGGGAACCGCCGCTCACCCTCTAACGTCAACCAAAAGGGATGATGCCCCCTTACGGGACAAACCTTAAAGTATCTGCTTTTAAAACCATGAAAAGAGTCTTCATATAACCCGAAGACCCGACGATGAGGCTGAGCTCTAAAAGACACATACCCCTTCTTGTGCTTTCCTTCCTTAGTCGGAAGAGTACACAAGAAGAGGAAAAGGAAAACGTTTACTGAAGCAGGAAGCTCTAAAAAATCGCAAACAAGTTCAAAAGACCGTATCGCTGCCCAACTGTTTGGATGTAGCTGGGACGACGCCACGGAACACCGGTTCAATAACTGCTGGACGAACGGAGAAAAAGGGAGCCGAACACCAAGCCGGGTGAACATCGCCTCATACACCCACATCCAATCCGGCACAGACGGGGAAGCGAGGTTGGTATAACAAACCCTCTCATCAACCCCAGGAAGGGAAAGCTCATAATGGCGTTCAGCATCGCCACCCCCACAAATAGCTCCTTCATCTCGGAGCCGTTGGAGGTCTGCCTCCGTCATCTGCGACGGCGTCCCCCAAACATCACTAGTGACCCAAGAAAAAAGACCAGGGACACCCCCCGCCGGGGCCACCGGAGCCCTCACACCCTCAGTCCGTCGACGAGCCATACCTAAAATAGTGATGAGTACCACCGTCAGCCAAACATCGCGGCAGAAAACGGCGGATGAAGCCAAAAAATAGACACCACCGTACACCACCAGTAGTACGGTGGCACTCGCCCCCCTTACAGAATCCACTACCCCAACTAAACCATCTACCATTATATAACACCATCGTATGCCATAAAGTAACCCTAAATCCACGCAAAGCAAAGGCAAAGCAAAATGCAGAGAAAGGAAAAACAGAGGAAACAAAAGGAAACAGAAGAACACCAACCTGATAATGCGAAGGAAATAAATCCAAAAAGGAAATGCTGCAGCAGAAGACCAACCAGAACCACAGAATGCGAAAGGAAAGCAGAAGCTGTTCTTTCGGAAGAAGAGAGCAATAGAGAAATGAAGCGAACGAGGGAACTAAAGGAAGAAAACCAAAATGGTTTTGAAAAAGTGAAATAACGCAAACACCCCTCGAAAGCAAAACAAACGCGAGGGTAAAAAAGGGGAAAATACCCTCTCGCAATAAATGCCCCCTTGGAAAAAACAATTAATAAATCACGCCTCGAAGAACGCAACGGGCGCAGCAAGCACGGAAGGGTCACGTCAAAGACCAAAAAACGGTCAGACAAATCTTCCACAAGACGAAACCGAGACACCGACCTCATCGCAAAAAGAACCAAACGAACACTCAAGAAAGACTGAAGACCCATTTCGCGATAAAAATACCTCACCTCCCAGCGACAGACCGACCTTGCTCGCTCTCCCGCTGCGGGGGCAACTGTTACGGATCCAGCCCACGGATCTCGGACCCGAGGCCAGACCCGAACCCGGCTCCTCGGATCAACCCGTCTCCCCTCTCCGGAAGGCCCAAAACCGGCCCTGTGGAGCTCTCAACCAACTTTCGAATTCAAACACCTCCCTTATCTTAACCAAACAAGATAAGATAAGACGATCCCCATCACCTATAAATAAGAGGACCCAAGTCCCTCCAGGTATTCATTCATCCCTCACACTTTCTACCTCTTAGATCCATTCTGACTTGAGCGTCGGAGTGTCTTTGCAGGTACCTCCCCTCCGCTCCGATTGGACCGTCCGACATCCGCTCGACCCGCGGGTTCCTGATCCTCCTCTTAAACCGTACCAGAGACATCTTGTACAAAATTTATTATTATTATTAAGAAGTTAATTATTTTTATTACTGTTGTGAGAACTTAGAATGTTTGTTATTGGGTTAGGCGTGATTATGTTGTAGTCTCTTTTGGAATTTTTTTAGTATTTTTTAATTATAATTGTTAGTATTAGGAAGTTAGTTAGTATTTTTATTGTTGTTAGAATTGAATTATGGAGTGTAAGTAGTTGTTATTATTTTAACCTGATTATATTATTTTTTTTTGGAATTTTTTTTAGTTTTTTATAATTATAATTATCATAGTTAGGAAGTTAATTGTTATTATTGTTGATAGAATTGAATTTAGGAATGTAAGTGAATATTATTTTTTTACTGGACTATTTTTTTTTTTTTAAAATTGTTTTAGTTTTTTATACTTATAATTATTATTGTTAGGAAGTTAATTGTTATTATTGTTGTTAGAAATTAAAGTTAGGAATGTAAATGACTATTTTTTTTTACCTGATTATGTTAATATTTTTTTAATTTTTCTAGTTTTTTATAATTATAATTATTATTGTTAGGAAGTTAATTGTTATTATTATTATTGTTAGAAATTAAAGTTAGGAATGTAAATGATTATTTTTTATTTTGACCTGATTATGTTAATTTTTTTAATTTTTCTAGTTTTTTACAATTATAATTATTATTGTTAGGAAGTTAATTATTATTATTGTTGTTAGAAATTGAATTTAAGAATTTAAACAGAATAATGATTATATTTTTAAAAATTTAGAATTATATGTAAAAATAGTTAATTGAATTTTATAATTAATTTTAGAGATTATGGTTTTAGATATTATAACATTTTTTGTGTTACTGTGAATTAATAGACAACTAAGCTCAAATTGTTAATTAAATAGGAGCGTTCTTAGTTTAATAAGAATTGGAATTATGTATTAGTTGTTATTGTTAATAGTCAGTTATGAATAATTTTTAGGATTAGTAAGTTAATTTAGAAGGTAAAATGATTTGTTTTAATTGGTTTTGGTAAGATAATTTATGATAGTTGTGTGGTTTCAATCAATATGTTGTTGAGTTACTGTAAAAGATTTTTAACTAATAAGACTTAATAAATTGGTGGGTTACTACATGGTTACTACTATATGTTGTAATTAGGAAACAGATTAATGAGTTGACTAATAATAATTTGTTATGTTTTTGTAAAGTTTAAGGATGTTGACATGTGATCACTCAATCCCTCCAGATCGATACAATGAAAGGGTGGAGGGGCACTTACAACAAACTGGTTTTTATCATGCATCTCAGATTGGGGTATCCAATATCAAAAAGCACTGGTGAATGCTCTAATCGAAAGGTGGCACCCAGATACACATACCTTTCACCTTTCAATCGGTGAATGTGCTGTGACGCTTGAAGATATGGCAATAATTCTTGGTCTTCCGACGGAAGATCTTCCAGTCACAGGAATGACAATGAGTAGTTTTGAAGTCTTGGAGGCGAAGTGTTTACACCAGTTTGGAGTGGCACCCAGTAAGTCGGCATGTAGAGGAAGCTACATAAAACTGACATGACTTTGGAATCTAAAAGAAAACTTACAATTGACTGATTATATCAGTATACAGAGGTACGTGAAGTGCCACATTATGTTGTTGATTGGAACGATCTTATTTGGGGACAACTCTGGCACAGGTGTGCATTAGAAGTATCTACCACTACTTCGTGATTTTGGGAGTACTGGACAGTACAGTTGGGGATCGGCATGCCTAACACACCTATACAGGGTGTTATGTAGGGCATCTCGTTATGACTGTAAGGAGATCAATGGTCTGCTAACACTTCTGCTTGGTTGGGCTTGGATCCGCCTGTCATATCTAGCGCTGCTTCCTAGGGAATCTCGTAGTTTTCCGCTTGCAAACAGGTAATATTATCTTACAGTGAACCCGTATCTTAGTATTTTGAATCCAATTGTGTTAATGAAATAAGTCATATTAGGTGGCATAACTGGGAGCATGGAGACCATCGCTATAGATATCTTACGCTTGCTCACTTTAGGAAGGCATTGAATGATCTTCAGGAAGGCCAGGTGTGTTGTCATTCAAGAATAATTATTTTCGGGTTTAGCCATAGTGTTAATTTTATTGTTGTTGTTATACTTCTTTATATTGTGATTGTGAAGTGGATTGTAATCATGAGTTTACTTTATCTTTTCCAGTTTGTATGGGTTGCTTATGCTGTCGATCGCGTGGATCCGGACATAATTCCCCTAGACATCTACATGCACTCGGTATGTTGGAGCGCCACGGTGCCGTTGGTCAGTTTTGAATGCATTGAGTGGCATGCAACTGATAGGTATAGGCGACAGTTTGGTTTTTTTCAAGGAGTTAATCATCAGGAACGGAATCTAGACAAGGCACACGGAGAAGTCCTCACTGGTCCTAAGAATCTTAATTGGGCCACGACCCTGACTCATTCATTCTGGGTGATGCAGTGGACAAATAAGTATAGTCACGTTCTTACTGAGATTCCCGTGCCTTCACTGTTGACTTTACTAGGAGTGACGGTAGTCGTGGAATTCTTAATAGTCAAAATCCTAATCATGTTTCAATAGGTCTTATTGAAGAAAATGATAAGACACCTGAACAAGAGACTGATGGGTATCTAGGGAATGAACCGGACGATGAGGATGAGGATGAGGACGAGGAGGATGAAATAGAGGACTCCGACGAGGATGAAGAATCCTGTAATGATAGTATTGTATTTTATACATTGCTTTTCTTGTTTAATGGGTTGATTGTATTGTGATTCAGTTGACTATATTGGATACTTGGTTGGTTTGTAGAACTTGTTATTATACTACTATGGTATCTTTGCTGGTTTGATTACTTTATGTACTTGTGTAATTAAATTGTATACAGGTCAGAAACGTACTCCAAGTGAGGCAGGGAAAGGTTACAATCTCAGGATTGATCTGCCACGTTGTAGCGCTAGTCGGTTCACCCCTTCAGTGTTCAAAAAGGCCGCCAAGAAATGTAAGAATCTTGTGAAAGATGTAAAGTGGACAATAAGAAAGTAGTTGTTATGTACTTAACATTTGTATTTATCAGTAAACTTCTTTATGTATTAGTTAACTGCTTCAAGATCTTTATGTATTAATTAACTGTTCTATGTAAAAACAATATTTATCTCATGGACTAGTTGATATAGTTATAATGTTTTAGATATCATAACATAATGTTTCAAATATCATAATATGGAGGATTGTCTGGATAATACATAAAGTCACTTTATGTCACAGGGTAGATTGTCATAGGTTACAAAGTCTCAAATATGACAGTATATGAATCTACTGAGCATCTCCGTTGGCATTTCCACCACCTGTATGACGGCATCTACTACGACTATGTCCCTCAGCCCCACATTGCCTACATCGCTTGGGATGACATAACACTCACGTATCAATCTCATTCAAGAAGCGCGTCATCCTAGGTCGACCTTTGGTAATGCATCTCAGGAATGGATTCGGTACGAATCGAGGCCCATTGTAAGCTGGCCATGTAGTAGGATTCCTTAGTGGCCTAAACCTAGCTCGGTACACCCGCCGAACTTGGTCCATCTTGTACACATCATGCACATAGGCTTGCCAATCCAGTCATTAGTTTGTACAACATGAAAATACATGTCGACAAGAAATCCGGTCCACCTGAAACTCTCCACAGTCATACCGTTGTCGACAGAGGTCGACAGCATATTCCAGTCTACTTGGCATCCCACGCACTTCAAGGACCCCATTCTGCCGGTCGAAGCAACTGACCTGGATATTTCCTTATGCTAGTTGGTTTGCATGCAGAGGTCACGAGCTCAGAAAAAATATGCCCGGCATTAATCCGTGCTTCTGCCTCGTCTCTTTTTCGGGTGAACAGCTTGTTAAGCCTGTAGAATGTTGCCTTCACAAGAGCAGTGATGGGGAGATTGCATGCACCCTTCAACACTAAGTTGATGCACTCGACTAGGTTCGTCGTCATGTGGCCCCAACAATAGCCACCATCAAATGCCAACGCATATTGTTCGTGAAAAATTCGGTTTAACCAGTTAGTGTAAGCTTCACCCCGTTCTCGTAATCATTGGTAACGCACTTCGTACTCGCGAACCGTCCGCGAATAACATGTACGACAACAAAAAATAATCGTAAAAAAATGTATTACGAGCACTTGTTCAAGGTAACTCTGTTAGCAACGAACTTAGAATTAGTCAACCTTACCTATATTGACGACCAGTTTTTGTAGGTAAGGTGCCTTGAACTTTCTCAGAAAATTTGACTATATGTGCCTGATGCAAAACATGTGGAAACCTCTGGGAGGTGACCAAGCTCCATTTTTGTGCTCTACAACTGCATTGATGGATTCGTGTCGGTCGGATATCAGCCTCACACCATCCCGAGTGACAACATGTTGTTGCAGGTTACTGAGAAAAAAGTGCCATGCATCAGAAGTCTCTCCCTCCACAATAGCAAATGCAATTGGGACGATATTGTTGTTGCCATCCTGTGAAACTGCCACTAACAGACAACCCTTATATTTTCCATACAAGTGAGTCTCATCCACCTGGACAATTGGCTTATAATGTTTGAATGCTCTAATGCAGGGGTAATAACTCCAAAATACTCGATGCAATACCCGAATATCAGTCACCAGGTCATCGCCTTGGTATGCAGGTATAGTCTCGAAATGGATGACAGCTGATGGCTCCTTATGACACATGGCCTCAAACCATATAGGCAATGCTTCGTACGAGGCTTCCCAACCACTGTATATTTTTTCCACTGCCTTTTGCTTAGCCAACCATGCTTTCCGATTACTGACGGTGTAGTAGAACTTCGATTACACTTCTGTAATAACTAATTTTACCTTTAACGAGGGGTCAGCCTCGACCAACGGCTTAATGGCTTCTGCAATTGTAATCGAATCTAGCTTAGAATGATCCTGAGAAATGGTGGCTCTGGTACAGGTGTGACTACCATTATACCTCCTAATAACCCAACAGTGCTTCCTGCTGATCATGCTAACCCTGACAAGCCAATCTCATCATGACCCATATTGTGTACACTTGGCATAAAATGTCAATGGCTCTGATTCATACACCCGGTAGTCTACACTTCTTCGGATGGTATACTCTTTAACAGCTTCCCTGAAACTAAATTCCATCCCAACGACAAATTCACCATCTGCGACAATAGGAGTTTCTGTGGCGAAGGCAACCGAACAGAAAATACTTAATAAATGGATACTTAATAATCAAAACTAAAAGTAAATCAATACGCATAGCATCAATTATGATATAAATAAACTGTACATCTAGTCATTCTCTCATTCAAAACAAAATAACAACATAAACACATAATTAAATTCTGATTAATAAATACTAATTTTTATAAACTAAATCACTAACTAACTAACGACATCATTACCTTAAACTTAACTAAATAAACCGATAAACAAATGCTTGTTAAGTAAATTGTCACACGTCACTTAACTATTTGGTCCATCGATCACTCTAAATTATTACAAGCTTCTAATCCTATTTATAAATATATTCAACCACGTACCTACACTCATATATTCCGGAAACTCCGGAACATGCATGGCATCCAAATCCAAAACTCGCATGAAAGACGGCTCCTCAAATGGCTCTTTGTTTGCGAGTGCATTTGCCACGTCCATCACGTTTGGAGCCATGAGGTCGTCACCATCATATTCATCACTGTCTGGACCAACAACTTCGTAATTGCTTTCGAACTCTTCTTCACTATCACTATCGTAATCTTCGCGTATAATATTCCGGCCGGTCTCAGATTGTTCGAACTCAACGTACAGCTCGATGAACGAGATTTGAGCACGACTTTCAATATACATTGAAAACATCTCTTGCAAACTAGCTTCGTCCGTCATATATTTGACTTGAAATTGGATAAATCTACCAAAGACAGGTATGGGATATCTGTATAAAATATAAGATATTTTCTTTGACATCTCAAAATCTAGCTTCTCACAGATCACACATTTGATCTCTTCAAATGAGATTGTGAAGGGAATAACAACATCTAACAGGTTTTCACATATGAATTTTACTCCTTCAGATGTTTGCAACAAAATCTGACCAAAATAATACACTTTCAAAAGAACTCTATCATCCATTTCTCTCACTCCACTAAATAACAATAAAAACAATACTATCAAATTTTTAGACTACATACCAAAATGAAGAGAAACAAAGATGGAGGAAACCAGAGAAAACAGTGAGCAAGATGAAGAAATGGCCAGATCTGAGACTCTTCGACGAGAACACATACTTTTATATATACAACCCTAAATCGGACCCAATGATTAGGGACTGTGGATTCAAATTAATATTAAAAAACCTAACTCGGACCATGCGAATTCATTTTATTCTTTATATAAAAATTCATATATATACAATACACATAGTCCGACTTCATTTTATTCTTTATATAAAAATTCATATATATGTACAATACCCATAGTCCTATTTGCAAGTTGAGAAATTCAAATTCCAGCAATTGTAAAATCGGACCCTCTAAGTTCTTTGCATATTTTTCCAAAGCAAATAACTCGGACCATGCGATTTCTATCTCTCTGCCAGTGACATAAAGTTGTCCCACCCTTTGGTCTAGCATGCTCTAGTTCCATATCGAAGCACATCACGCTGTTTGGTTCCATAACGAAAAAATTGACCCGACATCTAGCCGGGGAGTCGATGGACTCAATTTTTTTCATTATTATTTAGTAAAATGTAATTTTTTACCATTCAATATTTTTTTTACATATTTTTTTGGTTCTATTTAAAAAATATAAGATGAAATATCATACTTTATTAAATAATTAAAAAAAATTAAAAAAATTTATTCTCACATCTAGCGGTCTCCAATCAGACAATCACAAGCATGAATTTATGTCATTTGTTGTTTTCTTTCAAATTTGTTATTATTATTTATTTGCACATAAATGAGTTCATTAGACAACTAGAAGAAAACATATTTGTAATGTAGTTTAAATCAATTTAGAAGATAAAAGAAATCGATATAATTTATTATATTTTAGATTGTAATAATTTAATTTATTTTTAAATTTAATTCAATTTAATTCAAATGATTACAATATCTTTTATTTATACTCTCAACGAGATATGTCTAACTATTATTTTATAACCATTTTATTTGCATAATAAAAATATGTTATATATATTGGTTATATGTTAAATGAGATAAGTAATAAAATAAAAAATAAATAATTTTAAAATATTATAAATACAATTTTTTTTATAAAAAAAAACCTCCATTTATGATGAAGACTTTGATGGGTTTGGTTTTTCATTTTCTGGACTCGATGGTAGCCTTGTAGGGTTTTGTTACAGTATGTTCAATTTCTATGAATGAATAGTGTCCATAATGGGTTTGTTTCTAAAGTTTCTAATATTTTTTCTTTGTATATGCTTAAACGTTTTTGTTGGGCTTTGACCCTTTATTGTGGGTTATTCTCAATGTAAGTTTGATTACTAAATGGAAATTTTGCTGCAAAGCTCTTAAGGCGATTATGCTTAGTTGCTTATGAAGAACATGTAAACGCCCCGGTTGACAGTAACTGCCTTAATGGCAATCTATCTGCCACTTAGATAGGATTTTTAGTATTTTATCACACAAGTTTTTTAGTATTGTTTTAACATGTGATATTTTTTCACTCGATTTTATTGGTGAAATGTTTTTTACTGCCTCAAAAAATATTAGGTGAAATTAATTTAAGAATGAAAAAAAATTGTTATTCAAGAATATTATATCATAGTGCTTTATACAAAAATATGAATATGCAAATGTATAGAATCTACAAAATGCAACCCGTGTTTGTCAATAATAAATAATAAAAAAAACCTACAAAACGTAATTTGTGTCTTATATGAGAGTGGTTGTATGTTCGAAATGTGTCTTCAAACACTGTGTGTTTGACCAACTTTGCGTAGGATGAAGCAAAACGCAATCTTTTGCATTTTGTAAGTGCGCAGAATGAGGCGTAACCGGCATTTTGCAGATGCACTGTGCTATAAGCTCATGCATGTGCTACATGTGTCCCTCCTTTAACTGCTTTTCTCCTTGATTTGCCCTTTATATTCATTAGGAAACCTACCTTTTGCATATTAACGAGAGAAAGAGGGTGCAGAACAGGGCGGAGCTAGGCTAACTATTTAGGAGGGGCGGTGTTATAATATATATTACTATTTCTATTGATAAAATTAAAAAAAAAATATATATATATATATAATCTCAATCAAAATAAGACAATAATATATAAAAATTACTACTTATAGTTTTGTATCATGAAAAGGCTATTCGACGTTTTTTTCTATTTTCAAAATCATCTATAATTGAATTTGTGTCAAAAATAGCTGCTAATTCTTTTTCTATATAGATGACCAAATTGTCTGCAAGAAATTCATCAGCCATCTTACTTCGGAGTCTTGTCTTAACAATTTTCATTGCTGAAAAAGCTCTTTCTGTTGTTGCTGTAGACACTGGTAGAGTCAAAACAAGACGTATTAATCTATCAACCATGTGATAAGTTCTTGATTTTCCCGTTTCTTACAACTTGTTGCACAATTCAGAAATTGTACCAATGCCTTTCAAATGATTTGGTATATCATGCTGATAATGTTGCAACTGAGATTTCAAAATATTTAGCTCATTAGAAGGAAAGTCAAGGGGATAAAACTTCTCTGCTAACTTGCTGATTTCTTCAATATTGAATGATTTGAAATTGTCCTTAGGATCCAAAGCACAACTCAAAGTCAAAAGCTCTATTGTTTGCTCATTAAATCTACTATTCAACTCTTGTATTTGAGAGTCAATTGTTGCCAAGAATACATCTATTCGATAATGATGCTCAACTGTCACACTTGGTTGACGAGATCGACCTCTTCCAAAAACATATTGTGCACTCATATTAGGGACTTCAATTTCATGTTTTTCACAAAAATCTTTAACATTTGCAAAAAAATTGCACCATCCACCATCTCTTAATTGTTGAAGAAGTAACTTTGATGTAGAAACAATATGCATTGCATTAAGAATATCTTGAGATTGTTGTTGCAGTGCTTGGCAAAGGACATTAGTGATTCCCATAATCTCTTTCATCAAGTGCAAAGTGAAAACAAATTCAAATGACAATAATATTTTACTAACACCATAAGCCTCACCTCTTTGTGCATAAGTTGTCCCGTCTTCAATGATATTATTGAGAACAATATTGGTAGCAGTAAACATTTTTACCAAACTGCAAATAGAATTAAAGTGAGAGCTCCATCGAGTATCCCCAGCTCTTTGTAAAGTGCTTATTTGATTCGCACCTTTGCCTGTTTCTAATTCATTTTGAGCAACCAAGTTTGCATTTTCAATTGCTTGAGCTTCTTGTAATTGATCATGTCTTTTTGAAGAAGCACTAACAATAGTGACAATAGAGTTTAATTGAGTAAAAAATTCATGAATTTGAAGTACCTCTCTTGAAGCTGCCACCAATGCTAATTGTAACCTATGAGCAAAACAATGCACATAGTATGCTTGTGGAGAATCTTTAAGAAACAAAGCTTGCAAACCATTCCACTCACCCCGCATGTTGCTAGCACCATCATACCCTTTACCCCTAATATTTTCAACTTGGAGATTATAATGAGAAAGGACAGAAATCAATTCTTTCTTTAAAGTTGTTGCACAAGTATCAGTGACATGCACAAGATCAAAAAATCTCTCTTTAACAAAACCATCTAGAGTAACAAATCTCAAAACAATGGCCATTTGCTCCTTTTTAGATTCATCTCTAGCTTCATCAACAATAATACAAAATTTGGCATCTCCAATCTCTTCTCTAATTGAATTTCTCACCTTAGTAGCAAGAATATGTAGAATTTCTTTTTGGACATCATTTGAAGTATACTTAGCATTTTTTGGAGCATTTTCCAAAACATTCTGTTTCACTCTTTCATTGTAAGATCCCAAAAATTTTAACTCTGTTGCTTGAACTTTGGCTTTCATCATGTCCTCTGTATGCACAACCTTGAAATGTCAACCATCTAATGCAATCTATAGATGCTCCTAGTCGAATTCGATTCTTTTCAATCTCTTCTGATGTTTGCTTATGAAGAAGTCTGTCAATATGTTGTGATTGTTTCATCAAATCATCACATGATTTCAGCGCCTTATGATGGAATGAGTTAGGACCTTTGCCAATGTGATTCAAAAGAGCACATTCTTTTCCACTATTTACTTTCTTCCAATTCCTGAAACCATTCTCAATAAAAGCATTTGAACCCGTATTGATTGAAGGTTCCTTAGCAAAAAGAAAGCACGGAAAACAATATATAGCATCATCTTCTATAGAATATTCTAACCAAGATGGGAACAATTTAAACCATGAAGCTTGAAAGCGACGATGACTTTTATCACCAGAAAATGGATAATTATCAAGAATTGGCTGATTTGGCCCAACTTTAATATAAGCCCGACGGATTTCATCTCTTTTATTTGGAGGAAACTTCCAAATCATTGGTCGCATTCCAGGATCTCTTTCCAAACGAAAAACATCCAGTTGATTTGGAAGAAGTCGTGGACGCTTTGAGCTATTCAATGAAGAACTTGAAGTAATGAAATTTGATGACCCCTCAAGTATTGGAGTAGTAATAGTAGAAGCATCTTCATTCTCTTGATCTTTTCTTTTAAAAAATGTATCAATGGTTTTGAACTTACTCATAATTCAAATGGCCAAATAAGTTCCTATAATTTAAAATATATTTAGCAAAAAGTATAAATTACAGTCTAAATCTTTATAAAATATAAAAATTATATTTCAATTTAAAATAAAATATTAAAATTCAGAACAATAATACTAACATCTTAGTATAAATAATATAAAATTGTAATTAAATAGTTAACTAATAAAAAAAACTAAATATACAAACTAACATATAATAACATAAACTTAATTAACAAATAATAATAAATTAACTAATTAAGTAAATAACTAAATATATAAAAAAGAATAAAAATAGAACCTTTTTTGAGAAAGAGGAGTGAAAAATCACTTGTTAAACTACTCTTTTTTTTTAATCTGCAAAAAACAAAAAAAAAGAGTTAAAAAGGTAAAATTGTAAAAGATAAGAAGATTAAAGAGATAAAGAAGAAGAAGAATAGAAAAAATTGTTACCTAAATTTTTTGAAAGCCAAGGTGGGAAGAGAGGGAGAGGAAGAGACCGGTTGTATGTTGAAAAATAGAAAAAGGGGATTGGGGAACTGATTAGTGATTATACGTTGGGAAATAAAAAAGAGATAAGGATTGGAAAATAGAAAAGGGATAGGGAATGGGCAGACGGGCTATTGGGCTGGGTTTTGTAGAAATTAAAAGTGAGAGGAGGAGGAAGATTGGAAAAGATAAAACAAAAAGAGAGGGGGGCTGAGAAATAAAAAAAAGGGGATCAGACTTTTTTTTTTTTTTTTTGAATAAAAGCTAAAATTTTGGGGGGGGGGGCATTGCCCCCCTTTGTTTATACCTACCTGCGCCCCTGGTGCAGAAAGAACTTCGTGCATGTATGAGAAAGAGGGTGAAGAACATTTCTCTTTTTCATCAACTGCATCAGTTTTTAATTATTTTAATTTTAGTTTAGTTAAAATGGTTCGTAATTTTATATTAGTTGTAAAGCATATTATTGAATATCTAGATCATTCTCGATATGTAAGTCTTTTATTTTTTTATTAGTATATTATTATATTGTTTTTGTTAATATTATTATTATTATAACTAAGTCATTTTAACAACCAAATCCAATCAAATTAGTTTAAACCTAACAAAAATTAATTTCATTAGTGAGAACATGAATATACACTCCAATTCTTATTTTCACAATCAAATTTAGCATCCAAATAAAAACAAGAAAACTAAACTAAAGAACTTTTTTTTTAAATATTGGGTCAAAGGTGGTGTTACCCACCAAAATGACCGAATAGGAGAGTTTAATAGCGCTATAGGAGCCGTCAGATGCCACAAGGAAGACGTCGACGCCATTATGTGAAAAATGTCACTGACGTGTTGATCAAAACGTAACTGACGTTTTGTTGTGCATGATCAACACGTGACAGGTTTCTCTCTCTTCCTACACGTTGATGAAAATGCCAACTCCTTTCTTCCTTCATTCTTTCTTCTTCAGTCCATAGTCTCCATTATTCATTTTGTTTGAAGAAGTTGGAAGTTGTCATTTTACTTACCCCACATTCCTACAACAAAAAAAATGGCAGCCCCACATTCACGCAACAAGAAAAACGGCAACCGGTCAAAGATAGAAAAAGGTTAGTATTTTAAATGTTTTATTAGTAGTTAGTTAGGACTAATCTTATTGTTTTGAACTAAAAGTTAAAATAACAGTATATAATATTTTTAAAATAATTTTTTGATTACGTAGATAAATAAATTAATTATTAGTTGATTAGGAGTAGTTAAAAAATATATTTTCTTTGTTATAGTTATAATAATAGTATTAATTAATTGTAAGCGTTGATAAATTATCCTTAGTGTATATTATTCGTTGAATGTTAGTATATATTTTTTTAATTTTAATTTTGTTTAATTAATTTTTTTAAAAAACAGAATTTTTATTAATTTTAGTTTGATTTTATATAATTTATGTGAAAAATTTGCCGCTTTAGAATTTTAGTTTTGTTTTAATTTTTACTTTTTTGAAAAACATATGCTTTTAATAATTTTAGTTATATTTTAAATAATTTATTAGAAAAAAATTTAATAATTTTAGTTCTATTTAAAATATTAGATGTTTCAATTTTTATTAGTTTAAATTTCTAGTTAATTTATATGTGTAGTGCCTGTAGTTTTTAATGATAAAATTGAATTATTATTAATTATTAATGTATATACCGTTACGTTTTTTATTTTAATTAAACAAAATCATTGTTATTAAATTTTAGTATGTTTAATAATTTTAGACATTTCTGTAATATATATTGAAAAATAATGGAAACATATTTAGATTCGATAATTAGTAATTCTTAGGATATGTGTTTAGTAAATAGATTAAGAGTTATTATTATTATTATTTTCAATAAAAAAGAAAAAAATATAAGTAATTTCTTTCTATATTATTTTAGTGTAGCATTAAAGATAAAAATGGGAAAGCGTGACATCACAGACGTGCATATATCAAAATATTTTTAACATCTTGTATATGTAAGTAATTTTTGTGTTTACTGTTGTGCTTAATAATTAATAATTCAATTAGTAATTATAAATTATTTGGATTTTTAATAATTATTAATTATATTGTTACTAAATCGAGTATTAATTTAGTAATATTGACTAGTTCTGGTTATTGATGGTTAGTTATATTTTTGTTTTCAGGGTTTAAGAAATTTGCACACTAGACACTTACACCAAATAGACTCATATAATGCTAGGGTGGAAGAACAACTCAGAGAGAGTGGATTCTATCATGTATCTCAAATTGGAAGGATCATGTCTCACGGTCCCACTATAAACGCACTAGTTGAAAGGTGGCGGCCTGAGACGCACACGTTTCATCTTCCACACGGTGAGTGCACGATTACGTTGGAGGACGTCGCCATGATTTTTGGACTCCGAACTCACGGCTTGCCAGTTACTGGATCAATTGACCACAGCACAAGTGGATTAGAGAACGATTGCATGATCTAATTTGATATTGCTCCTGGCCCGAACGACCATAGAGGAAGCGAAGTCCAAGTTAACATGGTTCCGCACCCTAAAGCGGCGCCAACATTTGACTGACGTAGTAAGTAGGAAAATTTATGTAAAATGACACATAATGTGTCTATTTGGAACAACGTTATTTAGTGACAAGTCTGGAATCAGTGTGCACTGGAAGTATTTTCCGTTGCTTCGTGACTTTTCTCAGATTCACAAGTTTAGTTGGGGTTCAGCTTGCCTTGCACACATGTATCGATCCTTATATCGGGCATCTAGGTATGATTGCAAGGACATTGATGGTCCTATCCCATTGCTCCTTGTATGGGCATGGTTATGAATGCCGTCAATAGGACCACTGCCGATGGATACTAGCTTTCCACTTGCTCACAAGTAAAATTTAGCTAAGATGTGGATTTAGTGATTTTTACTGTAGTAACTGATATTACGAATCACTTATGATTTAATTTGATGACATTGTGGTTGATGGTTGGAATGATTTATGAATTGAGGGAACCCTTAAGGGTGGTTAAGTCCACTTTTAGGGGGAGGTTATGTCCAAATTTTTATAAAAATATGCGTTGTTGCAGTATGCCAGGTGGAATGATTATCAATCAGCTATCGAGCAGTATAAAGATTGGACAACTGCTGACGTCAGGAGAAGGTTGGACGATCTTTCTCCAGACGGGGTATATGTTTCGTCATTTAGATTTGATGTTATGCTATATTAAATTCATGATTGTTCATTTATAACTTTGAGATTTGATGTGTTTTTACAGTTTGTGTGGGATGCATACAGTCCCAGCCGGATTGCGCCGCATCTTATTCCATTTAAGATCAACGATGGTGCAGATCTCTGGAGTGCGACTATGACTTTAATATGCTTTGAGACTGTGGAGTGGCATCCTACTGATAGGGTCAGAAGACAATTTGGCTTTCATCAAGACCCGCCAGTTGAACCTATGAAACTCGGCGCGTCCCACAACATAGTGCTGACGGGACCCAAAAACAAGAACTGGGGCGTAGAACACGAAAAATGGATCTCACAGTGGTTAAACAGTGCTGCATCCGTATTGACCGATGCACATGGCGACCATTATCAACCTTCTGAGTAGTACATGGACTGGTATGTTCATAATTTTGGTCATCACCTGCGTCTCTCCGAGCATGCCAATGAAGACCAACAACCACAGCAAGAGCAATCACATCAACAAGAGCAACCAGCTCAGCAACAACACCCATCACGACAAGATCAACAACCATATTCACAACCATATACATACCCACCGTATTTGTACCTACCACATCCACAAGCATATGCATACCCACCATGCGCATAACCATATTCACAACCTTTCACTCAGCCTGTTATATCATATCCACCATACTCATAGGAATATGCGCAACCTTTCACTCAGCCTACCATACAGCCATACACATAGCCCTCTACGATGCACAAGGAATACATACCGACCCAGGCACCGCACTATTCATTGACACAAATACTAGGGATATCGACACATGATGAGGAATAGTATAGGCATATTATTGATTGGGTTCTGGGTCCTGAGTCATCTTAGTGGGTAAATAATTTATTCTCTAACGAGGACCCTATACTGGTGCCGGTGCCTCAAGAGGGTCCTGGTCGATTATCTTTGGATGCAAGCCATCCACCGCGGTCTTTTTCTGAGCACTCTATGCTGAGGAGCTCTGTTGATTCTGGTAGGAGTGTCCATAGGGAATTGGATGTCGACAGACTCCAACACGGATTTCTATGCCCAAAGAGGATGAGGAGGAGACTGACAATGTGATTGACGAGACTTGTGCAAGGGAGCATGAAGTCGATCAGCTTGGTTTAGTTCCTGATGTGGTTGATGAGGTTGGTACAAGTGATGAAATGGTTGACGAAGCTGGTGCAGGTAATTTGATTGTTATGCATTGAATGGGATTGATATTTATGTTTATGAGACATTATTTAGTGATATAGTAGTAACATTGTGTTAAATTGTTTTTGGCTGTTGATTTAGATTTGCTATTCACCCTATTGTTTTTTTATTATGGTTGGTATTCATTTTATTGATACATGAGTATTGACTAGGGCTAATTTTTGTTATCATTCAGGTGCCCAGGATAAGGGGTATGACCTTAGGATTGACCCAGCTCGTAAAAGTGCCTCTAGATGGTCTCCGTCAACCATCAAAAAGAGGGTAAAAAAAGGATGTTCCAAAATGAAACGAAGCATGAAGAAAACTTTCTCTAAATGAACCATTGTACTAATATTTGTTATACATATATAGAGAGACCATTGTTTAATGATAGTGTACACTAGGGTTTAGATTGTTGTGAACATGGTTGATGAATTGTTGAGATTGAAAGAACCCTAAAGGGTGGTTAAGTCCATTTTTAGAAGAGGTTATGTCCAAATTTTTTAAAAATGTTAGGGTTTAACTATTGAATTGTGTGAAATGTGACTTGAAAGAACCAAACTTCAACTAAATATCACCTAAACAAGTTAAATGGAAAACACTAAAAAAGAGATTAAATCAATTACATGGATACAACTAAAAATAAGAGCAAGTGAGTTAAATGGATACAACTGAATATAAGAGTAAATAACATAAATGGGGACAACAAAAATTAGCCAAGATGACAACTACTCATTCGAAGCCAAACCACTAGCACCAGCTCCTCCACGATGCGAGCATCTACTTCAGCTGTGACCCTCACCACTACAAAGTCTACAACGTCTAGGACCACGTAAATCACGCACATCCATTTCATTCAAGAAGCGTGTTTTTTTTAGGACGACCTTTGGCCACTCGCCTGAGGTGAGGATTGGGTACTAGTCGTGGTCCTTGATACACAGGCCATGTTGTTGGATTTTCTAGTGGCCTAAATCGGGTTCTATACACCTTTCGGATCTCTGCCATTGTATATACCTCATGCATATACTGCTTCCAATCTAGACGCTGGTTTGCACAACAGGCAAAAACATGGTGACAAGAAATTCGATCAGCCTGAAACTCACCACAATCGCAATGTCTTAGACGCAGATTTACTACAAACTCTAAACCGCTGGCATCTCCCGTACTTCAAAAACATCGTTATGCCTGTCAAATAAATTAACTTGGATATTTCCTGATGCCGTTTGATTAAACTGGATTTTCTCAGTTGCATACTCAGAGAATAGATGATCTACACTTATACGAGCTTCGGCCTCGGCCCTCTTCCTTGTGAACAAGGTATTAAGTCTGTAAAAAGTTGCTTTGACAAGGGCTGTCACAAGAAGATTACGTGCTCCTTTCAAAACTTCCTTAATGCACTCCACTAGGTTAGTGGTCATGTGTCCCCAGCAATGTCCTTTATCATATGCCAAGGAATATTGCGATCGAGGAATATTGTCGAGCCACTGCTTGTAAGCCACACCCCGCTCACAATATCTCTCGTAATGCATGTTGAATTCACGGACTATTCTAGAATAGCCTGCCATAAGAGAACAATGAAATCCAGATAATACCATCAGTTTGTTGTTAAATTTTCACCATCGGCCACAAACTGCATAAAATGTAAATAATTTATTTACCTATGTTGACAATCAGCTTATGCATTTGTGGTGCTTTGAACCTTCTCAAGAAGTTAGAAGCTATGTGTCTGATGCAAAACATGTGAATAGCCCTCGGGTATTACCATGCTCCATCACTACAACCTACCGCTGAGATAATAGACTCATGTCGATCAAAGATAAGACCAACACCATCTCGATTAACTACATCCGTTCGTAGATGGCTAAGAAAAAAGTGCCAAGCATCGGCGGTCTCACCCTCGACTATGGCAAATGCAAGAGGCACGATATTTCTATTTACATCTTGTAATACCGCAACCAAGAGAGCCCCTTTATATTTTCCATACAAGTGTGTGCCGTCTACCTGTACCAGCGGCTTGCAGCTTCTGAATGCTTTAATACAAGGATAGAAAGCCCAAAAGACTCGCGTCAAAATCCTAAGATCCTCAACCAACTCATCCCCTCAGTAAGCATATGCAGTTTCGTACTCAATAGCTGCTGATGGTTCTTTTGCAACCATTGCTTCAAACCATGTCGGCAAAGCTTCATAAGAAGCTTCCCACCCACCAAATATTTTCTCAACTGCTTTTTGCTTGGCCAACCATGCTTTGTAATAACTTATTATATAGTTGAATGGTGGACGAAATTGTGATCACTACAACTCAAATAATCCAAAAACTTGGTGCTCAACACCATGGCATAAACACAACTTCGCACAACTAACCAGCAAGTGTACTGGGTCGTCCAAGTAATAAACCTTACGCGAGTAAGGGTCGATCCCACAGAGATTGTTGGTATGAAGCAAGCTATGGTCACCTTGTAAATCTTAGTCAGGCAAACTCAAATGGATATGGGTGATATACGAATAAAACATAAAGATAAAGATAGAGATACTTATGTAATTCATTGGTGGGAATTTCAGATAAGCGTATGAAGATGCTTGGTCCCTTCCGTCTCTCTGCTTTCCTACTGTCTTCATCCAATCCTTCTTACTCCTTTCCATGGCAAGCTTATGCAAGGGTTTCACCGTTGTCAGTGGCTACCTCCCATCCTCTCAGTGGAAATGTTCAACGCACCCTGTCACGGCACGGCTATCCATCTGTCGGTTCTCAATCAGGCCGGAATAGAATCCAGTGATTCTTTTACGTCTGTCACTAACGCCCCGCCCTCAGGAGTTTGAAGCTCGTCACAGTCATTCAATCATTGAATCCTACTCAGAATACCACAGACAAGGTTAGACCTTCCGGATTCTCTTGAATGCCGCCATCAGTTCTAGCCTATACCACGAAGACTCTGATCTCACGGAATGGCTGGCTCGGTTGTCAGGCGAGCGCTCGGTTGTCAGGCGATCAACCATGCGTCGTGTATCAGGAATCCAAGAGATATCCACCCAATCTAAGGTAGAACGGAGGTGGTTGTCAGGCACACGTTTATAGGTGAGAATGATGATGAGTGTCACGGATCATCACATTCATCAAGTTGAAGAACAAGTGATATCTTAGAACAAGAACAAGCAGAATTGAATAGAAGAACAATAGTAATTGCATTAATACTCGAGGTACAGCAGAGCTCCACACCTTAATCTATGGTGTGTAGAAACTCCACCGTTGAAAATACATAAGAACAAGGTCTAGGCATGGCCGAATGGCCAGCCTCCCAATGATCTAAGATAGCATCAGAACAAAGATAACTACCAAGATATCTAAATACAATAGTAAAAGGTCCTACTTATAGAGAACTAGTAGCCTAGGGTTTACAGAGATGAGTAAATGACATAAAAATCCACTTCCGGGCCCACTTGGTGTGTGCTTGGGCTGAGCATTGAAGCATTTTCGTATAGAGACTCTTCTTGGAGTTAAACACCAGCTTTTATGCCAGTTTGGGCGTTTAACTCCCATCCTTGTGCCAGTTCCGACGTTTAACGCTGGGAATTCTGAGGGTGACTTTGAACGCCGGTTTGGGCCATCAAATCTTGGGCAAAGTATGGACTATCATATATTGCTGGAAAGCACAGGATGTCTACTTTCCAACGCCGTTGAGAGCGCGCCAATTTGGCTTCTGTAGCTCCAGAAAATTCACTTTGAGTGCAGAGAGGTCAGAATCCAACAGCATCTGCAGTCCTTTTTAGTCTCTGAATCAGATTTTTGCTCAGGTCCCTCAATTTCAGCCAGAAAATACCTAAAATCACAGAAAAACACACAAACTCATAGTAAAGTCCAGAAAAGTGAATTTTAACTAAAAACTAATAAAAATATACTAAAAACTAACTAGATCATACTAAAAACATACTAAAAACAATGCCAAAAAGCGTACAAATTATCCGCTCATCATTGAACTTCGACTGCACTTAGCAATTACAGATTTTACCTTGAGAGATGGGTCGGCTTCAACCAATGATTTTATCACTTCTGCAATTATACCAGAGTCTAGTTTGGCATGATCTTGAGAGATGGTAGATTTGATGCACGTGTGACTACCGTTATACCTCCTTATCACCCAACAATACTGTCTTTTTATAAAACTAACTCTGATAAGCCAATCACAACTTGTTCCGTAATGTACGCATTTAGCATAAAATATCGTCGGTTCAGATTCATACACCCTATAATCGATGCCCCTCTGAATGGTATACTCTTTAACTGCTGCAATCACAGCTTATCTAAAGTTAAACTCCATTCCAACGACGAATTCACCATCTACAACAACAGCAGGAACTACACGAATAATAATAATAATAATAATAATAATAATAATAATAATAATAATATTTATAATAATTAGTGTTAATTATAATAACAATAACGTACCAATACTAATAATAATTCAAATAATTCTTGTAACAACAACAACAACAACAACAACAACAACAACAATAATAATAATAATAATAATAATTTCTATAATCCCCGTTTCATAATAATAACAATAACAATAATAATTCAAATATTCTTAACAACAACAATAATAATAATAATAAAATTACCTGTATTGACATATTCAAGAAATTTTGGATCATGCATGGCATCAAGATTCAAAGTATGCATAAACGATGGTTCTCCCGATGAATGTTGATCCACTAGTACATTAGCAACATTTGCTACATCTCTCTCAACTGATATATCATCTTCTTCCATATCTTCAGTTGGACCAACAATTTCATAATTACCTTCAAACTCTTCATCACTTTCGGTATTATAACCCATCCAGTCTATATTGGGTTCTGGAAAATCAATATCTTCAATTTCTTCGAACTCAACATATAACTTGATAAGTGAGGCTCGTGCTCTAGTTTGATGGTAGGTCGAAAACATTCCTTGTATACTAGCTTCATCAGCCACGTGCATTATTTGAAATTGAACGAAACCACCAAATACTAACATAGGCTGCCTATATAAAATATTGGTCACTCTCTTCAGGCCTTGCTGACCTACACTCTAACAGAGTACACTCTTAAGTCCTTCATATGTTATTGAAAGAGGAACAACAATAACACATGGATTCTCACACAAAAAACTCGCACCCTCATGTGTATCATACAAAATCTGACCATTGAAATATATTCTTAAACTAACATAACTCTCCATTTTATACACTAGTTACATTTATCCACAACTTATTTTACTCAACAAATGCGGAGCAACTTCAACTGCTAAAGAATGAAAAACAACTTCAGTAGCTAAAGAAGTAAGAACAACTTCAACTGCTAAAGAAGAAAGACCTCTAAGCTCTCTGAAAATTTGAAGGCAAATAACTTTATGTTGTTCACTTTCTATTCTACTCAACGTGTTTTTCGCATAACACTAGCATATCTTATATAGCTAATTTTATATTTTTTTATTCATACTTGTACTAAACGTCACCACTGTTTTGACCATTTTCAACGGTAAAATTTGTTTCAACATAAA
The DNA here is from genome assembly GCF_003086295.3 of Arachis hypogaea. Taxonomy (NCBI): domain Eukaryota; kingdom Viridiplantae; phylum Streptophyta; class Magnoliopsida; order Fabales; family Fabaceae; genus Arachis; species Arachis hypogaea. Next base: position 20,200,454 of record NC_092038.1, on the reverse strand, counting down.
ATGGTACCGCCTTTTTTTATTTTTAAATTAAAAAAATTTTGCCCCCTGGACAAAACGGTAACACCGTTTCCAGCGTTGCTCATTTTTTTAATTATTTATTTCTAACAAAACGGTAGTACTGTTTTGGTTTTATTCATTAAAAAAATTTAAATCAAATACAAAACGTTTTCACTGTTTTGTATCTTCTAACAAAAAAAATCTTTTTTTCCCATAACAGTGTTAAACTTACCTAAAAAAAATATTAAAGAAAAACACACACCTTTTCACAATATTTTAAAAACTCAATGCAATATGAATCCATGAATCCAATTACCAGCATAAATATGACTATATGAGCTTGTTCGACCTATTCTTATACAAAATAAAATTTTTATACTTTGTTAAAGAAAAAGCTATCTTAATTGTTAGAATACTAAGCTCATCGAACGCTATATGACCCGGAAAGAATTAGAACTAAAGATAAAGCGATATAGGACTACTTCAAAGTGCTTTAATTTTCTTTTTCTCAATTTTGAATTTTGAGTGAATGAGTGACTGAGAGTTTTGTGTTGTTTATATGTTTTTGTTCGGGTTGGGTCATTTTTTGGGTCGTATTTTTTTTCTTAGATGGATTATGTATATCAACAACAGCATTGTTGTCAAAATTGAACCAATAATCAATTTGGTGAAACTATTAGGTTAATGGATTAGTGGTTCAACCGATGGGTTAATGATCGAACTATTTAATTCGGTAATAGTTAAACAAATATATAAAATTATAATACAATATTTATTAAAAAATAAAAATTAGTGTTTAATATTTTATATTATTTAAATTTAAATAAATTATATATAAATTTTATTAGCTCATTGCTTTAACGTGATATATATAATTTATATAAATAATTAGTCTTTAATTTAAAGGGTCTAATCTAAAAAAATTAAAAAAATTTATTAAATATAAATAAAATTAAAAGTAAAAATAATTTATTGATAAAAAAAATAAGAAACAATCAAAATTTTAAAAGAGAATACAGGTTGATTTACATGAGTAAATATGTACGTGAGGTTAAAATTATTCTAGTAAAATCTCATTTACCCATATGAACTAATGTAAGGTTTGTTGAGTTAAGAAATTAACTAAATTAATTATTGATGACAAACATTATTTTTGGCAAAATAAATAATTAGAGTTGTTTAATTAATAAATATACATTGCTAATTATTTATGTTATGTTGCAGGCCATAATTCAAGTTAAGCAGCCCAAATGGTATGAAAATAATATAGCAAGGCTGATGGGTAAATAAACTAGCACAGCCCAAAAGAAACAAAGCCAAAGGATCCAATAGGCCAAACGGGTTGCTTAATAAAAACTGGATCCAAGCCCGTATCCATCCCACAAAGCTTCTCTTGTAAGATTGAATTCTTCACTCCTCTAAAGTAAGCAACGTTCCTCTCCTCTCAAATCAAGTCAAATCATGGCATCAGATTAGTAATTGTGGATGACTACACTAGGTTTGGCTGGGTTTTATTTCTTGCACACAAAAATGAAGCCTTTTCGGCCTTTGAACCTTTTTGCAAGAAAATTCAAAATGAAAAGGATTTGAAAATCTCTTCTATAAGAAGTGATCATGGAACTGAATTTGAAAATAATTTGTTTGAATCCTTTTGTGAGAAATTTGGAATATCTCACAACTTTTCTTGTCCAAGAACACCACAACAAAATGGTGTTGTGGAAAGAAGAAATAGAAGCATACAAGAGATGACAAGAGCCATGCTTTGTGAAAGTAATGTTCCGAAATTCCTTTGGGCTGAAACGGTTAACACAGCTTGCCACATTTTAAATAGAACAATCATAAAGAAATTTTTGAAGAAAACCCCTTATGAACTTTGGAAAGGCTACCCACCAAACTAAGATTACTTGCACATCTTTGGATGCAAATGTTTTGTTTTAAATAACAAAGAAAATTTGGGAAAATTTGATCCAAAGGCTTATGAGTGCTTGTTTGTAGGATATTCCGCAACTAGTAAAGCATATAAGGTTTATCATCAAGATGCTAGAATTATTGAAGAGTCCATACATGTTACATTCTGTGATACTAACTTGGTGCAAAGCATTTTGGAAGATGGTGATGCAGGAAATCAAGCTCAAAAGGAGGATGAAACAGCTCAGAATCATGGAAAAGAAAATTCTGGACAAGCTGAACCAGAAACAGCAAATGCTGAAAATTCAAGAGACAATTCCATTTTGTCTCATGAATCTGAAGGAAATTCTGCAGATGGCAGCACACAGAATCCCTTGGTGACTGAATCTGCATCCAAGCCCACCAAACCTCGTGAATGGAGATTCTTGAAGAATTATCCTGAGAAATTTGTCATTGGGGACGTCTCTCATGGAGTGCAAACTAGGTCCTCCGCTAGAAAGGCAAATGAAGGTTCAAACTTTGCCCTTATTTCACAAATAGAGCCTCAAAACGTCAAGGAAGTCCTTAGTGACCCCTCTTGGATTAAAGCTATGGAGGATGAGCTTATTGAGTTTGAAAAGAACCAAGTGTGGACGTTGGTTCCAAGGCCAAGTGGAAAGAAAGTAACCAGCACCAAGTGGATATTCCGGAACAAGCTGGGAGAAGATGGTAGCATTGCAAGAAACAAGGCAAGGCTAGTGGCACAAGGATATGACCAAGAAGAAGGAATAGACTTTGATGAATCCTTTGCCCCTGTTGCCCGAATGGAAGCCATAAGACTTCTCTTAGCCTATGCTGCATTTTGTGGTTTTAAATTATACCAAATGGATGTGAAATGTGTATTTTTAAATGGTGTGATAGATAGAGAGGTATATGTGGAGCAGCCCCCTGGTTTTGAAAATAAAGAACATTCTAATCATGTTTTTACATTGTCTAAAGCTCTCTATGGTTTAAGACAAGCTCCTAGAGCTTGGTATGAGAGACTTAGCTCTTTTCTTTTGAAAAATGGTTTTCAAAAAGGCACCACTGATACAACTCTATTTATCAAGAACTATAATGATTCTTTTATTTTAGTCCAAATATATGTTGATGACATTATTTTTGGATCAGCAAATGAATCCCTTTGTACTGAATTTGGAAAGCTCATGACAAGCGAATTTGACATGAGTATGATGGGTGAACTTAATTTTTTCCTTGGGTTGCAAATTAAACAAACTGAAAACGGTATTTTCATTCATCAAGAAAAGTATGCCAAGGAATTAGTTAAGAAATTTGGTATGGAAAATGCCAAACCCATGGGAACTCCCATGCATCCTAATTCTAAATTAGATAAGGGAGAAACTGAGAAACATGTTGATGAGACTAGGTATAGAGGGATGATCGGTTCTCTTATGTATCTAACTTCCTCTAGACCCGATATTGTGCAAAGTGTTGGATTGTGTTCTAGGTTCCAATCCAAACCTAAACAGTCACATCTTTCTGCAGTTAAAATGATCATTAGATATGTTCACGGCACATCCAATTTTGGTCTCTAGTATCCTAAGATTGATGATTTTTCTGCAGTTGGTTATTGTGATGCAGATTTTGCTGGTGATAGAGTTGACAGTAAGAGCACTTCTAGTTTATGATGCTTCCTTGGAAAGTCCTTAAATATTTGGTCAAATAAGAAGCAACCAACAGTGGCCTTATCCACTGCAGAGGCTGAGTATATAACTGCTTCTTCTTGTTGTTCTCAGCTTTTTTGGTTAAAAACACAGCTTGCTGATTACAAGTTAAATGCTGAAAATATTCCCTTAATGTGTGATAATATGAGTGCCATCAATATTTCTAAAAATCCAGTTTTGCACTCTAGGACAAAGCATATTGAAGTGAAATTTCACTCAATAAGAGAACATGTCCAAAAGGGGATATTAGCATTCAATTTGTTAAATCTGAGGAGCAATTAGCAGATATTTTTACAAAACCATTAGCTGAGGATAGATTCTGCATGCTTAGGACCTGTCTAGGCATTTTGAGCTATAATTTTCTGTTTGAATAGTGCTGATATATTTGCTGGAGCTTTTTTTTGTCTCATAAACAGGTATGAGACAATTCTGGGCAGATGATGAATGTTTCCTTCAAGACAGCGTGTTCTGGACTTGCTTAAAGTGAAACTCAATCTGGGCCAACTTCAAGATTCAGATCAAGAGTGGTCCAAATGTATTTCATTAAATCCAAATCACTTCAAGGCCCAAACATGAATGTCACAAATTTTTTAATTTTAGTGGCCTGTGTGTTTATTTTATTTTTGTCCAAAAGGGATTTTCAGTGTGATTTGTTTTTTTTAAGATTTTGAAAATTTAAAATTAATTTTTAAATCAAATCAAATCTTTCTTTTATGATGTCATGTCTTGTCAAGTCTTTTCAATTGGTGATGCAGTTGCGTGGTTTTGAAAACTTGCTTTTGGGTTCAGTTACCAACACTCCCTCTCTTTCCTCCATAACTTCTCCTCAACCCTTCGGTTTCTTCCCTCTCACACCACTCTCTCTTCCATCAAAAGCATCAATTTAACCAAAATGGGGAAGAAAGTCATTGCCAAAAGAGAACCTCGTGAGAAAATCCATAAACTTCCAGGTTTTCCTAGACCATCAACCCGTTCTCAAGACACCACCTTCACTCCATCACCTTCTCCTCCTACCTCTCCTCCTCGCTGTGACCCCATGGCTCAGACCAAGAACACTCCAAGGTATCCTGCTCCTGCCAAACCAACGCCACCATCGAAGGCAACGCCATCCAAACCAAGCTCCACAAAATCTAGTTCATCCAAGGGCAAGCGTCCTACTGTTGAAGAACCTGTTCCTGAGCCTGCAAAACCTAAGTCAAGGTCTGTTCCTGTGCGTTCACAAAGAGGTAACCCTCATCACCCTCTCAAATATGTTAGCGAACCAGACATTGATCCCTTTGCTCACAAATCACACTTCATGACATCTCACTCAGACTATAACCCTCACCGTTTCAAATCTGCCATGAACCATGACTTTTATAAGGGAGTTATTCAGTACCGTCATCTATGTCCCTCTTTTCTTGCTGATTTACCTGATTTGAAAAAGAAAGGATTTCCTTTTGTTGAAAATCTGGAATTTTTAGACTGGAATCACCTTTTCAAAATCAAAAAACCACTATATCCTAAGTTAGTCAAAAAATTTTATGCAAACATAACTTACCATGAAGGAAGTGTGCATTCTTATGTTAAGGGCAGAGACATTATCTTGAATAATGAGACAATCAGTGACTCCTTGAAGTACACTGATGTAGGGCCGTGTGCTTATACATCTGTGAAGTGGGATGAAGGTGTTGGTATCTCTTACCATGATGCTCTTGCTCACATTTGTGAACATGTTTCTTTAATTGATGGCATCACACCCACTCACAAAGTCCTAGGATATGAACGTGCTCAGTTGCATCGTATTATCAACCACATTTTAATTCCTCAAAGTGGTTAATATCAAAGGGTTTCTTACACGGACACACTTGTTTTGTATGCCCTAATCACTAAAACAGAAATCTCTTTTGCCTATTTGATGGCTAGATACATGTTTGATTCTGTTAGAAGTGTGTGAAGGATAAAGCACTACCTTATGGCATGTTTTTGACTTGCATATTTGAGACTTTTGGTGTTGACTTGTCAAATGAGGCTTATGAAAATAAACATTCATACCTAAAAGGGGGTGGTTCAGTGAAACAGCAAAAAGGGCCAACTAGATCTGAGAGAGTGGTCTTAGATGATGATGATGAAGAGTATATACCAGATGACTCTCCTCCTCCTTCCACTGAGGGTACTTCCATTTCCACCGGGAAGAAATCAGCTCTGCTGAATGTGGTCAAAGATGTTACTCAAGAGTTTGTCTCCCAATCAAATCATTTGATTGCCATGAGTAAGGAACAAAGAAAGCTAGCTAGCAAGCATGAGAACTTCCTGAAGAAATCAAGAGATAGGGTGGCTGTGCTTATGAAATTCATTGATAACATGAATGAGGATGAAGATCAGGCCACTGAGGATGAAGAGGAAGCTGGATCAGAAGGGGATAATTCTGATGCCTAGAATTTGTCTCATGAAAACTGCTGCTGCTGCTCTCTTTTTGTCTCATGATTTCTGTTTCTTTTGTTAATTTTGCACTGTTTTATTTTGGATGACTGTAATAACTTTTGATTTTACTGCACTTTTGACAGTTTATTTAGTGCTTTGTTATGTACTCTAAGTCTTTCCTGCAGGGTACAATACTTTCTTTTTGTTAGTCTTTTTATCATCCGCCCTTGATGACAAAAGGGGGAGTAATAGGAGCAATAGCAATAGCTGTTTGATTATTTTTTGAACTTTGTTTGATATTGTGAACTGTTGTGAATGAGGCTGGAAACTTTCTTTATGATATGTTGCTATCTGACTCTAACCCTGATGTATTAAAACTTTTTGGCAATTTAAACTGTCACTGTTTGCTATACCTTTGGTTGGTACATAGCATCTGTTTAGTTCCATAGAAGCATATGTAAACAGGAAAGAAGAGAAGAGCACAAATTCAGGGGGAGCTAATCTTGAAAAGGAAAGGGAGAGCAACATAAGAGCAAATAACAAAAATCAAAGGGAGTTTCTATACCTTACTCAATTTACTTCCTTTTTGATAATTGATAAAATTATGTTTGTCATCAAGGGGGAGATTGTTGAGTTAAGAAATTAACTAAATTAATTATTGATGACAAACATTATTTTTGGCAAAATAAATAATTAGAGTTGTTTAATTAATAAATATACATTGCTAATTATTTATGTTATGTTGCAGGCCATAATTCAAGTTAAGCAGCCCAAATGGTATGAAAATAATATAGCAAGGCTGATGGGTAAATAAACTAGCACAGCCCAAAAGAAACAAAGCCAAAGGATCCAATAGGCCAAACGGGTTGCTTAATAAAAACCGGATCCAAGCCCGTATCCATCCCACAAAGCTTCTCTTGTAAGATTGAATTCTTCACTCCTCCAAAGTAGGCAACGTTCCTCTCCTCTCAAATCAAGTCAAATCATGGCATCAGAAAAGTAAGAAAGAGAAAAAGAGAGAAAGGTTCCTCCCTAAGCTAGTAACCAAAGAAGCAAGAGAGAGAGAGAGAGTTGAAGCTTGAAGCACAGAAGCTAAAATAGAAACTCCAAGCTAAATCAAGCGTAAGAAAGGTAATCCATCTCATCTTATATGCATCAGATCTTCATCCTTTCTTCCCAACTCTCTGTTCTATCCGAAAATGGCATTCAAAGGAAAAGTTGATCTCTGTTCTTCACTGCTACAAATCCACGGTCACAAGAGATTCTTGGGGACCAAGTTGCATCTCTATGTTTCAGATTTGGTTGACCATTGGAAAACAATTTTGGTTACTCCTTCATGGCTTTCGGTCAAGTTGGAAAAGTCAGAAGGAAAGGTTCCACTTTCATTATTGAAAAGAAAAAGTGAGCTTGTGGGTTAGTGAAGCTCAAGGCTCAAGATGTTGACCTTGGAAGAAGAACCAAGGAACATGCAAGGAGATAAAAAGAAGCTTGTTGTTCATTCTGAAGCAAGGAGAGATAACCAGTGAACTTGAGGTGTTTGTTCTGAGAGAGCTCTTTGAAGAAGTTCAACTAACTGGACAGTGTAACCTATTCAAAGGTGCATTCCGCCAGTATGAAGAACTAAATCAGAGGCTTGCTAATCTGGTTTTTCGCATAGCACAGAGGCTGTTGATGAAGTCAATCTCCTTCATGTTTTACTGATTGTGATGTACTTTTCTAAGCTTATCTTTCTGTAATTTCTTGAGAGAAAAGGCATTGTGAGAAAGCTTGAGAAAAAGCCAAGAGTTGAAAAAGGCTGAGTAAAACACTTGAGAGAAAAGTCTAGAGTTGTTTTCTGATTTCTTTAGGTTGGTTAAGTGTCTTGTATCTTGTACCTGAAAGGTATCCCTTTCTTAGTTGGGTTAGCACTAAGAGGTATAGTTAGGTATTAGCATAGCCAATGTCAAGTTAGGTGAGAACTTGAGTGTGATAGGATTGGGTCAATCCTGTGTTATTGGTGTATGTAATACTGTTAACTATAGTGAAATTCTTCCATAGTTGTGGAGGAGACTGGATGTAGGTTGCATAGCACAAGGCAACCGAACCAGGATACTTGCTGGTGTTAGCTTCTCTCTTCTCTGCTGTGTTCTGTTTTCTGATATTCATGAGATAAAAATAAATTATCTCATAAATTTTCGCTGCTGAGTTCAAACAGAATCAAAACTGCAAAGTTATTTTAAAAAGGGTAATAACAGCAACTAACAAGGAAGGCATAGATTCAACCCCCATCTCTAAGCCTACCACAACCTTTAAGGTTGCATACTTAGAGCATTCCTCATGTGAACTTGATTATTATATATTTTATTATCTACTTAATATACTAAAATTGGATTTTTTTTCGACTAATTAAAGTGAGGTGTCAATGTTTCATCAACTTTTTTCCCGTCCAAAATGAAAATATTATTCTCTTCTAAATTTATTTTAGAAAAATATCTTTATAATTATATTATAATTATATTCTAATTAGCATTTAATGAATAATAATACATGATTATACTAATTTAGAAAAATATCTTATTATAATTATATAAAATTAATATTTAATACATTATCAACTAATAGAATGAGGTGTTAATTTCTCATGAATTTATTTTTCCTCCAAAATGAAAGAACTATTTTCTCTTCTAAATTTATTAGAAAAATATCTTTATTATAATTATATTACAATTATATTACAATTAGCATTTAATGAATAATGTATGATTATACTAATTTAGGAAAATATATTTATTACTTAGCAATTACAGATTTTACCTTGAGAGATGGGTCGGCTTCAACCAATGATTTTATCACTTCTGCAATTATACCAGAGTCTAGTTTGGCATGATCTTGAGAGATGGTAGATCTGATGCACGTGTGACTACCGTTATATCTCCTTATCACCCAACAATATTGTCTTTTTATAAGACTAACTCTGATAAGCCAATCACAACTTGTTCCGTAATGTACGCATTTAGCATAAAATATCGTCGGTTCAGATTCATACACCCTATAATCGATGCCCCTCTGAATGGTATACTCTTTAACTGCTGCAATCACAGCTTCTCTAGAGTTAAACTCCATTTCAACGACGAATTCACCATCTACAACAACAGCAGAAACTACACGAATAATAATAATAATAATAATAATAATAATAATAATAATAATAATAATTTCTATAACCTCCGTTACATAATAATAATACTAATAATAATATTTATAATAATTAGTGTTAATTATAATAACAATAACGTACCAATACTAATAATAATTCAAATAATTCTTGTAACACATAATAATAATAATAATAATAATAATAATAATAATAATAATAATAATAATAATAATAATAATAATTTCTATAATCACCGTTGCATAATAATAATAATAATAATAATAATAATAATAATAATAATAATTCAAATATTCTTAACAACAACAATAATAATAATAATAATAAAATTAACTGTATTGTTATATTCAAGAAATTTCGGATCATGCATGGCATCAAGATTCAAAGTATGCATAAACGATCGATGAATGTTGATCCACTAGTACATTAGCAACATCTGCTACATTTCTCTCAACTGATATATCATCTTCTTTCATATCTTCAGTTGGACCAACAATTTCATAATTACCTTCAAACTCTTCATCACTTTCGGTATTATAACCTATCCAGTCTATATTGGGTTCTGGAAAATCAATATCTTCAATTTCTTCAAACTCAACATATAACTTGATAAGTGAGGCTCGTGCTCTAGTTTGATGGTAGGTCAAAATATTCCTTGTATACTAGCTTCATCAGCCACGTGCATTATTTGAAATTGAATGAAACCACCAAATACTAACACAGGCTGCCTATATAAAATATTGGTCACTCTCTTTTGGCCTTGCTGACCTACACTCTGACAGAGTACACTCTTAAGTCCTTCATATGTTATTGAAAGAGGAACAACAATAACACATGAATTCTCACACAAAAAACTCACACCCTCATGTGTATCATACAAAATCTGACCATTGAAATATATTCTTAAACTAACATAACTCTCCATTTTATACACTAGTTACATTTATCCACAACTTATTTTACTCAACAAATGCAGAGCAACTTTAACTGCTAAAGAATGAAAAACAACTTCAGTAGCTAAAGAAGTAAGAACAACTTCAACTCTTAAAGAAGAAAGACCTCTAAGCTCTCTGAAAATTTGAAGGCAAATAACTTTATGTTGTTCACTTTCTACTCTACTCAACGTGTTTCTCGCATAACACTAGCATATCTTATATAGCTAATTTTATATTTTTTTATTCATACTTGTACTAAACGTCACCACCGTTTTGACCATTCTCAACGGTAAAATTTGTTTCAGCATAAAACGGTACCGCCGTTTTTTATTTTTAAATTAAAAAAATTTTGCCCTCTGGACAAAACGGTAGCACCGTTTCCAACTTTGCTCATTTTTTTAATTATTTATTTCTAACAAAATAGTAGTACTGTTTTGGTTTTATTCATTAAAAAAATTTAAATCAAATACAAAACGTCTTCACCGTTTTGTATCTTCTAACAAAAAAATTCCTTTTTTCCCATAACAGTGTTAAACTCACTTAAAAAAAAATATTAAAGAAAAACACACACCTTTTCATAATATTTTAAAAACTCAATGCAATATGAATCCATGAATCCAATTACCAGCATAAATATGATTATATGAGCTTGCTCCACCCATTCTTATACAAAATAAAATTTTTATACTTTGTTAAAGAAAAAGCTATCTTAATTGTTAGAATACTAAGCTCATCGAACGCTATATGACCCTAAAAGAATTAGAACTAAAGATAAAGCGATATAGGACTACTTCAAAGTGCTTTAATTTTCTTTTTCTCAATTTTAAATTTTGAGTGAACGAGTGACTGAGAGTTTTGTGTTGTTTATATGTTTTTGTTCGGGTTGGGTCATTTTTTGGGTCGTATTTTTTTTAGATGGATTATGTATATCATCAATAACATTGTTGTCAAAATTGAACCGATATTCAATTTGGTGAAACTATTAGGTTAATGGATTAGTGGTTCAACCGATGGATTAATGATCGAACTATTTAATTTGGTAATAGTTAAACAAATATATAAAATTATAATACAATATTTATTAAAAAATAAAAATTAGTATTTACTATTTTATATTATTTAAATTTAAATAAATTATATAAATTTTATTAGCTTATTGCTTTAACGTGATATATATAATTTATATAAATAATTAATCTTTAATTTAAAGGGTCTAATCTAAAAAAATTAAAAAAAGTTATTAAATATAAATAAAATTAAAAGTAAAAAAAATTATTGATAAAAAAATAAGAAACAATCAAAATTATAAAAGAGAATACAAGTTGATTTACATGAGTAAATATGTACGTGAGGTTAAAATTATTCTAGTAAAATCTCATTTACCCATATGAACTAATGTAAGGTTGCATACTTAGAGCATTCCTCATGTGAACTTGATTATTATATATTTTATTATCTACTTAATATATTAAAATTGGATTTTTTTTCGACTAATTAAAGTGAGGTGTCAATGCTTCATCAACTTTTTTCCCGTTCAAAATGAAAATATTATTCTCTTCTAAATTTATTTTAGAAAAATTATCTTTATAATTATATTATAATTATATTCTAATTAGCATTTAATGAATAATAATGCATGATTATACTAATTTAGAAAAATATCTTATTATAATTATATAAAATTAATATTTAATACATTATCAACTAATAAAATGAGGTGTTAATTTCTCATGAATTTATTTTTCCTCCAAAATGAAAGCATTATTCTCTCTTTTAAATTTATTAGAAAAATATATTTATTATAATTATATTACAATTATATTACAATTAGCATTTAATGAATAATGTATCATTATACTAATTTAGGAAAATATATTTATTACTTAGCAATTACAGATTTTACCTTGAGAGATGGGTCGACTTCAACCAATGATTTTATCACTTCTGCAATTATACCAGGGTCTTGGGTCATTTTGGGTTCGATTTGACCGATTCGGCCCGTTTGACCCAAACTTGGGCCAAATTCTTTGAAATTAGTGTCAAAATTCTTGTTTTAATTGGCTCTTTTTTATTTTACTATAAAATTCACATTTTTAATTTTCTTTATTAGAATTTAATTTATAAGTTAATTATTTGCTAATTTTTTGAGGTTTACATCCTACCCACCTAATTAAGAATTTTTTTTCTCAAAATTCAGTTTTAATTACCTGAAAAGAGGTGTGGGTAGTGCCCTTATTTCAGATTCAATACTTTCCGGTCTTTATCACTTGGTCTCAACGGCTCACCATTCCTAATTTGTTGAGATATCTTCCAAGAAGGTACAACTTCCCTTTTTCAACTATCTAGGCCTTCCCTCTCTCTTTACCTGTTAGCTTCGCGCAGTCAGAATCTTTGTTCGAATTCACAGATCTCTTCTCCATTGTTTCTGTTGTCACACTAAGACTTAGGTGTCGAATCCCCCGGGATTAGTTCGATACCCGAGTGACTAACATATCATGCCACCTTAATGTATAGCCTGGTCATTTTTCCTCCGATAGGTGAAAGGTGGATGGATTTTTGTCATTCGATTCACAATTACCTAATGGTATTAAATCCTTTGATTACTGCTAGAAGTTTTTCTACCGGGGCGTCGTCATGGCATCATAAGGTTGCATCCACCCACGTCTTAAGTCCTTGGTTAATGTATCATTAGGTTCAGATGTGATGAATCTCGACACAAAGGTTGCTTTCTCCTCTCAAAGTTCAAAGACTTGCTATATCAGGGCATCTAAATAATCAGTGCGTATTGACGCATTGATTGAACCACATACAACACGGTAGACAAAATTAAAGCTTCAGATCTCTTCTTGTTGTGGTATACTACTCATTTCATCTTCTGTATTTTAAAAGTTTTGCTCTTAATAAGTTATCTCTCTTATGGCTATTTTTAGGAACTATACAAGATGTTTACTGAGCTCGAGGCAACTCCTGAAAATCATCAAGCTGAGAGACGTTCACATCACACGACCGAAGTTCATACGTAATGAAAAAGGACATCTGGTATAATGACTGTACTATGTCTCAAGATGATAAACAAAATGCACAAGAAGAAAAACCAAGATTCATAGTAAGAGAGGAATTCAATCTTAAAATCGTGAGAGAGAAAATCAAGGAATTTTGAGTCAAGTAAGTCTCAACTGAACTCCGAAGAATACAAATTGCAAAGGTGAGCAACTCCACTCACAACAAATTCCTCAAGTTCAGAATTGACATAAGTATGTTCAGACAAGGTTCATGCAAGTAAGGAGTAAAAATTCAAAAGATGGCCAATTCATTACGAGTGTTGCAACACTTATCGGGTACTCGCCGATTACTTATATTTGTCTTGTATGGCTATATGACGAGAGCTTATAAGGTTGGGAATTAGCGAGTAGGCTTGTGGTAAGATCGGTTCTAGTTTGTTTGATGGCATTGTAAGGGATGAGTTCGTGATTGATTGTGGTGAAAGTTGATTGGATGTGAGTTGAAAACAAGTACACGTTTTCAAGTTAAAATGTGAAGTTGAGGTGTAGAAAAGTTGAATAATTTTAAAAGAATAATCAACTTTAAATGTTAAAAGGGCTTCCAAAAGTAGACAAGCTATGAACTAAGAAGTAGGATCGGGAGAGATACCAAATAGCCAACTATAGTGTTGAAATAAGCTCGAGTAATGAGTATGGAACTGTTTGGGCTGCTGACTTGTGATGTAACCATGGTATACGGACGATTTGACAAAGGTGATATTGTAATTGGCTTTTAGATTGAACTGCAATAAGTTGATTATCGAAAGTCTTTCTGTTGTTATCTTCCTCTTTCTCTGACATCACCAGTATTTCACACTGGGAACACTTAATTGAACGGACTTCGCTTCTATCACCCATCTCATCTGACTCTCTAAGTTCTGTCGATTTTAACGGTGTTATGGTACACAAGGTAACCATGAATGATTCGGTCCTCGTCTCAAATTCTTATCGCTACTCACTCTCTCTCACCACCTGAGTAATTTGCAGCTAAAAGTTAAATCTGTGTCATGCCTCTTCCTTGCAGTTTTGGGTTATTAAGTTTGACACCTACAATTCTAGTTTATTTTAAGTATGGATAAGTGTGATGTCTCACTTCCTATATGCAAATAAAATTTCAGGTATCAGTTTCAGTTTACCTCCTCCTCCTTGTGACCCACCATCACCTTGGGCTCTCCTACGTGGTCAAACTATCGCTCTATGCATTTGATTCTCTTATCTCTAGAAGTCTTGATCATTAGTCCAATGCCAACTAGAAACTTCACTAAACTCTGCAAGTTTTGATGGTAATACCTACTCAGAATGATTTAATTTGGTTCTAAGTCCTATACTAGGTTTGATATTTCACTGTTAGGTCTTTCTTCCCTATCTTAGGCTATAAATAATCATGGTATCCTAGAATGATACATTTCTCCTTAAATTCAATCATTGCAATTATCTTAACCTGGTGATTGTGATCGATTTGCATCATGAGTTTCCACCATGTGGACTAGGACAATCCTTAACTAGATGCCCAGGTGATCTGCACCGGTAACACAAACCTTGCTTGTTTTTATGCTACCTATTAGGTCGGTAGTTCTCAGTCCTCTTGAATTCTTGACTCCTTGGTGCCAAGTTATGATGGTGGTCTCTTCGGTGGGACTCCCAGTTATCATTCTTTGCCACGGTTGCATTCCTCACACATTCTTCAGCTATTCGGCTCTTGTTCACAAGTTCAGAAAACACCCTGATCTCCATCGGTGCAACAAAGTTCAGAATACCACTCCGAAGGCCCCCCTCGTACTTAATGCACTTCCATTCCGCAAAATCCTCAGGTGCACCTTGGCAAATGCGAGAAAATCGGCACAGTTCTTCAAATTTGTTAGTATACTCAGCAACAGTCATTTGGCCTTGTTTTTATTGAAGCAGTTCAAGTTCTTTGGCGTTTCTGATTGAGCTTGGAAAATATTTTCTATAAAATTCTGTGTGAAACACTTCCCAAGTGATTACAACACCGTTTGGCTGCAGGATACACTCAGTCCCTTGCCACTAGTGCTAGGCATCGCCTTGCAGCTGATAAGTCCCAAATTCAACCCACTGTTCTTCGGGAACCTGCTGAGCCTGCAGTGCCCGCTCCATTGCCTGAATCCAGTTGTCTGCTTCAGTGGGGTTTAAAGTTCCTCTGAAGTTCGGAGGGTGCACCTTCAGAAAAGAGGAAAGTCTCATAGGGCCGTCTTCGCCATTATTTCCATTGTTCCCATTGTTCATCTGGTTTCCCAACGCTTCGGCGGTCTCCTGCATAGCTGCAGCCATGTTTCCCAGAGTAGCCATGAAGTCTACAGGGTCACCCCTGTCAGTTCAGGATTAGCGTTGCCTATTCTACCTCTGCCTCGCCCGCGACCGCGTCCGCGAGTCGACATCTAGTCCCTATACACACCAAACAAGTGATATCAAATTGATCAGTCTCAATATCGCCAGTCTAGTTCTTCAAGTGTCAAATGCTTACTCATGAACGTTTATGCTATGTATATCAGTCAGATATCCTAATAGCATATAGACACATACACAAAGAATGCACAAAAGGATAATCAGTCCGTCCCTCAGGCTCTATAGGAACGAACTGCTCTTATACCATAATGTAACACCCAACCACATAGAGCTTTACACCTAGGATGTAAAACAAAGGTGGCGAGGCGCTACGACCTCTAAAAATAAATAAAATATATACACATAATAACAGAAAGAATATAATAAACTAGGAGCCTTGAAAAGTAGGTGAAACAAAAATCACGAAAATAAAAACGCAATGCTTAGAAAACGTGATTACGTGCGTGTGAAGAAAACTAAGGTTTAAAAGCATAACTAAATAGGAAATAGGAATAGAGAGACAAGAAAACGATATAACAAGCTCCTAACTCAGCCTGTGAAGCTAAGGCTGGCTGGAGAATATTCACATACATATATAAATACCCCAAAATCCAAAATACAAAAATAAACATCTAAGAGGTACAAAAGTAAAACATAAATACATAGGGAGAATCTACACACATATATATATAACAAAACAAGTCAGAAATATAAACCCAAAAGCCCACTTCGCTGCGGAGAGCTCCAGACACCTAGCGAGGTGCCTCTCAACCTGCATGTGAAAAATACAACATTGTATGGAATGAGAACTGGAGGTTCTCAGCATGGTAAAAGTGTCACGCACATAATATATAAGATCCTGGAAATGCCAAAGGCAATCCTAGAATGCCGACACTCAGATTATAAAGCTTAAAAGGATTAAATGGAAGCCATAAAAGGTAGTCTTCTAGGATATCTAAGTCTAACTTAACTTAACTGTAACTCTAAGTCTTTCCTCCTTTCCTCTATACCTCCATCTCCGATAATTCTCATAGACAAACAAACAGACAAGGCAAGCACAGGTAGAAAACAAGTAGTTCAAGTAATAATTACAACAATTAGTAGAATATAATCAATTAGGCATTCCCAATTAATGCATAGAAAATAAAGCACACATATGCATATGATGAATATCTATCCTACTGGTCGTGAGCTCACGTGGCGGTTACTTTGCCAGAACCCAACACATCTGATAGCTAACCCAGACATTGGTCTCTAGGTTGTGCATCCCCAGGAGGATCATAAACAAAGGAGAGTGCCTTTCCACATCGAAGGAGTGAGCCTTTCCACCTTCTCCTAGAGGATATACGAAGGAGAGTGCCTTTCCATATCGAAGGAGTGTGCTTTTTCACCTTACAACTAGAGAAGAATGTGGGGGTAACAATACGAATGAGTGTGCCTTTCCACCTTCCCTACATCCACATCATGACAAGAGAGGGAACTTCTGTCCTCAACTTGCCATCCGAACACATTTTCAAATTAATACGCAAGCGAGATCATGCCCAAACCTTGCCATCTTGACCATTTCAGCCACATACACATCTCGACCATTCCGACCACATACAATTATCCCAAATCTCTTCATTTATCATAATCATTTCCTTACATTCATTCTTTATACCCATAGTTTAGCATGGTCTCGTACATACACCTCATATCATTGCAATTTGTAGCTAATTCATCATTTAAGATTATTACTTCACTCTCAAGTTATCACATTTTCCTAGCTTCATCTCATTACTAGACTTACTACTGTAGTTCAGGACTAAAAGAATGAAAATGGAGGTTTAGAAGTTTGAAATTAGGCTTGGAAACACAAAATACAGTTTTGCTGAAATAGGGGAAACGCATGCGCATGGGCCATGCGTACATGTGGAAGTCCACTGCTGAGGTGCCATGCGTATGTGTGGGCCACGCGTGCGCGTGGGAGTGCATTTGGCCCATTTCGTGTACGCATCCCTCTTTATGCGTACGCATACAAACCAGGTAGTAGTGTTTATTCGCGAAGGGGGTATATTTGTACGCAAAATTATCATGTCATGCGTACGCGTAATTTCAATTTTTAACTTCAAACTTCTGATACGTATAACTTTTTCGTTTCGAATCTTTTTTCTTCTATTCTTTGAACAGCGTAAACTTCACGAACCCAATTTTCATATAAAACAAATTTGAAATCATTTGGGGGTCCGAAAGCCAAGTTATGGCTCAACAAAGTTTACTTAAAAATCAAGTTCTTATTCAAAACCTCAAACCTCCATTTTTACCACAACAAACTCAATACTATCATTCTTAGGCATACAACCAACACCACAACCACCACCATATCTTACCATATCTCAAATCAACAATGTCACTCATGTATCAATCTCTCAAATACATCAACAAAATCATAATTCACCCCTCCTAAACATATACATTCATGTATCAAACCATTAATCATCAATACATACTCAATCCAAAACTTACCAATTTTGTACCAAGCATTCTCAACTTTCTTATTCAAGACACAATTCATCAATCCACCACTTCTAACCAATTCTCAATTGAATAACTCAATCTCATTAATCACCAATAATTATAATTCAATATCATCACATGCAACTTTTATGATTCATCAACAAAGACATCAATTTCACCCTCAAAACCAATGGCAACATAATTCATACCATTCACTATAACCAATCAACAACAACACAATTCAATTCCTAACCTATGGTCATCTAGCCTAAGTTTTCACAAAATATTATATGTTAAATACGCGAAACCTAAACCATACCTTGGCCGATTTGCACGTATTATCCCAAGCAACCATCTTTAGGAGAAAAGGCAAAGATTTAACACCACAATTCAGCTCTAACACCCACCAAGTTTCCAATCAAGCTTCTAATAGCTCCACATCATATATATACACATATACCTACAACATGATTCATATACCCAAATACCAAATTCAATAACTAACCTATAATATCAAGGGATTAGATAGGATTCTTTGAATTCTCACCTTACCCAAGCGTCGTATAAGCAAGAGTGAATATTTTTCTCAAGCCAATCGGATCCTAATACATCAAAGTGGCAAAAATTCAACACCACTTACATAATTTCAAAAAATTGGGGAAAGAGAGGCTGAGAGTGATAGAGTGGCTTACCTATAAAATTTTTCTGATGAAATCATAAAACTCGACGAACTGGACGCATGGCTGCAAACAGTGTTGTGATTGGAGTTCGGAGCGAAACGTTATGGTGTTTTGAATTAAATCCAAGGGTTTGGAAACTATCCTCTCCTTCCTTGGTGTTCTTCAACGAGGAACAGCATGAAATGAAGGAGAATGAGCTGAGCTCATTTGACTAATTAAGGTTTGGTTGTGCCTTGGGCCCATTTTGGATTCGGTTTAGCCTGTTCGACCCATATTTGAGTCAAATTTTTTGAAATTAGTGTCAAAATTCTTACTTCTTTAGCTACTGAAGTTCTTTTTCATTCTTTAGCAGTTGAAGTTGCTCCGCATTTTTTGAGTAAAATAAGTTGTGGATAAATGTAACTAGTGTATAAAATGGAGAGTTATTTTAGTTTAAAAATATATTTCAATGGTCAGATTTTGTATGATACACACGAGGGTGTGAGTTTTTTGTGTGAGAATCCATGTGTTATTGTTGTTCCTCTTTCAATAACATATGAAAGACTTAAGAGTGTACTCTGTCAGAGTGTAGGTCAGCAAGGCCTGAAGAGAGTGACCAATATTTTATATAGGCAGCCTGTGTTAGTATTTGGTGGTTTCGTTCAATTTCAAATAATGCACGTGGCTGATGAAGCTAGTATACAAGGAATGTTTTCGACCTACCATCAAACTAGAGCACGAGCCTCACTTATCAAGTTATATGTTGAGTTCGAAGAAATTGAAGATATTGATTTTCCAGAACCCAATATAGACTGGATGGGTTATAATACCAAAAGTGATGAATAGTTTGAAAGTAATTATGAAATTGTTGGTCCAACTGAAGATATGGAAGAAGATGATATATCAGTTGAGAGAGATGTAGCAGATGTTGCTAATGTACTAGTGGATCAACATTCATCGGGAGAACCATCGTTTATGCATACTTTGAATCTTGATGCCATGCATGATCCAAAATTTCTTGAATATGTCAATACAAGTAATTTTATTATTATTATTGTTGTTGTTAAGAATATTTGAATTATTATTAGTATTGTTACGTTGTTATTATTATTATTATTATTATTATTATTATTATTATTATTATTATTATTATTATTATTATTATTATGTGTTACAAGAATTATTTGAATTATTATTAGTATTGGTACGTTATTGTTATTATAATTAACACTAATTATTATAAATATTATTATTAGTATTATTATTATGTAACGGAGGTTATAGAAATTATTATTATTATTATTATTATTATTATTATTATTATTATTATTATTATTATTATTATTATTATTATTATTCGTGTAGTTCCTGCTGTTGTTGTAGATGGTGAATTCGTCGTTGAAATGGAGTTTAACTCTAGAGAAGCTGTGATTGCAGCAGTTAAAGAGTATACCATTCAGAGGGGCATCGATTATAGGGTGTATGAATCTAAACCGACGATATTTTATGCTAAATGCGTACATTACGGAACAAGTTGTGATTGGCTTATCAGAGTTAGTCTTATAAAAAGACAGTATTGTTGGATGATAAGGAGGTATAACGGTAGTCACACGTGCATCAGATCTACCATCTCTCTACACAACATACTTTTCTTTTTCTTTTTCGTGCCATCATTTTGATGGTCTTGTAGCGTGCTTCTTTTTCTCTTCGGTGGCTATGCTTAGCTTCCATGGTTTCTCTGAGTTATGACCGAAGGTTAGAAGCAGAGAGAAAAAAAGGGAAGGTATGAACATTAACTAAAGGATTTAAACAAAATAAATTAAATGTCCACTTCCCTTTTGTTTCTTGGTAGCATGCTTTTCATTAAGGCCATCAATCAAATCAATGAAACTTCCTCTCTCGTAGTTCTAATGTATTTATTAACTTCATTCTAATGAAATTTGAATTCCATCACATGGTGAAGTGTGAGATCCGTTGAAGGCATAAAGTAATAACAACATTTGCTTTCCTGGTTAATTGGTTTCGGATCATACATTGGGTCATGTAGTATCAATATTAATTTGGGCTTATAGCAATAATAGCTCAAATTGGCCCAATTAATATCACAACAATTCAGCCATACTTCATTGAACATCTTTGAATCAAAGCTGAATGAGAAATAAATTCACACTTGGGCTTGTAGCCTTTCTTTTAATTTTTCGGCCCAATAATAAAACCTGTATCACAAAATTATTAATTAACATATAATAAATGAAAATCAAATTAATAATTTTGTAATTAATATAATTAATAATGTTTAGTCATCACAAATATTAATTTAGAGTTTTCCAAACTCATCATGACTTAAAGATTTCATTTGGAGGAGCTTCAGTGAATTTAAAGTAAATGGACTTTAATCGACTGACTCCGCTTGTAATGTTTTGGAAAAGTTAAGGAATTGGTTTTAAGGAATGAAATTAAAAATTATTTTGGTTCAAACGGATGGATTTTCGGTTCTAAATGATTTAGTTTTATTTGGATTTCGCTTGATTTAATTCAAACCACAAAAACATGATTTTTCAAGAATTTTAATAAATTTAAGAAAAGGGATTTAGTTGTTCTCCCTTAGAGACTTGAGACCTTGCCAGAATAATTAATTGATAACTTCGTTTAAAAGTAGTTAAAAGGATGGTTTTAAAGAGGAGGATTTTGAGTCTTTTCAAAGAAAACTTCCATTTGATATGGCTTTGGAAAATTCTGTAAGTTTTTTAGAAAATGTTACATCTAGTAGTTTTCTTTTAAAAAGGGAATTGAGTTTGAGGAAAAGGTGGCTTGGAAGCTTGAAATAGCTTGAGATATGAGAAGAATTTTGAAATTGAGACAAAGATGAGTTTGATTGTTGTTTTCAAAGAAAAGTGATTTGAGAAAAAAGAAATATATGGCATGAATGATGATTTACTTGATGTGAATTGTTGAGAAAGTGTGAAAATGATTATGAATGATTATGAATGAGATGGAATGAATAAATGTGTGTTTGAGATACCTGGGTAGTAGCAAGGATGGTGGTTTGTCCTGCTTGCTCCAAGTTAATGTTTGAGAATGATCATACTTGATTTAAATTGAACAAAAGTATGTTTGTGATGCCTGGGTAGTAGCAAGGATGGAGGTTCGTTCCGCTTGCTCCAGGTTGAGCTTTCAAACACCCATCTGCGTAGTAACTGCAGTAGTGGTTATTCCACTGGTTCTGGGTTAAGCGGGTAGTAGCAAGGGGGTTGTAGCTCAAACCAACTGGCTCTGCATCGGTGTTTCAGTCCATGGTTAGCTAACAGGACGTGTCGGGTTGGCTATATAACCGACAAATGATATCATCAGCCATAGGACAGGCATTCATCATATGTATTTATGTGACATTGTTTGGGTGTGCATATTGTAATTGGTTTATCTATATGAATAACCATGTTTAACTACTAATTGCTCTACTTGATGTAACTGCTTGTTTGTGTTTGAATCTTTTATTTGTGTTTGTGACTGAAATTGGTTGAATTTTGGTGAGTTGCCTGTTGGTTGATTTGTTTGGGCCTAGGGCCGTGATTGATTATATGATGGGCCGGGGGCCGTGTTTGGTTTGTGTTTCTGGTTTAGTAAAGTATGAAAAACTATGCTGGTTCAGCATAGACTTAATGAACCTATGCTTGAAAAAGCTTGGCCATTCATGCTGTCTAGGAAAAACTTTTGAAAAAGTTTTGGATTTTTGAAGAATTGACGGATTTCTCTTTTAAAAAGGATTTCGGGTTTTTGGAACATAGTCTTTGGTTTTAAAAAAGATTCATAAGGCTTCTATTAATCACTGTACTTTAAAGACAATTTTATTTCTACGTATCTTATTATAGGAATTCTCTAACACCATAGTGAGAACCAGTGAGGACGATGTTCTCACTCCCCTACAGGTCTTTTCTTTTTCAGGATATAGACGACGAAGTTTGGAAGAGTTTTACTTTTGTATTTACACGATATTTTTGTGTTGTTTTAGTGATGTTTTCCCTCGCCTTTGACCTTTCACATTTTGTATGAGGGATGGGATCTTGTATTATGTAACGCATGTAAAGTATATATATATATATACTTTGTAAGTAAGGATGTATGTTTTGAAAAATACGGTTTAAGTTTTAAACATGCTCGTATTTTAGTATTAAATAAATTAAGAGTCGTCGTAATACCCGAGCTATCAGAGTGGCGCAGCCGGAAGCGTGACATTCTGATAGTTAGGGTGTTACATTATGGTATCAGAGCAGTCTTTCCTGTAGAGCTAGAGGAATGGACCGACTATGCTTCAATTGCAGACTCTGAGTGTTTGTCATGTAATAGGTCTTATTCTGGTAACGAGAATTAGAGCTGTATGCACATGACGGTCTATTGATTAATGCCATTAGTCTCGCATTGCATAATTCCTGGTATTACGTTTGGCCAGCTTAACACTAGTGAATTATGTATATGAAAGCATTAATGGGTTATCATAGACAATATACGAGTTATA
Source organism: Arachis hypogaea (assembly GCF_003086295.3). Lineage (NCBI taxonomy): Eukaryota > Viridiplantae > Streptophyta > Magnoliopsida > Fabales > Fabaceae > Arachis > Arachis hypogaea. The sequence continues at coordinate 20,177,302 of NC_092038.1, read as the reverse complement.
GACATCACGAATCACGGGTTTTGGGAACATTAGAAATTAATTCTCAAGGTTACTCGGCTATGTGTCTGGTTTTTTGTTGAAGTCATGTGACGTGTTTTTTCATGGTTTATCTTGAATTTCTTGTTTGCTATTTTCTTTTGGAAAGTAGTTTGATTGTTCCAACCCTCTTCCTCTGTTCATATGCTTTCTCCTTTGATTCCAACCGCATATGTTTGCCTAACGTCCTTGGTGTGTTTGCCTTCCTTTGTTTAAACTCTTTTCTTGATCTTTATATTTTTTGGTATAACTTTGGTCTTGTTGAGGTAGTGTATTCCTTTAAGTTCTTATTCTGAGTTCTTTTTAAAGAAATTGTGATTTAACTTTTCTCTTACTTGACTATATCTACAACCATTATTCTTAAAGCCTTTATAAAATCATTTTTGATTCGGTATAACCTTCCCTAAATAGAACTTTGAAATTTTTTTATGCAGTTTAGAAACTATTTACTCCTAATACCTCACCAGTTCTTTTACTTGTTTATGAAAATATACTTATTTTAAAATATATGTATACAACTTGATTTTCTAATAATTATATTACAATTTTATGAATATTTTTGCTTGATTATGTATTTAGATACTCTTCAAAGGAAGATTTTTGTCTCTTTCTAGTTGATTTTCATTTAATAAACTTCACATGAATCTATTTTTAATTTGAATTTGGTTTAGGATAACACGTTAATTAAGCATTCTTTGCTCTTTTGAAAATGTTGGATTCATATATTCCCTTTCAAGAATGGGCCAATTCTTTTTTCGAGCTTTTTACTTCTATGGATGTCATATTTGATTCTGTATTTAATTACTCCCTTACTTTTGTGAACGTCACTGTTAGTCTTAATTTTCCTTCTCTTATGAATCTCACACTCATCCGAGTCAGCTTGACTTTGTTTCCATCTAATGCAGTGTTTTTCCTCTTAATTGTCTTTCTTTAGTCAAAGGTTCTTTCCTGAGAATTTTTTTATTGATTGAGTTGTCTTTCCTTGCACGTTTTGTATTCCTTTGGATCAATTGAAAACTTGTTTGATATTCCAAGACTAGTGAATTTTGTTTGAATTCCCTTGATTTAAAGATCCTTTTTCCATAGGGGCTGATTTCCTTTTAAGTGTACCTTAATCTCTTGAATATTCCTGTGAAGGTGGTAATTTCAAGTATACTTTCGGAGTCTTGTTTTGAGCTATTTTGAAGAAGTTTCAAATTAAAATTTTCTTTCTTGATTGTAACTGAAAGCCATTTATTAAATTTTGATAAGATTGTTTTGACTTAGCGTACTCTTCTTTACGTGAAATTCTAAAAACCTTATCGTGCGTACGCAGAATCCTACTTTTGATAGAAGTGTATTTACAAAATTTTTACCTCAGATTTTTCTTTTCTAAATAGAGTTTGACTCCTTCTATTATTGCTAAAACTTTCATACACATTTGATTGAATACGAACCTTAAGAAATTTTTGAATGAACCTATGATTTTCCTCCGAGTTTTATGCATACTTTTGGTTAATTTGTGCACATTTTCTTTGAGAATGTGAAATGATTTTTAAAAAAGTTTCCATTCTTTATGAGCAATGCGTTTGAAGGTATTCTTAATTCTAACTCAAATCTTATAAACTTTGTCTTAAGTTTAAGGCATTCTTCTTCTATAAACTTCACACTTCTTTGATTCAACTTGATTTTGTTCAAATTACAACACTACTTTTCTTTTTATTATTCCCATCAGATTTCATTGATCGGGAGTCATTCTCGGGATTGCCAAACTAATTTCCTTTCTGGCACTTTCTATTCCTTGTGCATCCCTGATTAGTTGTAATCTCAACAATCCTTTCAAGCTCTTGCGGATTTTGTCTTTGTCGCTTGTCCTTTTCCAAGGTCTTGTATCCTTCTGAATAAGCGCGAGAATTGGTTTCGCGTACATTCCTCCTGTTGGCATATGGGCGCGCACGCGGCGAGTGCGCGTCCACGCGGATTGAGTTGGGCTAGGGGCTTAAAGTTGGCCCAGATCCAGCATAACTCTCTGGGGGCTTGGCTCAAAAGTTGCAGCAGCAGATCGACGCGGGCGTTGCAGGTACGCGTCCGCGTGAACTTTCATGTTCTCATAATCTGCGCGCACGCACGTAGTGCGCGTCAGCATGGGTCAGGTTGGGCTCATGGCATAGTGGTTGCCCAAGAGAGGCCCAACTCTCTGGAATGTGGGTGGTGGTGCATCCGCACAGGGACGCGTGCGCGTACATGGTGCGCGCGCGTCCACCTTTTTTTTTCAGAAAAAATTATGCTCAAGTACTCCCCATACTGTTCACAACTCCTTATGCATCTACTACAAAACACAAAAGTGCAATTCACAAAAATGCAATATGATATTATTCATCTACTACTAAACACAACATACATGTGACTAAGCTAACAATTAAGTTGTACAAACAAATTTATGTGAAACACCTACCTACAATGGTAACTCAAATCACTTATTAAGCAAATTTAAAAGAGAGTGGAAAGAGTTTACCATGGTGGGGTGTCTGCCACCTAGCACTTTTAGTTTAAGTCCTTAAGTTGGACATGTTGAGGTGCTTATTGTCATGGTGGCTTATGCTTGTACTCATCCTTGAATCTCCAAGGATCCATGCTTCTCAATTGGTTGACAGAATTTCCAACCATCTTCACCAAGCGTGGGCAAAGTTCAGCCCAAGATATGAGTTCCCATAATCGGTCTTCACATAGCAAATCGGGATCCCATATCTTATCTTCACACCCATCCGTTAGTTGAGTTTCATGATTTTGTCGTACGGGTGGTTGACATAAGGGTGATTGACACATAGAATTCTCTTTAACATACCAAGCCTTCCGTTGAAACCCTTGTAAAGTGGCATTCTTCCAATCATCGTTCCTATACCTTGAAGCTTTGACCTTAATGAGCCTAATTCCTAACTTGCAACCACTACACAACTCATTCTTGCTTTTAATTCCACAAAGAGCTCTAAGTTGTCCATCCGTTTCAATCAAACCATATTCAAGCGAGAAAGTAAAGCTTATGGATAAGAATTTTACCCACTTGAATGTTGTGTTGGATGGTGACTCGGGAAGGGAGACCTCCCCACACTTAGACAATGCAAGGTCTACTTATTTAGGCTCTTCTTTGGTTGTTTCCACCTCTTCACAAGCTTCTTCAATTTCAACCTTTTCCCCTTTTTCACTTGGCTTGGTGTTGTCTTCAAGAACTTTGATTTCTTGCCTAATGGGGGGTGATTCAATTTTCGATAGGAATTCATTGATGAATGAATCCATCTCTTGATCAACCTCTTCATATTCTTCAATTTCAATGTACACCATGCCAATGTTCTCTCCTTGGTAGATCTCTTTCTCATTGCTCACCAAGGGTATGGGAGGTTGTGCACACTCTTCTATAGTTTCAACTTCATGTCCAATGGGAGAGAATTCGATTGTAGATAGAAATTCATCCATGATTGAATCCATTTCTTGATAAGCTTCTTCCAAATCTCCAACGATGATATGCCTTGGAGGTTGCGCACCCTCCTCAACATCAATATCAAGCTTCTTGGAAGAGTTCTCCATGATGCTACATTCCCATGGACTTTCAATATCTCCTAAATCTTCAACCACTTCTTCCTTTTCTTCAATGATCATAGGCTCCTCCAATTGTTCTAGCACAAAATTTGACTCCTCCTTTTCCACCGAATTTTTCAATTTCTCCTTCATGCTTTGCTCTTATTTTAACCTTTCACATGTGGTCACGGAAGTACCTTGAGTCTTCAAACATTGGTGGGCTAAAGTATGCACCACCTTGGTCAAATTGGTCACAAACTCAAGTGTATCCCGCTTCATGGCTTCTTGTCCTTGAAGTAACAAAGTGAGAGGATCGTCTATTGGGGTTTGGGGTGAGTAAGAAGGTTCATTATTTTGGAGAGAGGGCTCATGGTAGGAAGGGGGTTCCTCTTGGTAAAATTGTGGAGATGGTGTGTATTGAGGTGGTTCTTGGGAGTAATCTTGATAGGGTTGTGGTGGTTCTAAAGGTTCTTGCTCATAATGGTCACAAGGATGTGGTATGGGTGATTGGTCATATGGTTGATATGGATTATAGGAAGGTGCTTGATGTGGAGAGGCATGTGAGTATGGTTGAGGTTTATGTTGAGGATATGGTTCATAGGCATATGGTGGTGGTTCTTGAAAGTCACAAGGTGATTCACCATAGCCATTGGAGTATGCATCATAGAATGGCTCTTCTTCATAGTGCATTGATGGAGGTTGTTGCCATGAGGATTGATCATATGCATATGGTTCCTCCCACCTTTGATTGTCCCATCCTTGATACACATCCTCATTGAGGCTCTCATTTCCTACACATAATTAGAACCAAACTCATAGCCATAGTGAGAATTCATAATGGAAAAGCAAAAATAAAACTAACAAAAACTAGAAAACAAGCAAAAGACAATCATATTCACACTATTCACATATGTACAATAACCAGTAACATAACACCATTGCAAGTCCCCGGCAACGGCGCCATTTTGATGATTAGATTTTTGACGGTTTAGAATTTCTCAAATAAAATCTCGTCGAAGTATAGTTTCTAAACCAAGCAATAATCCTTTCATACAAAAAGTTGTTTGTCACTAAAATAAACCCCTAAATTTATAAACCGAAGTATTGAACCTCGGGTCGTTCTCCCTAGGAATTACAATAAAGTGTCTTGTTATTGGTTGTGAGTTGTTTTGGGGTTTTTGAGATTTTAGACAAGAAATATAAATGGCAAAGAAAATAAACTAACAACTAATAAAACTCTTGGCAAGATATGAGAACTAGAAGTTCTATCCTAGTTATCCTTCTCAATTGTGATGAGAATTGTGTATTGCTCCCACTTAGTTAACCTCTAACCATGGAGAAAAGTCAAGTGGATGAATCAATTTGATTCCTCAAGTCCTAATCAACTCCTAAAGGAAAGACTAGCTTTAGAGGCATTCAAATCAATTAGCAACTTCTAATTATCAATCAACAAAGGAATTAGATAACTCAAGAGTCACTAATTACTCTACCTAGGCCAAGAGGAACAAAACCTACACTAAAATCCAACCAAGCATTTTATCAAACACTTGGAAGGCATATAAGAAAAGCATAGTGAATTGATAACAAGAATAAAATCTAACAACAATTATTGCAAAGAATTAACAACAACAATCAAGGAAATCACAATTATCATGAATTACCTCAAATTGCATTATTGAAAGAAAACAAAGGAACAACAATCTATCCAAAACAAAATGAAGAATTACAATCATTAAAGCACATAACTAGAAAGAGGAGGAGGAGAAGATTAAGAATTGGTAAAGGAAAAGTGAATCAAAGCATGAATTAAACCTAGATCTAAGAAGAGAGATTAACCTAAACCTAATCCTAATTCTAGAGAGAAGTGAGAGCTTCTCTCTCTAACTCTAAACTAATCGTAATTATGCTATATGCTAGATTGATTAGATTCCTCCCTTCCCCTTAATCCTTCATCCTTTTTTTCCTTTCTCCTAGCAATTGGCGCCCAAATTGGGTTCAGAAACCCTCTCAAATCGCCAGACACGTGTTGCATTAATGAAGTCATGTGCTGTCATCGACGCATGCGCGCACGGTACGCGTGCGCGTCCCTGGCCGATTCTGCAATGTGCGCACGGGCGCCTTGTACGCGTGCGCGTGCAAGGCTGACTTTGCTTCTTTGACTTTTTATGCTTCTCTCCACTTGTATGCTTTTTTCCTTGCTCCCTTGATCCATGACTAGCCTATTTCAACCTGAGATTACTAGCAAACATATCAAGGCATCTTATGGAATCAAAGAGGAACTAGAATTCATCAAAATAAGGCTTAAAAGCATGTTTTTACGCTTAAGCACAAATACGGGAGAGATTACAAAACCATGCCAATTCATAGGTTAAATGCGAGAAAAGGTTATCAAAACACTCTAAATTCAATACAAGATAAACCCTAAAAATGGGGTTTATCAAGGAGCTTATTAGTGCCTGAAATGATAGTAGAAATCACAGAGCAGATAAAGAAGATTTGAAGCCGGATGCTTGTCGCTCAGAACCGTCAAAAGAGCTATGTCGACCAAAGGCGGAAGCCTTTGGAGTTTGAGGAAGAAAATCATGTCTTTCTGAAGGTTTCTCCAACAACCGGAGTGGGAAGGGTAATCAAGATGAAGAAACTGAATCCCCGTTACATCGGACCATTTGGGATCCTAAAGAGAATTGGACCAGTAGCTTATAGGATCGCTTTATTGCCGCATCTTTCGAACCTGAATGACGTGTTTCATGTGTCGCAGCTTCGAAAGTATACTCCTGATGCAGGTCATGTCCTGGATCCAGAATCGGTTTAAGTAAGAGAAGACCCGACGCTTTTAGTTATCCCGATTAAGATCGATGACACCAGTATCAAGCATTTGCGCGGGAAGGATGTATTATTGGTGAAAGTAGCTTGGAGTTAGGTTGGTGTTGAAGTGCATACTTAGGAGTTCGAATTGGATATGCGGAAGGACTACCCACACCTCTTTTCAGGTAACTAAATCTGAATTTTGAAGGCAAAATTCCTAATTAGGTGGCTAGGATGTAAACCCCGTAAAATTAGCGAATAATTAACCAATAAATTAAATTTTAATAAAATAAATTAGAAATGTAAATTTTATAGTAAAATAAGATAGAACTAATTAAAATAAGAATTTTAACGCTAATTTCAAAGAATTTGGCCCAAGATTGGGCCGAACGGGACAAACCGGTCAATCCGGGCCCGAAATGGGCCCAAGGCCCAACCCTTTGAGCTCTATGAATCTATTGGAACAATTTCATAGGTAAGCCTCACTTTCACTCCAGTTTCTCTACTCCTTTGATTTTCAAAAATTATTAGAGTAGTGTTGAGATTTTGTTTCTCTGATGGATTAGGATCTGATTAGCTTGAGAAAAATATTCACTCTAGCTTATGTGACACTTGGGTAAGGTGAGGATCCAAGAACTCTAGCTAATTCTTTGAATTTATTTATTGGGTATTAAGTTTTGGATATATATATATATATATATATATATATATATATTGGAGCTTGAATTGTAGGCATTGGAAACTTAGTGGAGGTTGGTGTCAATGCTTTGATGATTTTGGACCGTTGGGACTGTGTTTGGCTTTGGTGGGTTGCCTTGGGAAAGACGTGAAAATCGGCCAAGACATGGTTTAGGTTTCACGTATTTACTATATAATGTTCTATGAAAACTTAGGCTAGACAACCTTAGGATAGGAATGAATGCTTGAGTATGTAAATTGTTTAGTACTTTAAATGATATATCTTGAACAAGGGTGAGTTTTGGTCTATTGTTAATATTGGTGTTGGAATTTTAAATGATAAATTGATGATGCTTGATGAGGTAGAAGGATGAATATGAGTTTGTGGTGGTTTGTTGATGAATCTTGTTGAAGTAATGAATGTTTGGTATAAGATTATGTATATATTGAGGTTTAATTGATTGAGGTAGGATGTGGAGGTTTTGGCATTTTAAATGGTATATTGCTGTGTTAAATATGTGTAAAGGAAGTAGAAGTTGAGTTTGGTTTTTTTGAAAATTGAGGTTTGAGGTTTTTGTGAAAATTTTTGGCCAAACTTTGGCAAGCCATAACTCAGCTTCCAGACCTTAAAATTGTTTCAAACCTGTTTTATATGAAAATTAGGTCCGTGAAGTTTACGCCGTTCGAAGAACGGATGGAAAATGATTTAAAACAAAAACGTTATGCGCGTCGGAAGTTTGGGGTTCAAAACTAAAATTCTGCAGATTTTCAAACTTAGCCATTTTTCTGATCAGAACTCAGTGTATGCATACGCATACCCTTCATTCGCGAAGGTTCGCTTCTGCCTCGAGTACATGCGTACGCGGACAAGGCTATGTGTACACGAAATGGGCCAAAATGTCCGCCCATGCGTACGCGTGACCTAAGGTTTCTGCGTACGCGTACCTCCTCATATGCGGTCATGCGTTTCTGTTTGATGCGCATGCGTACGCGGGAAAGGAGCTGTATACGCGTGGCCCCTGTTTCAGCAAAAATGAATTTTTGTGTTTTAAAGTTCAAATTTCAATCTCTAAACCTCTATTTTCATTCTTTTAACCCTAAATCTCGTTGATAATCCTAGTAATAAAATGAAGTTTGGAAATGGAGATAACTTGGGGGTGAAGTAAGGTTGGAAATTGATGAATTATAGATGGAAATGTGAATACTTGGAGTGCATATGGTGCTATGACTCTAATGATATGAATATGCTATGTTTACAAATGATTATGATTGATTATTGGATTATGCACTCAATTATATGAAATACGAGTTTCTTTGGGTAAAGTACCATGGCTTGCCATCACATGTTCCAGGTTGAGACTCGATACTCTGTTGACCCTACATTGTAAGAGGTGACCGGGCACTTATAAATTCCCAGGAAGGTTGACCCCCATTGAGTAAAGTTTTATATATGTATGAATTAAGAATATTAAGAGAAAAAGTTATGCATAGACTCATGGGAATGCGCGACAGGAACAGTCTAGGGTTTGGCAGCCGGACTTGTCAGGTTGGCTTGATAACCGACAGATGAGACTCATCTACCATAGGACAGACATACATCATGTACATATTGTTTGTTTTGCTTGTTTGTGCATTAATTGAGAATGCCTAAGTGAATTATTATGTTAATTGTTATATTTGCTAATTGCAGTACTTGTATACTAGCTGTGTTTGCCCTTGCTTGCTTGTTTGTCTGTGCAGTATGACTGGTGTTGGAGGATTGGAGGAAAGGTGGGGAAGTTAGGGAGTTTAAACTAGTTTAAGGTTTGGTTAAGTTAGAATCTTAGAAGACCACTCGTTATGGTTTCTATTTTAGTACGTTAAGCTTTATAATCTGAGTGTTAGCATTCTACGATTGCCTCTGGCATTCCCAAGACCTTATATCTTATGTGTGTAGTACCTTTCCATGCTGAGAACCTCTGGTTCTCATCCCATACTATGTTGTTATTTTTCAGATGCAGATCGAGAGACACTTCGCTAGACTTCTAGAGTTCTGCAGTGAAGTGGTTTCTGGGATTTTATTTTGGTGTATAGTTTGTTTAAACTTATGTACTTAACTCTCTAAACAGCTTGCTTTATTTTATACTTCTTAAAGGATTAAGGAGAACTAGGGTTTATATATGTATTTTAGACTCCGGATTATGTATATATGTATGTAAATATTTTCTGGCCAACCTTAGCTTTGCAGGCTGAGTTAGGAGCTTGTTGTTTTGTATTCTTGACCCTCTATTCCTACTTTCTGTTTAGTTATGCTTACGAACCTTAGTTTTCTTCGCACGCAAGTAATCTTATTTCCTGAGCATTGCGCTTTTTATTTTGCGATTTTGCTTTATCCGCTTTTCAAGACTCCTCGTATATTGTATCTTTTTTCAATATTATTATGTATATATTTTATTTTAGAGGTCGTAATACCACCCACCTCTGTTTTACGGCTTAAGCGTAAAGTTCTGTGTGGTAGTGTGTTAGAGGGTTCTTCTGTGAAAAAAATGCAAAAATCATAACAAAAAAAAAACCAAAATAAAAACTCAACACAAACAATGAATTTCATTGATACAATACACAGTGATTACTTCAATAATCCAAAAAACAGAGGCACTCATCAACTTTGAGGTACCAAATTGTTTAATCAACAAGAATGAAACCCTAACTCTAGAAACGGTTTTCAAGTTCCAGCAAAAAAACAAAAAACAACCCATGACAAACCAAATTTAAAAATGCCACAATCCTACAACAGGTTTAGTAACAACAAAAAAAGGAAGAAAAACCATACATTCAGAATAGTCAAATTTCAAGAAGAAAACGAAAAAATCAAAACCAAACAATAAAACAAAGACTAAACACAAACAAAAGATAAAGAAATATACACAATAGAATCCTTTAATAATCAGAAAAACAGAGCCCTTGATCATTTTTCATGAATCAAGAAAAACTAAAAGTCTAAAACCCTAACCCCACAAAATATTTTTAGTTTTAGGAAAAAAAACACTAATAAGAAATAGATTTTATCAATGGCACAACCCTAACAACAACTTTAGTAACTAGAAAAAATAGAAAAATACCTTTAATAGCGACGAAAATGTCGATTACGTCTTCAACACTGTGCCGAAGCCATTCCTCAATGACGAACTCACGAACAAAACCCGCCAGAAGCTTTAATCAGCAGCGATGAATGCTTCTTCATCTTCTCCTCAGCAACATTGAACTGGAAGTTAGGGCTTAAATGTTACAGAAAGTGAATGAAGTGAGAGGGATATTGAAACAATGGCCAAAACAGTGTTGTTTGAATCCATGGCTTTGACACTAGAAACTATGTCGTTTTAACGCTGATGCGTAACTTAACGGGTCAGGTAAGCTTTTGTTAACGTCGTTCATAATAACATGAACAGAAGAACTAACGTGATTAAATTTAAATTTTTTAAGAACAAATTTGATTAACAAAATCATTCGATGCCCAAATTGAAGATCGCGTGATCTTTAAAGAACCAATTTGATCATTTACTCAATATAGTAACCATTACTACGAAAAATGAAAGAATATAATAGAGTAAAAAGTTGTGTTTTAATTATCTCAATGAACTACTGTAATAAATTTAAGATGCAATTCATCACTCATCATATATGCTAACACATAAAAGACACAACTACTAATTGCTAAATAAATAAATAAATAATAAAAGATATGCCACCACTAAAAAAAACGTTGAATACCATTAGAATTTTTGTCGAATTTAGCAGTAAAATTATTGGCGAATTTATTGGTAGATTTTGCAATAAATTATTGGGTAAAAAAGTTATCGGCAGATTCTTTTTTCTGACAATAAATTCGCCGATAATAATTGGATAAAAAAGAGGAGAAAAATTAGCGCGAATATTATCGGCGGATAAATCCGACAGTAACCCTAATTAATGTAACACTGCATTTTGGTCACTCGCAAAGTGTTGCCGTCGGATATTTGACAGCAAATTTGACGGTAATATTCGGCCTAAATTTGAATTGCAAACCCTTTCTCCCTCATTTTCGAACTACTCTCCGGCAGTGTTACCTTCTCTTCTCCCCCCCCCCCCCAAAACGAACTACCTCTGGCAGCCCCATCGACTAGCGTCGGCCACCACCAACAGCGTCCAAAGACAACGTGAACTCAACTGGTGCTCCTTGCGCCGCATTGGTCGCTCTGTCACTGCCGTTTTCGTTGCTCCTGCCTGCCACCACTGCTGATGCCGCCACTATTTCCTTTATCGCCGGAGCTGCCTCTTTCCTCCCTCCAGGTAGGTTGTCATCCTCCCTCCTCTTCCTATTATTTTCTTGCAATTTATTTAAAAAATCCTAATGCAACCAGCCATTCCGATTTTTCACTGCGACCGTCCGTGCTGCCACTATGTCGAAAAAATCCTCCATGCCACCATTGTGTCTATTTTGCCCTTGTTCAACAGTTGCCCCAAAGATACGACTTTGTTGCTTTTGGTGAATGGCTTTTGTTTGAGATTTATGAATATGGCAACAATTTTAGATTCTGTGAATATTTTGAGAATTAAAAAAAAAAAGAACCAGTTTCATAAATCTGAAATTGTTTGAAGCCCGAATGAACTTTGTGCATAGTTTGGGTAAAATAACACTGTCTGTTGATTTATAAAATCACATTCTTAAATTGAATGGTTTTCTTTTTTATGCATCCCTTTTAGAATTAATTTGGCAGTGCTCACTCTCCAGTATTTGCGTTTTAAATTTGAAGTTGAGAATTTAACTTTGTTAAAAGAATAGCTACTTGAAAATGAAGTTTAATTAGACAATGCTTACTCTCTGACATTTGTTTATTTTCTTTCAAAAAAAGGAAGAATTGATGGTATTCTTGTCGATGATACCCAGGTAAGTGTTACTTATATTGCAAATATGTAATGCTAGTTCACCCTTGTAGCTATCAATTCGCTATTGCTTGTCTAATTCCAAAAACCTGTAGATCAATTTTAATGTTACCAGAGCTATATGTAGTCAATTTTGTACTTTGGAGTTCCTACGTAATTTACCACTCACTTGTATCACACTCAACGTTTAAGACTGAATATTATATTGAACTATACTCTTGAGACATGCATCCTATTCTGAAATTGCATGCTTAAAGAATCCATTTTCATTCTTTTTTGTTAGATTATTTTCTAAGTAAAGAAGCTACGATACAAGAAAATATTGAATTATTATAATGAACTAAAGTGATCAGTTATGTGCATATATCATGAAGTAAAAGAAACCGTTCATTTGTTCAGCTTTTTCGCTTAAGTTTGAATGCCTTGATTAGTAGATTCAATAGGATTTTTGGTGCTTATGATAAGGAATGACCGTGTAAACTTTTTGAAAATTTTGACAAAGATTTAAGAGTTTCTAATTTAAAAAGAATATCTTTTAATTAGTTTTAGACTTTGGGTGACTTGGTTAGCTGCATGATTAATAAAAGCATTGATAAACAATATAGAAGGTAATTAAAAACAACAATTACATGATTTGAAGCAAACAATAATTAATCTTTATAAGAAAGTATAAACAGAGCAGGGAAGAGCAAGATTTTCTGTTGTCTCCATTTTGTTATATTTTGTCATGATATCTATAGGCATAGTTTAAAGGAGGTTCTTGATGCCCCAAATGTTATGAATATGATTAAAGATACTAAGACAGCACAAGAGATGCCATGATAATCAAATTATTGAACATAATACACTTATTCATTTGGCCATGCTCAATGATTTTCAAATATTATTTATTTTATAATCTGTTGAGACTGGAACTAAATTATTTGCTTTCTCTTTTTCTTTAGGTTGGAACTATGAATGATTTTTATGACATGCTTTCAAATGTCAGGTTTCATTCTTCAGAGATTGCTTTCTTTTGTTCCTTTGTTCATGTTATGATTGGAATGATGAATTTCCTATATAAAAATTCTCTTGCTCTCAATAACTTTAGTATTAGTTCCTCATAATACTAAAGATGTAGGTAAATCAATAGGATATATATATATATATATATATATATATATATATATATATATATATATATATATATATATATATATATATATATATATATATAATTTCTATTTGCTCACAGTAATGTTATGCACTTGCATCATAAGTTGCTGTAATGATTATGAGATTGTTGACAATGAAATTTTTATTGAATATGAATTGGTGTTTAATTTGACTATTGTATTGGCTTAATTTATGATAATGTATGGTTGATGTTGTGAACGATAAATTAATTAATTGTTTAGTATTTAAAAAAAATTAAGTTTATTGTTTGTCAAATCTGTATATCCGCAGGTAAACAGTTACTAGCAAAATTTATACCGTCAGATTTATTCTACCGCTAAATCTGACGGAAAACAGGTTATCAACGAATTTTTTCAGTAAATCAGACGATATCCAATAACTTTCTTGTAGTGCACGATATATAATATCATAATATAATCAATTATTATACTAAAAAAAATATTATTTATACACTAAAATTAATTATTATGTATTTATGTATAAATATATGTATTCTTAATTTATTTTTAATGTATATTTTATATTTTAATATATATTTTATATTAATGATTAATTTTAGTGATTACTTTTAATATATATTTAATATAATTATATTTTTAAATAATAATTATTGATATAGATATAAAAGTAACGTGCTATGACTGCTATCACGTATTAAAACTAATAAGATTATTATAAAAATCAAAATAATAATATTATATACAACACACACATATATATTGTAAGTATCATATTATTTCTATAAAATTGTTTCCAAATTTGGCTATTGCAACGACCAACAAGGACAATTTTTTTAAGTGGCTATTGCAACTCCCAAAAGTTCTTTCGAATCTTGGAAGACACATGTCTAATACGGTTATAATTAAGGAAGAAAGAATGAGAGAGACATATTTTTGTGAGAATAGGGATAATATAGCAACGTTTTGGCATAAGCAAGGGACAGATTCTGATAAACTGCAGATCGCAGATCCTCGGTTGTTACCTAATAAAATATAGATTTCAATTGCGATTTGTGAAGTGTTTGTTTCTTGTTGCATAAATAACGTCGAGGTAGAAATAGGAGGGACTATATGGTGTAATAAAATAAGGTTTGATAAGTGAAATGGTAGGGGCTGGGATACGATTTGTCTATTTCTCAATGAGAATTAACCAGCAAAAATATTCGTTATATTTTCAATTCTGAAAAAGTATTTTTTTGAATTAAAAAAGTATTCTTTTTAATAAATTACTTTTATTCAATTTAAAATCTATTTAAATATATTTTTAAAAAAATATTTTTATTAAAAAAATGAATTATTTTTTTTAAAGTTAACTATACTTTATTTTTAAAAAACAAAAACAAAAGATATTTTTAATATTTAATTTTTTTAAAAAATCTATTTAAATATAAAATAATTTTTGTTTGTTAAAAATATTTTTTTAAAAAATAAAAAAATAAATACTTTTTTTAAAAGTGAATCCAAACTGATCTTATATTTAATTACAAAAAGTTTGAAAATGACTTAAAAGAAAAACTATTCTTATTCGGTTTTACAAATTTGTCATTGAATGGATGAAAAGGTTAAAAAATTTAGAAATTCATCTAAGATTCTATTAAAATTAAATTGGATATAATAAAATAAATTATTTTTATATAAAGTATATCTTTAGAAAAATAATTTTTTAAATTAATTTTTAATCAACTTTTTTATATAAAAAAAATTAGACAAATTTATCGAATATTGACCCTTTACTTGTAATTAATTACTTGCGGTTGAGAGGTAAGCGGCGACGGCGGCGAACAATAGAAGCAGCAATTCGCAGAAGAGAAACAAGTTCTTTTATGACAGAAACAAGTTCCAGGTGAACGCTCTTCAACGGCGATGACAGATGGAGTCGTGAAAAGCAGTTAACCGGCAGCAAATGGTGGCGATGGAGGCTGTCGGCAAGAGAGAAAGAGAAAGGGGAGAGAAGTGAGGTTAATGATGTTGCAGAAATGAAAGAGTTCACAAATTTAAATTTAGAGTCAATTTTATTGGCAAATTTATCGTTGGAAAAATCTGTCGGCAATGCATAATCTGTGATCAAAACGGTGTATTTCATTTAATTACCTTACTGTTGGATTTTTCCTCTCTAAATCTTACGGTAATGATCACGCCAATTAATTTTTTTACCTTCATTTATTACCAGTGAATTTATCGTCAAAAATCCAAATCCGTCGATAATTTTTTTTACTCAATGAATATATTGCTAAATCCACCGATAAATCTGACTGCAACATTTTTCTTTGTAGTGTAATATGAGAAGTAATGCTTTTAAAAGAAGAAATAAGAGCAACAGAAAAAGAAAAAAAAAAGAAAGAAAGAAGAATAAACAGAAAGAAAAAAATACAACAGTAAAAAAGACATTTTTGTGTTTTTGTAGCAAAATTTCGATGTCAAAATTTAGAAATTTATCTATTATTGTTAAGAAATTTTGGTTTTTTTGTTCTCATAAATTCTGTATAATTCAAAATTCTTCTTCTTCTTCTTTCACATCTTCTTCTGCTTCTTCTGCTTTTTTTATTTTTTTATTTTATTTTTTCATAATTCTTCTTATTTTATTCTCTTAAAAAAATAAACAAAAAAATAAAAAAATAAAAAAAAACAATATCAAATCATAAAAATGAGGATGAGAAAAATAAAATATAGCAACAACAACATTAACAGAAGAAGGAGAATATGGCCTATAAAAAAATACATACGAAGAAAAAAAGGACAAAATTTTATATGCATATTGTGTGAATAAATTTTGTTAAATTTAAATTAACGTAATTAGACTTAATTGTCAAAAATATTTGAATATATAACGAGACTGTTAATATATTAATTATGTTTACTCTATAAAAAGGTACAGCGAGAAGTTGTTATACTCAATTTGCAGGAAGAAAAAAAGACAAAATAAAATGATGCAGGTGAGTCCTTAAGCTCACAATATACATGTATAATTTCTCATTGCTGCATATTATTGGAGACACGCCGCATACATAATACATTTTCTTCTTTTCTTGTTTTCGCATTCGATTATTATCGTCGAAGCGTATATACCATTGCTATATGTAAGTCCCAGCTATGAACTCTAACAAGGATTATAAACATATGCCCAAATTAATTTATCATTCATGTGACTTTGTATCGCTCATTGCACAATTTCATGTTCATGCATCATTATATATTATTGGTGCATTAATTATCGTTCTCTTTGAAGCTAATTAAAATTTACAAATATTAGTTATATATTAATGAGTATTAATAGAGCATAAATAAAAAATAATAAAAAATTAATTCAAATAATCTAAATTTATTTTATTTAATATTTATTAATAATTGTTAAAAATAATTATATAATTTTAAATGTAATAAATATATAATTATAGATATTATATGTATAAAATTATAAATAATATTATGTAATATAAAATAACTTTAGATATTTTTTAGTAGAGTAAAGTATATTTTTGTCCCTTAAGTTTGACAAAAGTTTTAAAAATACTCATAAATTTTATTTTGTTTTAATTTTGTTTCAAAAGTTTTCGATATGCATTAAATAATATACCCTTAACGGCTAAATTTTTAAAAATTTTAAAACCAATCTAACAATAATGCATGAAAATTATGTTTGATTTACTTGTGTTGAGGGTTGTTCTTATAAAATTGTTGTTGAATTGGTCTTAAATTTTTTAAAAAATTAACCGTTAGAAATATATTTGATGCAAATCGAAAACTTTTGAGACAAAATTGAAACAAAATAAAATTTAAGGATATTTTTAAAATTTTTATCAAATTCTAAAGACAAAAAATATATTTTACTCTTTTTAGTATTATTGGAACATAAATAATGGACTACTACATTATAACGATAAATTGTTAAAACTAAAATATTTTTCTTGAAGAGATATTTTTGTCTTTTTCTTTAAATACATGATCATCCGTAAAAATGACGCTTAAAAGCTAAATACTTCATTTTACCCCGTAAGTATTTTAAGTTCGAATTTTAGGTCAAGATACGCAATTTACTAATATTACTCTTGTAGAAAAAAAAATTATAATTCTATTAAAAGGATAATCGAATGCACAAATATTTTGCGTTCTTAAAATCTAAAAACAAAGTCGCAATTAAAAAAGTGTAATTCTATTAAAAAAATAAAATTAAAATTTTCGTTAATGAACTTCAATATGTAAGATAATTAATGGGTTAACCACCAAAAATGTTATCGAATTATTTAAACGTTGACAAAAATGTACTTGAATTTTATTATCGACAAAAATGTTTTTAAATAATTTAAAAACACAACAAAAATATCCAACAGTAAATATATATTTTTAAAAAATGTCTTAAAAATTGAATTTTGATGTAATTTTTTGCAAGCTTAATAATAAAATTGAGATATTATTATCCTTAAAATTTGGTGATTTTTCGTTAAGTATATATTTGTTTTAAAATTTTTTTGTTAACAACTGATAATATTTTTAAAAAATCACAAAAAATATATACTTTACAAAAAAACATCAAATTTTAAGAATAATAATATCTCATTATTTTAATTATTTTTACAAAAAATCTCATCAAAATTCAATCTCTATTGTATTTTTTAAGAAATACATATTTAATGTTAGCTTTTTTGCAAGATTATTTAACATTAAATATGTATTTCTCAAAAAATATATTAGAGATTGAATTTTGATGCAATTTTTTGCAAGCATGATTATAAAAATGAGATATTATTATCCTTAAAATTTGGTGATTTTTTGTTAAGTCTATAATTTTTTTTGTTAACAACCAATAATACTTTTAAAAAATCACAAAAAAAATATATAATCAGCAAAAAATTATCAAATTTTAAGAATAATAATATCGCATTTTTTTAATCGTTCTTACAAAAAATTGCATGAAAATTCAATCTTTAAAGTATTTTTAAAAATACATATTTATAGTTGGGTATTTTTGATGCATTTTTAAATTATTTAAAGGCATTTTTGTCGACAATAAAATTCAAATGCATTTTTATCGGCCTTTAAATAATTCGGAAGCATTTTTAGTAGTTAACCCAATAATTAATATACAAAATTTATCCATAAGTTGTTTCATTCCCAACTAAATTTTCAAAAAAAAAAAAATTGATGTCTAACATCAATATCTTCGAAATAATATCTTCAAATTTGTGTATTACTTAGCAAATTATTTGAGTGATGATCAGCAAGGTGTAAACATGGAAGACAAGGAGGAGATGGAATCATTGCTTGGTCAAGCTGAAATCTGGAAGTTCATGACCAGCTTCACAGACTCCATGGCGCTAAAATGCGCCGTAGAGCTCGGCATCGCCGACATAATCGAGCGGCACGGCGAGTCACTGCCGTTGTGGAAGATCGGCGAAGAAATTGAAGACGCGGCTTCGCCTGAGATCTCCATGCTCGAAAGAATAATGAGGGTTCTTGTAAGAAGAAAGATCTTCAGTGCTCAGCACTCGGAAAACGGAGACACGGTGTACGGAGCCACACGCGCCTCCAAGTGGATCCTACGCGACGCAAAGATGACATTGGCGCCGATGTTGCTGCTTGAGAATCATCCCATTCACTTGAACCCTGCTCACTACATTAGTCAGTGTATCAGGGAAGGAATGCAAAATGGAACTGCGTTTTTCAAGTGCCATGGCCATGAACAATTTGTTATGACAGGTTTCAAACTCTAATCTTCTGCAAAATCAATTCACCTCTCTTTCTCAATATTTGGATTTGTCGATTTTTTTTTTTTAGGGTACAATAAGTATACGTAGTTTTCGATGATAAAATATTAAAATTGTATTTAAACATTCATATTATTTACAAAAATAAATTTGAAAATACAAACAAATAAATTATGAAAAATTCAAAACTATAATAAAAATAATTAAATGATATATTTTTCTTTTATAAATAGCAAACAAATTTTGTATTTGATAAACGTTTTGTATATTTATATAAATTTTTGTAAAAATATTTAAAAGGTGCATGCAAAAACCAAAACAAAATTTGATTATTAGAATTTTTCTTAATTTTGTAAAAGTTTTCAAATATATATTCATAAAAAAATTATAAAAAGATATAAAACATTTATTCTTATTTTAAGAATCCAAAGATATAAAAGAGATATAGTATGGGCTTGTATTTGACATTAAATAATGTTTTACTATTTCGAATTTCTTAAATATTTTACTAATTTTTTCTATGTTTGAATTACTTTTGAAATCCTTCAATAAGTTTTAACATTTAAAATTGTTATCAAGTATATAAAAATTTGTAATCAAGTTCCTATGTAGTAGAAATGTTTCTAATGTTTTTAGGTGTGAAACGTAGGTTTGGACCCTGAATATAACAGGTTGTTCAATGAGGGTATGGTTTGCACTGCAAGGGTTGTGTCAAAGGCTGTGATATCAGGCTACAAAGATGGGTTCAAAGAGATTAAGTCTTTGGTTGATGTTGGAGGTGGAATTGGAGGGTCACTCTCTGAGATTGTGAAGGCATTCCCACACATCAAAGGTATTAACTTTGATTTGCCTCATGTTGTTGCAACGGCACCCATGTATGATGGTGTCACCCATGTTGGTGGAGACATGTTTGCTTCCATTCCTCAAGCAGATGCTATTTACATGAAGGTATCAAACCCAACTTAGTTTATAGTTTTCAAAGTGTAAAAGACATTTGATCAATAATGTATGTTTTTCAACAGTGGATTTTACATGATTGGAGCGACGAGCACTGCATAAAGATTTTGAAGAACTGCAAGAAGGCAATAGGAGAGAGTGGGAAGGTGATAATTGTGGATCATGTTCTTAAACCAGAAGGAAATGGTGTGTTTGATGACACTGGGTTTGCCTTCGACATGATGCTTCTTGCACACAACAGTGGCGGCAAAGAAAGGACCCAAGAAAATTGGAACTGCCTCTTTAAGGAAACAGGCTTCCCTCGCTACAACATCATCAACATCAATGCTCTTCCATCAATCATTGAGGCATTCCCAGTCTGATCTCAACAAAAACATGCTTATGTTTCTCACCATTTCATTCTTGTTTGTGTTATCGAAGTATGGTTAATTTTGTGTTTTTATAATATGATTTTTAATAATTAGTCTTTACATCTGTTAGATAATTTATATACACGTGACATAATAAGTCATTATAATATATTTTTTTTGAAAGATAGAAGTGAAATTTGAATTTATGACTTCTAGGTGAATATGAGGAGAATATGTCATTTAATTTATAATTTATTGGCTTAAGTCATTATAACATTATTTAATTAAAAAATTATCAATTTGATCACAATATTATCTTTCAATAATCCATTAAGAGGTTTAATTTTTCGAAATAAAAAATGATGTAAAACACGATCTTTACCATTTAGTTATACAAAATTATTTGAAAGAAAAATATTAGAAATTATCATGTTTTATTATTTTAGACTATCACTTAATTATTAATTTAAATTTTTTAGTCTAATATTTTAATAATATATTTTATCTTGTATTTTTAAATAATAACTAACTTTTTATGCATGGTTCTTTAGTATATGTAATTACTTTCCTACCATGCAAACAAAAATAATCATGACACGAGAAACCAAATTACCTTAAACCAGCAGCGATAGCTACGATATAGCCTAGCAATGAGGAAAATGTATGGCTTCCAAAGCCACAAAAAAAAATAATCCAGAAAAAGGAAAAAGAAAAAAGAAAATAAAAAATAAACAAAGCAAACCCATCACACAACACTTTGCCCTCTTCTCTTCCTCAATGCAAAACTCAGCCTTCAACAAAATGCCATTTTTCCATCTCTTGTTGTTCTTCTTTCTGGCCCCACCACCACTCCCCTCTACCATCATAGTGGGTCTATTCCAGACATTGATACCACCAACAACACTGACATGTCATATCATATCTTATATCATAACATAGCAGGTATTTGTTGTATCTATCTATCTATCTATCTATCTATCTTATATTATTCTATCTATGCATTTATACATCTTCCACTATAGCCTTTCTTTTTCCCTCAACAAATATTCTTGCGTAAATTTTCACCACCTTAATTTTGGATATATACAAAATAAAACAGTGGATCACATAAATAACTGAAATGATCCAAGGTGGGCTAGTCAGTAAGTTATTTAAAACTCAGATGATTATGTATATGTATATAATAAGAACGACGAGATGAACAAATAATTGTCATTTAAACACAAAAATACAATATTTTTTTCTAAGGCAGATTCAAAAAGGAAATAAATGTGACATTTATAAATAACTTAACAACTATATCAGCTATATAAAAAACAGTCATCAAATTAGTTATTCGAATAATACATATTAAAAAATAAAATATAAATTAAAAATAAATTAAATAATATATGTTTATATATAAAATATACCGTCACTAATTTTGTAGTTAATTTTTTATACACACGTAATATTTTGATAATTTAAACGTGTTCGATTGATTGGACAAAATTTTTAATGTAAACCAAAGTTTAAAATGTAATTCTTTTTAATAAATAGTGAAATATATTTTTTTTATCATGAATAATTGTATAATCTATGATATATTTTGTAAAAATACTATTTATACATTAAAATCGGTCATTAATATATTTGTATATAAATATATGTATGATTTAATTTATTTTTAATATATATTTATATTCTAACATATATTTTATACTAGTGGCTGATTTTAGTGACTGATTTTAATATACACGTACCATAGTAGTATATTTTGATGAAATGAGTGAAATTTACTTTATTATTATGAAGGTGTCTAAAATCAATGTAATAAGATAATGTCTACGCAACGATACAATAACATATATACAAGAAATTCCCTTGGTATGCTTTTTCACTTGTCCTCTTATTGAATTTCAAAGCGTTTGTTACGACAAAAGTATATAAATATTTGTCTTGTATGTAAAGTTGGTGGGCTAGAAATAAAAAATTAAAAAAAATTTAAAAAAAAAAAAAAAAGAGAAAGAAAGCTTAAAGGTATATGCTATGCAGAGCACGGACACCACCCACCTCCACTTCTGAACCAGCTTTTTTCAAATCTACTTTTCCATCACTAACTTCATTTTTACTCCTTAAAGTTAAGCAAAGGCAGAATCCCCTTTTGATTATTTTGTTATGTGTTTCCTTCAATGTCAACTTGTGTTATTATGTCTCATGTTAATTAAACTTCTGGTTATTATTTCTCTCTCTCTCCCTAGTAATTGCTTAAGTGAAAAAAAAAATGAGTGGACAAACAGAATTTTTATGATTGGTAGGTTTGAATTTACAAGGTTAGCATGGCTTGGTTGCAATCATAATTCATTGGGGACCCTTTTCTTTCAAAAATTGATCTGTCTTTTTTTTTAATATAGAAAAAAAAAATAATTGTCTTTTGTTGTTGTGACTTTTGGTTTCTGTTAAGCTTTAAAAAAGGGATGAAAGGTTTTTGAGTGTGATTGCATCCTCATGAGATTGAGAAAGAGGAAACGATGTTTTCCTTCTTGCTCCTCTCTTCACAAAGTAAATCAAATATTCTCCTCTTCTTTTTTTCCCCTCATATATCACTGATTTTGATAATGTAGGAGTTTCTATATATAGTATTCAGAAACTGCATCATTTTTACCAGTTTCTGTAACCATTTTGAGAAAGTAAATTGCTTTCATATGTTGTGGATTGATGAGTTTTTCATATTCTCCTTATGCAAGTGTAATCCAATTTTTTTGTTTTTTCTTTTTGGGTTAACACATGGCTTATGAATTGAAATGCAGGTTGATGAAGATGAGATTTATTGGAGACATAGAAAGAAAGATGAAGAGTTGGAATGGTCACATAATTCCACTCACTTAGTATCTCAGTTTGCTCAATGTTTTTGTGAGTAACCCACCCTCTTCTACCTTCATCCATCATCATCTTTTGTTTGTTTAGAGTTTTATTATTATCTTGATCACAATATGCAAGATTTCTGCACATTATGCAAATTGTGCCATTCAAATACTCAAATAATTTAATCAACTTGAGTTGATCGAGTGGTTAGTTCACTTAAATAAGTGTTGGGGGCTTCGAATCCAGCCTTATGCATTAACAATCCTTTGTCCGGCGGCAAACTCTTAAAATGGAACTCAATTTCGTGACACATTAGTTTTTGACCTGTTGGACTGGGAGATACCATGAGAAACCAATAAAAAAAAGCTCAAATCATTTGATTCTCTTGCATTCATGATGATAATTTCCTTTTTATGTTTCATTGGAGGGTAAATTTTATCTAACTGGATTTCATGTGCAATTTATATACTCTAAGTATGGCTATATTGCCTATTTTCCTTTGTTGATTTTGTCAATTAGGATGAAGTTTTGATCCTTTTTTTTAGCCCATTTTCATATTTTGAGCTTGTGTAATTGTTTGAACAGTAGGCAGTAGCTATGTTATGGAGCTTTTGCTTTTTGTCAAATGGAGACAAAGGAGCTTCTTTGCTTCATCTGAAAATTTATTTCAATGGAATGCACCTTTGCAATATAATCTGTGTTTTAGGAAAAGCAATTTTCAAGAATGAACTAGAAGAACACGTAGTTCTGAAATCTACTTGGTGTTTCTCTTTATGTATCTGTTTTATCTTTCAAGTTTTTTTCTTCTATAGCTTATCCCTCATATAATTTGTTGCATGAAGCTAATGCTATGGTTGGATCAAGATCATGGATAGGAGCACTCTTTAACCGCAGTAACACTCGAAGAAATGCTGACTATCTTTTGACACCAATCCAGGTAAAGGAAGAACCAAAGATGGTGATTTGTTTAACTAGTGCAACTATTTCACTTTTAATGCGGCAGAAAACTTTTTTAATTTAAATCAGCACATATATTTCCTAGTATGTTTCCTATTGTTATTTCTCTTTTAGTGAACGTTTCATAGTCATATTCAGGAGCAAAGACTTCAAAGACTTCAAGAACGGGTGAATGTTCCATTCGATGAGGCTCGACCGGATCATCAAGTATATTTCTTTGTTTATCATGCTCTCTGTAATTTCAGAATGATTTCAATTATATCTTCAAGCCACACTTGACTAACAATGTCATAAACTCTCAACAGGAAGCATTGTGTTCATTGTGGCATTGTGCCTTTCCAAATGTCTCTCTGAAAGGCTTGATATCTGATCAATGGAAAGAAATGGGATGGCAAGGTCCTAATCCATCAACAGACTTTAGGTAACAACAGTTATGTTCAAATAAGATCACGGGACATTTTCGTTTCGTCCATTTGCAACAACTTGCTGAGTACATAGGTCGAAAGGCTGCGTTCGGTTAGTGGATGATGACAGTATTTGGCTTAACCAATTCATTTCAGACAAAGTTGTAAATAAAATCAAATATTAACTCTTGTAGCATAACAAGAATAAATTTGATCCTGGCCTTTTCTCGGTGGAGATCTGTGTCATGCAATTAGTTTAGTATACAGATTTATTAAATAACTTATTTGGTGAAGCTCATCAATTTTCTGATTAGTTGATACAATAATATGAAAAATCACTTGTTCATTAGGCTTCAAAAGAGGTTCAATGTGCTTCACCTCAAAATTTTCAGGCAACTTTTTTTTTTCTTTTCTGATATCATGTTTTTCCTCAGGGGATGCGGCTTCATTTCGCTCGAAAACCTACTCTATTTTGTGAGGACTTATCCGGTATGCATTCCTTCTTTTCATTGTGCACATATGGAAGAACTTGATCTTCTTTTATGTGCTTATTATAATCTTCCTGATATATGTCTTGGGAGAAAAACAAGAGTTATTACTAATTTTTATGGAAATTCAAATGAAGACATCTTTTAACAGGTTGATGACAAAGAAAGGAGGAAAGCGAGCGACATGGGAGTATCCGTTTGCCGTTGCTGGCATTAACATATCATATATGTTGATACAGATGCTGGATTTACACTCAGGTTTGATAACCATTTCTCATTGCACTCACTTTTAGTATTTATTGATTTTATTTGACCAGCTTCACCCTCAAGATTCAACAGACTTAAAATTATGGAAGACTTAAAGACCATGAGTTATCTTACATCAATGCATTTTACTTTTATATTTTGTCATTTGGAAAATTTTTCCTTTGTCAAAACTAAGAAATGCAAGCTACATTTTGTAATAACTTAACTGATATTATTTTTGACAGAGAAGCCTAGATGTCTTCCGGGCATTAATTTTGTGAGGTTATTAGGAGGTAAGAGTGGTGTCAACTGAATTTTTTTATTTCTTATTACTCCTTCAACTGATTGAACTAAAAGTTTCACTGCCTGGTTCTGCAGAAGATGAAGAAGCATTCGATGTTCTATTTTGTGTAGCGTTCGAGATGATGGATGCGCAGTGGCTTGCTATGTGTGCAGAGTACATGGACTTCAATGTATTCTTTCTTTCTTTCTATATTCTTTCTGCATCACCAAAAAAAGGGCGGGGAAATTAGTTACCTTGGAGAACACGCTACACAACTATGACTTCTGAAGATGATGTTAGGATATATTATTAGGTTGTGTATGGTTCCTATCTTGAGACAAAAAAGAGTCTCGTGATAGTAACCTAATGATACCGTAGGAACCAAGATTGTCATGGAAACATGCACCAAACCACTTGAACAATCCAATGAAGCCATTCCTTTCTATATGAAAACTGAAAGACATACTAATTTCTTGATTGCTGTTGATTTCCATGGCTTCAGGAGGTTCTACGAGCGACGCGGCTGCAGTTGGAGAGAGAGCTATCCTTAGAAGACATCCATAGAATACAAGATTTACCTGCTTACAACCTCTTGTATCAATAGGCTTTCCACTCTTCTTTCTCTTCTTCTTCCCTTGTCCATATGAGCAACAAATTCCACAAATGATGAAACAATTTTGTAGGTATTGCATATACAGTTTCACTTACAATGTACTTCAGGGGGTTTTAGTATTCCACTTTTTAATGAACTTGTGTTAGTCACTTATGAAGTTCTCTTTATCTGACATTAAGTGAATCAAATGAGTGGCTAATGACATGCATTCTTGAGATGCAAAATGCATATGGAATTGATTAATCAACAGGGAGCAAGAAGCAAGAAGCAAGAAGCGCGAACCAATTCGTACGTTCCGATTCGCAATTCAATCATGTAACAGTCATTGAATATATCAAATGCAAAATACCGAACATTTATGTAGATGAAGTTTCTTTTCTTTCTCCTGGGAACTGAATCATGCTTGAAAATGTATTAAGTTTTAGACATTGAATTGAAAATAATATGCTAAAATTAGGTTTAGTTTTTGGTTTTAGCTTAGTCTTAGAAGTTGTCTGGTGACCATCAATTCCAGTGTTACTCGGATTTTGAATAGAACAGCATAATTTGCGAACCTTTTAATGTATTAAGTTAATCAAAATAATAATCATTATTGCGATCAATATGCTATTTCAACAATTGTTTCTAGTGATGTTTGAATAGTGTACGTATTTTCGCTGGTACGGGTTGACGGTAGGATTAGGGATTTGCCGGTCTTGGTGATGACGTGATCGGACTTTTAGAACGACGGAGGGTCAAGGGTGGTACTTGCATAGACAATTCGACACTCAAGTTAGAATGGATTTAAGAGGTACAGATAGGGGTTAGGAGTGTATAACGTACCTAAGGGACCACTTAGCTTCCCTTATATAGTTTGTCTTGTTATCTTATTTTATTAGCTAAAATAAGGAAGGTATTTGAGTTTAAATGTTGGTTAAGAATTTATGATTTTCTGGCCGGTTTAGGCTGTAGGGAGGATTTGGGCGTGGGAATCGGGCCTTTGTTTGGCCATTTTGGGGACTCGGGTCCTAAGCTCGCAACAGTTGCCCTCGGAGTATGGGAGCAAGCTAGATGGGTCTCGACGCTAATATGAGTGAGTTCGTTTCTCCATTGTTCAGAATTTCGGGAGTTCGAGGGCAGAGTGCGGGGTGGTTCCCATATCAACCGTTGCATTTTTTGGCGGTGGGATTTCGTTACATCTTTCGAAGTGCTATAATAATACTTAATGGAAGTAGAGAGGTTTTGAAATTCCATTTCTACACCTCGTCCCTCCGGATTCTTACTTGAAACGTTGGGTGTCTATTTTCCTTCACTTGTAACTGCTTCTCTTAGTTTTCTTCATTTTTCTATTGCCTGTCACTTTCCTTTGTTTGAAAAACACTCTTTGCAGCATTTCTGGGTGGCAGATGGGGCTGCATTCTTCTATGTTCGTACTTTTTTGCTGATTTTTTTCGTTCTCTAAATACAATTTGGTGCCTTTATTTGTTTTAGTATTTTGTGCATTGTATCACTTCTATTTTTCCCTTTTTGGGTATTTTTTGTGTCGTAGCGGTAGAAAAAATAAGAGGTACCATCGTTAATATTTTTTTTAGACATTCGGTAGATTTTAGTGTAAAATTTGTGTTCTTTCTTTTCTGGAGAGTAGGCTGACAGTGGTGTCCCCTTTAATTATAGGTATATTTTGGCAGAGATCGGAGCGTGCTAGGGTTTCCGTTTACTCAGACGGAGGTGTTCCTAACGATTATTATTGGATAACCTCCGATGTGCTGGGTACGCCTTCCCAGCTCACGGAGGAGGATCTTAGAAAGTTTCGTGATAAGGATGCGGTGTGCGGAAGAGGTGATGCGAGCGTCAGGACGAGTTGGCACTCTCCGGGGAGGACAAAAGAGTTTCCTATATCAATCCTGATTTTCTATGGGTTATCGACTGGATGTGGGTTTACGAGCCTATGTTCACGAAGCTGGGGCTACGGCTCCCTTTCTTTGTCTTCGTCTAGGCCCTTCTGAACCGATGTTCGGTGGCACCGTCTTAACTGTATCTAAACAGTTGGGCGGCCGTGTGGACTTATAAGTTGATTTGTAAATTTTTGGAGCTTCCTGCTCGAGAGAAATTTTTTTGTATTTTTTCTTGTGCACTATCCTGATTAAAAAGGAGAAACACAAGAAGGGTTATATATCATTCCAGGCTCAGTCGTATCGTCGGGTTTTCGGGATGTTCGAACCTTCCATGGTTTTAAAGAGAAATATTTTAAGGTTTTCTGCCCGGTGACACCATCCTTTCTAGTTGACTTTAAAGGGGAAGCGCCGTTTCGCTACCTACTGGAACTTCTGATTCAAGGCTCTGAGGAAGCGTGAGAGGGCAGCTAGTCGTCCCATCAGCCTTTGTACATCCTTGAGATTTGCAGGGCTGCTCATCTCGAGGATAGCCTTGCATTTTTATGGGTTTGCCTCCACTCCCTGTTGCGTGATCATGAAGTCCAGTAATTTCCTGGTCTTCATTCCAAATATGAGGAACATCCGGTGCTTTTTTAGAGTGCCCAATATGAGTTTGAGATCATTGATAAGTTCTTTGCCTGTTTCTGTTTTGGCAAGCATGTTTTCAATATAAACCTCCAGTTTCATTCTGGTGAAATCTTTGAAGATCTTCGTGACGAGTCTTTGGTAGGTGACACCAGTGTTTGAACGGCATGACAGTGCAGTAGTATGTGCCTTCGGGGGTAAGGAACGCCGTTTTTTCTTCGTCTAGCTCATGCATGGGTATTTGGTTGTATTTCGAGTATGCATCCATGAAACTGAGGTATTGGTGTCCTGTGGTGACGTCCACCAACCCGTCGATGTTTGGCATGGGGAAGACATATTTTGGACAGGCTTTGTTCAAGTTTGTGTAGTTGACGCATATTCATCATTTGTCATTCGCTTTCTTTACCAATACAACGTTTGCCAGCTAGGTCGTGTAGGGTAGTTCTTGGATGAAGCCGGCTTCAAGTAGGCTTTTTACTTGTTTTTTAACTTTGCTCGCCTGGTCGGAGGACATCTTCCTTCTTCTTTGGGCTATCGGCTTGGCCTTGGGATCTATGGCTATCCCGTAAGACATCAACTCAAGGTCTATTCCCGACATGTCGGCAGGAGTGAAGACGAAGAGATCTCTATTTTCTTTCAAGAGTTTTGCAAGTTCCCCTTTTAGGTTGAAAAGGAGGTTTTTATTGATGAAGGTGAACTCGTTTGTAGTTTTCCCATCTGTATCTTTTCTATATCTCCCTCTGGTTCTAGTCGGGGTTGGTCGTCTTGTCAGTCATCCAGATTGGCTAGGAAGATTCCCGCTGCATTTCAGGACTTTTTTAGAAGGATAGGCTTGCGTTGTTGCACTCTGCTGTGACTTTTCAATCACCATGTATGGTTCCTATGGTTTCATCGTCCGCTTAGAATTTCATTATTAGGAACTTGGTGAATATGGCGACAGAGAGGTCGTTGATTGTCTTCCTCCCCAGGATGATAGGCTGTGGAGTCCTTTAGAACCACGAACTTGGAAAGTATGTTTTCCGTCTGGCTTCTGGTTCCAATGGTGATTGGCAACGCTATAGAACCGTCAGGCTTGAGGAAGTTGTCTTCGAGTCCAGTCACTCTGTTGCGGTGACTTTGTAGGTTTTTGTTTCAGAATCCTAGCTTGTCAAAGGCTCCTTTGAAGAGGATATTATAGTCGGCTTCGGTATCTACCAATGTTCGCTTAACCAACCCAATTCTGACTCTGGCTGAAATAAATGACAAAGGGGGCAGCTTCCACTGAAGTGCCATTTTGGCAATCCTCAGATGGAGAGAGGAGGCTCGTTTTTCGTCTTTCACAGCCAAGACTCAAAGATCCTTTTTTAATACAGATTTGGATTTTTCGGATGCATCTTTTTCAATGATCACATTTAATATTATGGTCGGGTCGGGTTCTGGGCTTCCGTAGTGTGCCGGTTTCACCATTCAGAGATTTTGTCCTTCTCACTCCGATGACTTCTCCCTTTCGACCTTCTTGGGCACTTGAATAATTTTGGCAAACTCGAGAAGTTTGCTGTCTCGGATGGTTTATTCGAGAGCATCTTTGAGGTCAAAATAGTCCTGATTTTTGTGCTTGTATCCTCTATAATAGTCGCAATATAGGCTTTTATTACCGCCTGTGCGCTCTTACAATTGTATGGCTTTGGGAAGGATGCCCCGTTCTGCTATTAGGTGGTAGATCTCGGTGATCGAGGCCAGAAGAGGGGTGTAGTTTATAAACTTTTCCACTTTGGACAGCCTATTGGGCGTGGTGTGCTCCTTTGGGGTTTCTCTAGGTGTCGGGTTATTCCGTGGGGCCGTTTATTGGCTATCACGACTTGACCCACTTCTTCATCGTTTATGTATTCCTTAGCCATGTTCTATATTTCATGCATAGTCTATACCAGTTTGGTTATGACGTGTTTGTGGAAATCCTCGTTCATTAACCCATTAGTCAGGCACAGGCTGGCCACTGAATCTGTTAACCCGTTGGCCTCCAAGCATTCATCAGTGAGCCGATCCAGGTATTTCCTTGTGGGTTCATCGGGTTGCTGTGTGATTCCGAGTAGGATGATCGGGTGCTTCGTCTTAGTGATCTTTGTGGTAAATTGTGCCATGAATTTCTTGGAGATGTCGCCGAAGCAAAGATATGGAACAATTCGAGAGGGTGTTGAACCACTTGATTGATGGACCGGCTAGTGTTACCAGAAAGGCCCTGCATCGAACTCCGTCGGCTGCTCCCTCTATGTTCATCCTAATCTCAAAGGCCGTTAGGTGCTCCTGAGGATCCTTGGTGCCATCGTACTTTATGTCAGTTGGTTTGTCGAAATCTTTTGGTATTTTAGCCTTTAGAACTTTCTTAGTTAATGAGGTGGCTCCCATTATTGTGTAATCGTTCTTCCTTCGTTTGGGATCTCTTTCATGTTTTCTCTCATAGTCATCACGGTGGCATTTGGATTCCCGTGATCTGCTGCTATTTCGGCATCACCGTGATGTCGGTTAGGCGATCTTTTGTTCCTTGCTTCTCGTCGTGATACGCTCCTGGGGATCGCTTCGCTTGTTTGTTCCGGCTAGTATCGCTCTTTGGAAGTGACCCGGCCTTCCAGGGTCTGTACCCGTTGGTAGAGTTCTTGAATTATTCTTATCGCTTTCTCTCTCAGGTCGTCGATTGCTCTGGCCTCACCAGATCGGCGGTCATTTTCTCGCGGTTGCTGCCTGCAAGGGGTTGGCTAGACGTGGATGATGCTGGTTACCCTCACGTGGTTCGGGGGATGATCATCATTCCGTGGCCCATGCGCCGGAGAAAATTTGGCAAGTCTGATTCGTGGTGATGGTTTGAAAACCAAGGCTTGGCAGGTCCTTACAGACAGTGCCAATGTACATATTTTCACTAGTACGGGTTAGGCCAATCTTGGTGATGATGTGATCAGATTTTTAAAACAACAGAAAGTGGTATTTACAAAGATATTCCAACGCTCAAGTTAGAATAGATTTAAGAAGTATAAATAGGGATTAGGAGTGTATAATGTATATAAGAAGGCTCTTGACTCTTTTTTATATAATTTGTCTTGTTATCTTATTTTATTAACTAGAATAAAAGAGGTGTTTAAATTTAAGAGTAATACCCTAAATAGGTCCATAAGGATTTGGCGGTCTGATAGATTTGTCTCTCAGAAAAATAAACTAGGTCCCGAGTCCCCAAAATTATTAGATATATGTCATATAGGTTCCCAAACCAGGTTCAACTGGTTAACACGACACCCTCTCTCCTATGTGGAGGTTGTAGGTGTGACGTGTCAGATAAAGCAACACGCGTGGCACTCAGGACACATTAGTCCCTGGACACATGGCTAAAACGACGTTGTTTTGGGACAACACCAAACGACGTCGTTTTGAGGGGACAGATACGTCCCCACTTTTATTCTCTGATTCTCCAAACTTCGACGTTTTAAAGTCAAATAAGTCCTCTAAAATTTTTGTTATAAGTAAAAAAGGTTTCTGAATTTAAGTGAGTACCTTATATAAAAAAACTATTCCTCTCCATTTCTCTTTATAAAATTACAAGTATCACAAACTCTCACCTAAGTTTTACAAGCTAACTCTTCATATTTTTCACCCCTATTAACGTTTATCCAAATTCGTAATGGTACTTTGATGGTGTGTACAGGAATTGTTTGACGGTGGTGTGTCATGCATATCGCCATTGTTCGAGGTAAGTTAGGTTAGCTTTTGCTGCATTAACTTGGCAGTAAAGAGTGAAGTATGATGAACGTGCATCATGTGATGTTAGAGTAGATCAAAGATAGTATGTTGTAAGTGTAGCTTAAGTGAGAGTTATGAAGTGGTTACGGATACGTATTTGATAATAACAAAAACAATGTAAGTGTTTGAAATTTTTATTCTGTTGTGATGTTGTTGTATTGTGTTGCTTGTTTGGTGACTTGATTTATTTCTTTGACCTATAGAAATTTTGTTTGGACTTAGGTTACCATGACCAGTTGACCACAAGGCAACGTATTAGTATGATCCCACTTTTGCTAATTTGAAATCTGATATTCACCCAATTCATGAAGATAAAGAGATCAAAGTTCTGCAAAAGAACAAGATGTTAAATGAGGACACTGACAAATTCTAATTGTTTGATTGTAATTGTACTTGAGATTTGTCATTTCATGTGCTTGGAACTGTATACTTTGACGTACTTTTGATAGTTTTATTATGATTTCATTCTAATTTTGGTTCTAGTTGCTTAATTTGAGGGGACCAATTTGGCATATATACTATAAATTCAAGGACCTTTTTGACTTGTAGCAAAAATTTTAGAGGACTTATTTGACTTTAAAACGTCGAAGTTTGGAGAATCAGCGAACAAAGTGAGGGCGTATCTGTCCTCTCAAAACGACATTGTTTGGTGTTATTCCAAAACAACGTCATTTTAGCCATG
This sequence comes from Arachis hypogaea, assembly GCF_003086295.3. Taxonomy (NCBI): domain Eukaryota; kingdom Viridiplantae; phylum Streptophyta; class Magnoliopsida; order Fabales; family Fabaceae; genus Arachis; species Arachis hypogaea. Next base: position 20,144,371 of record NC_092038.1, on the reverse strand, counting down.
TGTCCATAGACTAATGTGTCCTGAGTGCCACACGTGTTACTTTACCTGACATGTCACACCTACAACTTCTACGTAGGAAAGAGAGTGTCGTGTTAACTGATTCAACCCGGTTTGGAGACCTATATGACATATATCTAATAATCTTAGGAATTCGAAACTTAATTAACTTTTTTGAGGAACAAATCTATACGACTGCCAAATTTTTGGAGACCTGTTTAAAGTATTACTCTAAATTTAAATATTGATTAAACATTTTTTATTCCCTGCCGATTTAAGCCGGAGGAAGAATTTGAGCCTCAGAGTCAGGCTGAACAAATATTAATAATATTCTTTGAAAGATTACGGCTTATTTACTTGTTATTGTACTCAATCTTTGTTAATTTGTTTATGTCCTACAATGTTACTAAATTAGAATAATAAAAAGTGGCGTTGCATAAGACTAAGAATTTACCAAGTATGATCTTCTAGACCTTTGAAGAAAATATAGTGCAATTGGCACTACCGACACCAATTTTTTTTCTCTTTTTATATTTAATTGCTAATGATATATTAACCATCTAAAGAAATCCTGCTGGTTACGGAAATCAAATGGATATATTATTTTAATTATAAAAAAGTACAGAGACCAACTAGTGGTGGAATCAATTTAAAAAAAAATAGTTAATTTTAATTTCAATTTTTTCTTATTCACATTAAAAAACAACCACATAAATCGTTATCCTTCTTTTCATAGTCACACCCAGCGCCATCTAGCCGTGGGTTGGTGGTGAACGACTTCTAACTCTCTCTTGCCGGTGCAACGCGCGGAGCAACAGGTGGTTGCTAACGAACGAGCAGCGAGTCTTCCTTGTTTTGTATTTTTTTATAATAATTTTAAATGTTTATTTTTATTTAATTTTAAATATTTTATTTTTTAAATAGTTTTTTATTTAATTTTAAATATTTTTTATGATAATTTAAATTCACATTTTTTTAAAAAATTACTAATTAACTACAATTAATTGTATTTTTTATTGATTACTTAATAGAATTGTTTAATTATTTATGTTCTAAAGTTATATTGGTTTGTGACAAGAAAAGTGAGAACTATATAACACTAGGTTTTGTTTTAAGTAAATAAAATAAAGATTTAGTCACTATCTAATTTTAGAACACATAATAAATTTATTATTAAAAAATTTGAAATATATTTTTTAATAATATAACATAAATATATTAAAATATTAATTCTTTATAATTTTAATAAAATTTTTTTATTTTATAACTTTAATATATGTTTTTAAAATATAAAATAAATAAATTTTATAAAATAAATATTAAATTTATCCTTGTAGAAACACGTATTATGAGTTTATGACCTATTTGTCTTCGGAAAATGGAAAAAAAAAAATACCTAATCAGAGGATGATTCCATCAGTATTACGGGATTTCATTTAAGTGGCGTCAATAATTGCGTCAATTTTGCTTCCTAACTTCATTACATCTACTCATCACACTTTAGACTTCAATGCTATATATGCTTACTGAATGTTGCTTTCAAGTCCATACCTTTCTTTTCCTCATCTTTGGTGGTGATTACTAAGAGGGTATGTATAGTAGGGTGAAATTGAATTTGTTTTAATTTAAATTTGATTTTAAATATATACTGAATTTATTTTTTAGATTCTGATTTAATTTTACATTCGATAAAATTTAAATATTTTTTAGTTATAATTATACTAAATTTAAATTGAATAAAAATTAGATCTTTAAAATTTTAATAATTATTTACAAAAAAGTATTTATAAATAAATTTATTTATAATATATTTATTTATAAAAAAATTATTATAAAAAATTGATATCTATATTTAAATTTAAATTTATCTATAAATTCTAATTTGATATTTTTTATTTATTTTTTAATTCAACAAGTGTAATTAAAAATAAAACAATAAATTTATAATTAATATAACATAATATTAAAATTAATTTAAAACAGATATACATTTTTTAGTTATTTTAAAATGTACATGAATTAGTCACCAAAAAAAATGTACATGAATCGAATGAAGACGAATTTATCTTGACCCGGATATAAATAATGATCGAGTTTATTTTTGAGATCTTTACCTAATTTTAGATCTAGTAAAATTATATTAAATTAGTCTTTAATAATGATCAAATTTATTTTTGAGATCTTTACCTAATTTTAGATCCAATAAAATTATATTAAATTAGTCTTTAAAATATTCAAGTTCGAATCGAGTCTTTAAATTGAGTCTGACCATGTATACTCCTAGTGATTATCCCCAAACTCTTAATTCTTTATATGTACAAAAATTGTATTTTTTTTTTTTGTGACTATGGTTAACTATATTTAATTAATGTTAGTCCTACTGGTCTTGTTTAAATATTTTGTTACGTATTACCTTTGTAAATATCTATTTTATCATTGTTTTATCATATTTAGTCGATAAAGTATTAAAGTTTCGCTAGGACGAAAAATAATTTTGAGCCAAAAAAATAAACTAAAAAATTTCTCATAATATTAAAGAGATAAAAAAATTAATCAAAATTTATTTTATTTAGTATTTATTAATTGTTGAATACTAAATAAAATAAATTCTATGTATTTTTAGTTAATTTTTTTATTTATTAAATATTTTCAAAAATTTTAAATACGCTTAGGTCCAATTCAAGAGTTGGACTATGAAGCACGGATTTTCTCATGGTGCTGGCGTCGACGCCGACATGCAGTGGATACTTCAAACGAACGTATCAATGGCGTGTCTTTTTGCGATGCAGAATTTTGGTGGAGCGGTTACAAATTCAAACGAGTCCGACCCGATTCAAATGTTTATGAGACGGATCTTTCTGTTGGACTGCAAATCTTCAATTGATTTTATGATTTTATGGCCGATTAACCAATTTTTTCTTCCTAATTTTAAAATATTCTAAAATTAAAACAAATCAAAATTTAAATTTAAAAGTAAAATAATTAATAAATTAAAACCTAAATATATTTATCGTTTGTCTTTGGTAGCTTACTTATTCACTAGTTTAGCCGTTCTTGGTTCTCTACGTTATATTGAAGAAGAAGAATAGAAGATACAGAGGTTGAAGACGAACTGAAAAACTACATTGTGTGGTGCGTGGTGTTTGCAGATGATGGAAGCTGTAGTGTTTGCAGATGATGGCCTTGGAGAAGAAAAAATTAATACATTTTCTATTAGAAAAATGGTAAGAGTAGATTAAAATTTTTTATTTTTTTAATAATTGCATAATTTTAAAACTTTTTTATGCAATTATATTTACTCTTATATTTATAATATGATATTTTATTAATTTAATATATTATTTAAATTTTAATTCACAACGTATCCTAAACGTGTCATATCCAATTTTTTATAAAAAGAACGTGTCGGCGTATCCGTGTCGTGTCGTGTTCATATCCCGTGTCGTATTGGTGCTTCCTAAGAGTTGGATTCTAACACTTCTTTTGAACTAGTTTTACCACTTAATTCTAGAATTATTAATAAAGTTATTCATTAATTTATTAACTCTAATATTACTATAAATTATAAATGAAATAAATTTAATTTTGACATACGAATATTGCAAAAATGTTTACCCAAATATAAACAAAATAATTACTATCAAACACATAACTCAGCTATTGGAAGTTGTGTATTGAATGTGAGGGACCAAAGGCATGGAAGAGCAAAGCACAAAGGGAAAGTGGGGAAGAAAGAAAAACAATTTCCTCAGTTGACTAGCTGAGGGAATCCATGACGTTGCTTGCTTTACAAGCATTAATATCTAACATTTTTCTCTCCACCATTAAAGCCTATCCATTTTCATTTACTTTGTTTTTGTCTTTTTATCCGCCAATTATGACATTGAGCATAGTGTCCGAAATTCATACTCCTTTCTCCTTATTTATTTATTTTTGTTTGTAATTTTATTCTCTATAAATAAGTATTTACTTAGCAAATTAATATAACATTGTTATTTTTCCAGCCATATCCCTAAATGGATAAGATAAAGAATTATAATAAGGATGATGAGGGTAAAGGAGAAAGCAGAGAGTAGAGAGGAAGGGTCTCAGAGAAAGGAAGATATCCAGATAGACATGCTTGATTGTGAATTAATGAGGCAAGGGTCGTACTCGTACACAAGTTTATACATACATACCCTGCAGTCCTGCACTGCACTAATGTACCGGCTATACATAAATGCTAATAACTAGTTATCTATAATGGAATCCCATAACCCTTTACAAGATAAATTAGTAAAATGATTAAAAGAATAATTATTTATATGAAAAGTAATTTTGTAATTTATTTTTAACATTTATAATTTCAACATATTTTAATCATTTTCTTAAAAGAATGTTACGTATATATCCAAATTTAGCAACCAAATTAATCATTATGTATTTATATATAAAGTGTTTAATTTATTTTTCAAGACTGCTACACATTTATATAACTATATAACCAAGTTGGATCAAACCCAAATAGAATCGGGCGCATTAAATGGCGAGTGAAAAACACGCGCTAGAGACAAAAGAAACCCCTCCTTTTTCATTCGTGCTTCATTATGAAAAAACGTTATATCTTCAACACGAAACTAAGACACAAAAACACTCATTCTCTTCAAATTTCTCTCAACATCACTCAAACTTCAATTACATTCTCTGCGGAAACCACTACTGGAAAGGAATCAGAAGAAGATTTCGAAAGCAACAACCAGAAACAAACCAAAACAGCAACAAAGACTACCAAAGGAATGAGAAAACTAATGTTCATTTAAAATCTTGCAATGCCGCGTTTCTCCTAGTTGCATTTTAGTTTTACTGGATTGATTTGCTTCGTTTAGTAGATTGAACTATTGTGAATGATTTTTACAGTATAACTAGGCCTTGGAATGAAATTTGTTGTTATTTTCATTCAATTCAGTGGATAGTGTAACTAGGGCTTTAAGATATACGTGCTTGTTATTATTTGTGTGGATAGTTTAACTAGAGCTTTGAAATTGATTGTTACTATCTTCAGTACTTCTTTTGCATAGAGGAATACTATTCTTGTTGATTGAAAGTTGATCATCCTTTATTAACCACATGAACGTTTTTCGGTTCGGTGGCCTTTGTGATTTTGGTTCTGTGCATGAATGAGTTTCGGTTCGGTGGCTTGTGACATTTTAATTGACTTGATTAAGATATACATGCTTGTGCTTGTTGATGTATTCAATGAAGTATTGACCAAAATTTTTCATTACAGCAAAACAGAACAAGAAAATGGCAACAATGAAGGAGAAGCTGCACTATAACGTAAGCAGATTAAATATATTTATCCGCTTTCATTCAAATAATACATATTTTGTATTATAAATATATCCTCACATTCTGTTTCAAAACTTGCAGAAAACTCATTATTGCATATGCCAAACAAAGGCAATATCAACAGTGTATAGGGATATGAGTCAAGAAAAGAAAGATATAGTAGAAGAAATGGAATTTGGTGCCCTGGTAAATGTCCCAGAAATGAATGTCTCTAATACCTTGTTGAAAGAATTGCTTGATCGCTTTGATGAAGAGAGAGGATGTTTGAAAACTCTCTAGGAAAAAATATACATAACTCCTCGGAAAGTAGCAGCTGCCCTGGGCATAACCAACGAAGGTAATACACTTTTCACTTACTGCTTATTTTCAGTTCATTGGTGTCCAAAAAATTAAACTGACTATTTTTTACTGATTTTTGCTATTAAAATATTGTAGAAAATCATTTTTCTAATAAGGTTGATTACAACAACCTGAATCCAGCAGACAAGGAAATATTTGACAGCGTCAAAAATATTTTCTTGGCGACTTTGACAAGGAATATGCGGGATATGAGTGTAGAAGGGGAGGAGAACCGGAAAAAATTTAAGAGGACTTTTGTTGTCTTCATACAAAAGTGCTTCTTGCTCTCCACAACAGTAAGTGTGGCCTCTCCAACCATAAGCCACCGTTCTTTCATGTGGACAACATTCGGGAATAGGATTGGGCAAAACATGTGCTCAACTTCTTGATGAAAGAAGTTGAAAACAAGAGAAAAGGGAAGAAACAGTCTGTTGATGACTGTGTTTTTGTATTAATGTTGATATACTTCCACAAAACTAAGTTTCCCCCACCCGTTTGCACCTGATGCTCCCCCTGCACCGTGGGTGGCCCATTGGACAAGGCAAATGATCCTTGAACGGATTTCATCTGAAGCAATAGAATTATTGGTAAATACTCTACTAAAATTCTCCCAAAAATTTGCTTTCAAATGCTTTTAAAATACTCGACTAACTAAATAAACTTCTATTTTAGGTTATAATTAATTTATTTGTCCTACTTGCAATGTTAGTTTATTCATTTGACTGTTTCTGCATTAAGAAACATTTTTCTTGATGATTAAATAGTTGTCATGTATTATTCACCATATGAATATTTTTCAGTTCAGTGGGATTGCTTCATTTGGTTCACCAGATTGTTAATTTGTTTTCTTGATGATTAAATAATTGAGTCCTTGTTTATGTTGTAGGGACTTTTGTACAAAAAGGAAAAAAAAAAAAGAAAAAACAAAAACAAGTAACTTGGACAAGAAAGAAAAAGGAAAGAAAATAAAAAAAGAAAATTATCGAGATGGATTCTTCTTCAGCAAAGGAAAGATTTTCCGAATCTGAATCCGAAAGCCTGTAAATTTAATTTTCATATTAATTTTATTTAACTTGTATTTGCTTAAATTTTTCTAATGCGCTTGTTCTTATGTATTGCAGAGAAGAAGAAATCAGAAAAACCGGAACAAAGAAAAGAAAACAACCACCGAAGGTGGTTAAAAAATAAACAAAAAAAAGCATGTGCCGATAGATTCAGAGAGCACAAGCAAATCTAAAAGCTAGTAAGTATTGCGTAATTTCTGTGAGACGTTTTGTTGATTGCATATGTATCACGTTTTGTTCAGCAAATGAATTAATTTCGATTCGGTTAGCTTCTAATTTTCGTTTTAGTACTTTAATTTAGTTCAGTTCAGTGGTGTCTGTCAGTTTGGTTGACTTCATTGTTAGTGTCTTGTCTCCGGTATAAATTTGATGTGTTTGTCTGTATTCTAGAGAAAATGAAATCGAGAAAACACCCGTAATAAAAAGAAAACAACCGCAAATGGTGGCAAAAACACAACCCAATCTGACAAGGAGTAAGTTTTTCGAATCATATTTTTTTATTGATACTTACATTCTAGGTTCCTTGATACTTATTTTATGAACTTTCAGAACTAAACAAACAAAAGACAATGCTGCAGAAAGAAGAAAACGAGTATTGGAGATGATAAGAGAAAAGAGATCAAAGAAAAGAAATGATAAAGTTCAGTCAGCAAACATTACTCCGGATCAGTTTGATTCTCCACATGTAATAATTTTTGTTTAATTAATCACAAAGTAAATGTGTTTAAATGTCACTAGAGCTACACCTGATTCTAAGCTACAAATCGTTGAGTTTCGACAAGAAACTCATTCTCAACCTTTGGAAGTGTGAGTCTTTCAATGTGCAAATTCCTATTTTTCAAAACAAATTATAATTATTCAACATTAACTTTATCCTTGTTTACATTCCTTAGACATCCTCTTGCATTGTCTCTTTCAAGTTCTGTTTAGGAAGAGTTGATCGGAGATGACTTCATCTATGTCCCTCCATAAAATGAAACACAACAAACTTCTAATAATGAGTAAGTTAATAAATATTTATTTACCACATGAATCTTGTTCAATGTTTACTGCTTATACATGGTTTAATTATGATTTAGTTGAAACCAGAAAAGAATTCAATGTGTTTTTATCTTTGGACTCTCTTCTATTTATTATAGCTACCCTCCAAAACCCGAAAAGCAGGGTGTTACGATGTCTCTTATAAGTTCTGTAATTGAAGAATTAATCAAAGATGACTATGTCTATGAAGTTTCTGATAAAGAGTAAGTTTCACATAAAAATTTTTTTATTAATTTTAATGGTATAGGATAATAATTTTGGGTTGTTATTGAACTATTTTCTGTTTAATGCAACAGCCCTGCAAAAGAACAACAGCAACAATCCAAAGAACCTCCGGTGGCACAGCAATCAGAACAAGAAGCACCTGTTAATGTGAAAGCATAAAATTCTTTAATATCACTTTTGTTTAATATAATTTAGGTTCACTATAAGTTTGGATTTTGGTTCACTATAATTATTAATGTCATTTCTGTTAAATATCATTATTAAATATGATGATAGTTTGGGATAATTATAGAAATGTTTACTGTTTAATGCAGCAGACCTCTAGAACAGCAACAACAACCCTGTGAAGAACTAACAACACAGCAATCCGAACAAGAAGCACCTGTTGATGTGTAAGTTTTACTGCTTATATAAATACTGATAATGTTTACTCCTTATACATGATTTAATTATGGTTCAGTTGAAACCAGAAATTAATTCAATGTGTTGTTGTTTTTGGACTCTCTTTTGTTTCTTATAGCTGCCCTCCAGAACCCAAAAGCAGGATGTTACGGTGTCTCTTATGAGTTCTGTTATTGAAGAGTTTTTCAAAGATGACGATGTCTATGAAGTTTTTGATGAAGAACAACAGCAACAATCCCAAGAACCTTCGATGGCACGGCAATCAGAACAAGAAACTTTAATATTGGCATCGTTTGGTAGGTATGTTACTTGCTTTTCTTTAATATCATTTTGTTTAATATCATTTTGGTTCACTATAAGTTTGGATTTAGGTTCACTATTAGTTTAGATTTCGGTTCACTATAATGATTAAATATCATTTTTGTTTAATATCTTTGTTAAATATCTATCATCTTACAGTACTGCTCAACCTAGGGAAAGGGAAGATGAAAGGCCTTCCTTTAACCTTGGAATAAGTCCACCAGCATCTCAACCGAGTGTTTCACAGCTTGAAATCCTGGAAGAGGCGATGGTAGATGCTGGAGTAACAGCAGCATTAAAGTTTGCAGAAGCAACAACTTTAGAACCAACCTTACCAGCTGCTGAAGTTTACAAAACCCTGGAGAAAAAGACAAAAATCACGAACAAGCTGATTGAAAAGTGTTATCATTGGATGACACATGTGAAACAGACAAAAGATGGTAGCAATGAATATGATGTAGTATTCGTCTTGAAACATGAGGCACTTTACGATGGGTTAAGAGATTATTTTATGTCTCTAATTCCCAAAGAACAAGTGCATGCCTCGGTAAATTCTTTGCCAGTTGCAATAACGTTAATGATTTTTCTAAACACTCTTATATAGTATATCTCATAAATTTTCATCCTGTAGGTAGTTAGTATACACAGCATGATTCTCAACCAAATAAAAGTTCGGCGGTATTAGGAACAAATATACATTGTGCCGCTGGATATTGTGGTAAGCTAAATTTCTTATTCAATACTGATTGCTGTTCGGTTGAGTGGGAATGTTAATATTGATTCACCTGATTGTTATGTGTTTTGTTGAGTTCTTTTTCATGAAGAAAATTTTCTCAGGATGATTTAATGTTTTTCAAGTATTATTCAGCACATGAATTGTGTTTGGTTCGGTGCATGAATTGTGTTCGGTTCGGTGCAAATGTGATTTAATTGATATTCTTTTTACAGAATTTTATGTTGGGAACACATGGCGAGTCCTACATTGATAAAAGGACAAACAAGGCCTACCGGTTTGATATTGAACAGTATGCCCACCACCGCCAGTTTCTTGACAAAAGAAAACTTTCATCGCATCCATTTGTAAGTTGTAATTTCTAAAAATTCTTCGATAATTCTTCAACTATTTGTGCCAATTTGCAATGGAGCGCATTGGTGGTTGTGGATTGCCGATGTCAACAAAAAGAAATTCTATGTTCTTGACCCTATCAATTAGCTGCCAGAAAATATACCTGATTCGAGGAAGAAACTGAACAAATTTGTTGTAAGTTATTTTCTTATAAATTATTCAAATTATTCAGTACATGAAATGAGTTCGATTGAGTGTTGTTGATTTAATTTTTTTTTCAATTTTTGCATACCATTCAAGGATTAATAATTTCTCAGATGAGGGTTTATGCTGGGGCGGAACCCTTAATGGAAGATGGATTGGGAGTAGAAGCAGAGTATATCCTACTAAATGGTCAACGTACAGAGTAAGAAACTTTCTCTTCTATAGTGCTACTTTTAATATGTTTTATTTTGTATACTATCAATCGTATTATACTCAATTCTTGCTTAGCTATGATTGTGGAATATACGTCATAAAATGACTTGAAACAATTGATCTACAAAAGATCAAAAGCAGAAAGAGATATAAATATAGAGCTTGGACACAAGTTAGTACTTTCTAAATTTATAAACTTCTTTCTTTTCTGATTTCAGTTGGGTTCATTTCTTATGTAACTAATTCCTTTGAATTGAAATATAGGGAGAGATTGATAGCTTCAGGTACCAATATGGTCCGCACATTCTGTTGCATGAAATGAACAAAATTAGAGACCAAGTGATTTGGGAATCTGAAGCAATAAGACTCTCGAAGTTATCTGTTGCCCTCTCCAGCCCTTATTGTAAATTCACATATGGGGATTTAGATAGTAAATAGCATATACTATGATTGGCTATTTGTAATTAACAATATTTTATTTAACTTGTTTAAAAAGAAAAAATGCTTACTTCAAATGTATATATGTGAATATTAATCTAAATGTTAATGTTAATATTTATATTTGATTCAAGAGGGATTACTCATCTGAGATGTTAATTTATATATCTGTTGAAACTGTCTGGCTGCTGTTTTATTCCAGGTTCTCAGTGATTGCAATCACTATATTTACCAATACATTACGAACTCCAAAAAAACACAATAAACTGAAATTAATACACTGGGCGAACCGAAAGTTGGAAACACACTGAACACCTAAACCTTGAACCTTAAACCCTAAATCCTAAACATTAAAACCAGAACATTTAACACTGAACCCATAAACCCTAAACCCCTAAAACCCTGAACCTTAAACCTTAAACCTTAAACCCTAAACCCTAAACAATAAACCTTGAACTCCGAAACCCCTAAAACCATAACCCCTAAAACCCTAAACCCTGAACACGGTGAACCGAAATTAATACACTGGGCGAATCGAAAGTTGGAAACACATTGAACCCCTAACCCTAAATCCTAAACTCTAAACTATGAACTCTGAACCACTAAATCTTAAACCCTAAACACTAAACCCAGAACCCTAAACACTGAACCCTGAACCCAAAAACCCTAAACCCCTAAAACCCTAAAACCCTAACCCTAAACCCTGAACCCTGAACCCTAAACCCTGAACCCCTGAACCCTGAACCCTGAACCCTGAACACTAAACTCTAAAATCCTAAACACAAAACCCTAAACCCTGAAAATCCATCCAAGAAAGAGTTTTAAAACTCCACCAATGTAAGTTAGAAATAATTGTTACTCTTTTAGATTTTTTTAATAATTTTTATTTAATTAATCACACGAAAATGTAATTAGCACTACACCTAATTCCCGTTTCTCAAAACAAATTCTAATTATTCAACTTAGAAATTAATACACTAAACAAATCCAAAAACTTCATATATCAATATAGAATTTCATAAAAAAAGTGACAATTCATTAAAGACTAACAATAGTCAGAAATTAACCCTGCTATAACCATGGTAAACCGAAATTTGCTCATGGGTGAACAAAAATTTGCATTAATAAAAACTAAAACTTGTACAATCCTCTCTTGGATAATTCATATCTAGTGCATTGTAAAGAGTGGAGCTTGACTGAATCGATGATCCGAAGTCTAAAAGGTTCAACTACAAAAGACATAATTAATTGTATATTAGCAAAATGAACAATTGAATTTTTAACTAATCAAAAGCAAGTCAATTTTACCTCGTTTGGAGATGTCTTTTTTTTCTTCATGGCATTTGAGACCTTTTTTTCCAGGTTTGATCCAAATCTGATCTTGGGCCGACCTCTTGTTTTGACACGTGGTGGGCTTTGAAGGTCATTCACATTGCTTAATGTCGCTTCTTCGTGGGTTAACAAACTTTTTCCTTTGCTTCTCTCTTAATATTCTTCCATCTCCGCCATGACCTTGTCAAATGCTCGGTGCGAAATTCTGGTCAACTCTTCAGGCTCGGATTCAAATTCACATATATTGTGCGACCAGAACACCAATTCGTCAAATCTCTTACCTTCTTGGCTCTATTAGACGTTCATCTTGAGTGCTCTTGATGTGTGTATGCCTCCTCTTTATGTTCTTGCTCCAACGTTCCAATATGTATTTCGGTGCCACGTTATCCATTCGCTCAAAGCTTAGGACGCTTAGGAAATGGCGGCACAATATGCCCCTAGACTCAAATAACAAGAAATGATACTTTACATCTCGTGATACTGCGTCGTAGGTGACGACAAACTTATTGAATGTGGAGTTGGAAACCTGCTCTATGACTTTCATGGTTCTGAGAACTGGATCGGACAGGCCGATCTGACCGGTCTAACCGTGAATCGGCAACAATCATGGTTCGGTTAGAACCTTAAAACCGCTCATTTAAAAATTGTTAATGAACCGCTGAACCGGCCAGGAATCGGCTGATCAGACCAAACTGGGATCCGGCCGGTTTTCACTTTTCAGCAAAAAAAAAAAAAAACGCCCCCTGACATTGATTCCCTCTCTGTCTCTCTTACTCACCGCATTTGCTTCCTTCTCCCAACAAAACCTAGCCTCCAACGCCACTTTTTTCTTCAAGCCGTGTCACCGCCACCGCACTACCGCTGCCGTCGTGATCTGCGCCGCTGCCATCCGCACTGCACCCATGGTCGTCGAAACGCGTCTGCTCGCCTCGCTTTCCCGTCAGTTTTGAGCTTCTGCGTCTGTTCTGGGCATCCGCCGCCTCTGTATTGCCGTGCTTCCGCCGCGGTGCTCCCTCTTCGTCACTTGGTCGAGCTTGCCTCAAGCCCTTGTTTTTGCTCCAGCCTGCTGTTATCACCACGCTTCGGCCTCTGTTTTGGTTGAGCTTACGCCAGTGCTAAGTCCTGATCTGAGCTCCCTCTCCCTCATCTGAAATGCTGAATCTATGTGTTGTTCATGGTGTTTTTTAAGTAATTTCTTGCTTATCTGTTTTGAGTTTTCTTAGGTTTCTTGAATCAATTTAATTTAGTTTGTTCGTTCATGATCAATGATTTAACTGCAGACTTGTTTTTATTACTGATGATGAGTAATGAATATTATTGAACATTATTGAGCTGTTCCTATTATGAGTAATGATTTTCTTAGGTTTTTCTGTTATGAGCAATTTAGAATATTTATTTTACAGTAATTATGGAACTGTTTTGGTTGTTCAGATGTATTTTTTATTTAATTGTTCAGTGTTATGTTTATTGTTGTTGCTGATTGTTGCTGTTTGTTCTTGATGGTTTTGATTGGTGATGTTTGTTCACTACTATATTTATTCTTATTGTTCTTGATTGTTGCTATTTTTTCTTGTGCTATTTATTTTTTGAGTTGCTGTTTTTCATGTTTTTGCTATTTTGCATGTTATTTTTTTAATGACTATTTGATTTCTGGCTCCTATATGTTTAGTATCTCTGAAGATGTTGATTGTTGGCATCCTGAAATCTTGAAGCAAGAAGTAATGTTTCCAGAACCTGATAGTTATGAGCCAACCATAGAAGGAGCTTTACCAACAAATAATATCTTTTCAATTTTTATTAATGGAACCTACAGACTTAAGTCTATGGATATCTCTGATTTAGTAGAAATCATATCTTTTCTTTTCACATACCAGAACTCTATTGGAAACAACAATAATCATATTATACCCTTAAAAATTGCTATTACAATCTGTTGATTGCTGAAGTATCTGTCTCTGGTTGCACATTTACTTTGTGCTTGAGCCTTGTTCAAATACCTCGTGTTCAAGAAATGAGTTCAAACAATTGGTAGCTCAGATGCTAATGGTCAAACAACTTTTGATATGTTGTATAATGTACTGATTTTGTTATTTTTAGTGTTTAATTTAGTGTCATCATTTCCTTGCTAATGGTTTGTTTAATTTAGTGACATCACTGCCTTGGTAATGCTAATGCTTGGTTACTGAATGCTTTGTTTTAAACCTTTGATATGTTGTATAATGTATTGGTTTTGCTATTTTTAGTGTTTAATTTAGTGTCATCACTAATCACTGCCTTGCTAATGCTATGTTTAATTTAGTGGCATCACTTCCTTACTAATGCTAATGCTTGGTTACTGAATGCTCTGTTTTGAACTTTTGATATGTAGTATAATATACTGATTTTGCTGTTTTTAGTGTTTAGTTTAGTGTCATCACTGCCTTGTTGAATGATGTTACTAATGTACTAGTGTTGCTGTTTTAGTGTTTTGATAATGTACTGGTGTTACTGTTTTAGTGTTTTATAATGTGTTGCTGTTTCATTGTTGCTGTTCGATAATATACTGGTGTTGCTGTTGTAGTGTTGCTGATGTACTTTTGATCTTTTAAGATTTATATTAGACTATAATTATATTTTAGAGTATTTAATTATAATTTATTTATTATTTTATTCTAAAACGATTTTTTCGGTTGAACCACCGGTTAGACCGATTGAACCAATAAACCAATAAACTAATGACTAAAGCGGTTCGATGACCGGTCCGATTCTCAGAACCTTGATGATTTCATATGTTGTGAAACCTAGGGTGGAATGCACTAATCTTGTGATACAGTTCACTTTACCTCCGAATTGAGCTTGAAGTTCCCTGAACTTCTCATGGGTATATACATACTGAAACTGTCCCTCTATTGCTGATTTTGTTGCTTACAGTATCACAGTGTGAAAATCTGTAGCATCGAATTCTCTCTCTGGTTGCTCTCTACTTGCTAGACAATTGTCGTATTGCTTCACGAATTATCTCAAGGAGCTATTCCGTGTGATAAACTTGTTGAAAAATGAATGCATGCTCTCACTCCTTTGTGTGCTTCTCATCCCGGCCCAAAAGTGGTGATCCAAGTAAACCGGAATCCATATATGCTGATCTTCATACAGCTCTACAAACCAAACTGAACCCATAAGGTGTGGTGAACCAAAAACAGTGTATGCTTTAGGAAAAAAATATGAGCATAAGAATAATTCGAATTGAAATCTCAATTACCTGAAAGCCACTTGTTGCCTCCGAGGGTACTTTCTAAGGAAATCGATCCAGTTTCTATCAAATACTTCTTTTGTGTACGAGTTCCAAACAACATAGCTCATCTCTTGTTCAATTTTGTTGTGTCCTTTGTAGCCATTTAATTTGCTTGGGATCTTCTTCATAATGTGCCAGATGCACCAGCGGTGAATTGTTGTTGGCATGCACAGCTCAATTGCCCTTTGAATCAATGCGCATTGGTCGGTAAGAATACCTTTTGGTGCCTTCCCTCCCATGCAACGTAGCCAACACTCAAATAGCCATTTGAATGATTGGATGTCCTCATTTTTCATCAGCGCGCATCTAAGAAGTGTCGACTGGCTGTGGTGATTCATGCCCACAAAAGAACCTAAAACCAAATTGTACATGCATAAATAACAATCACAAGGTGGTGAACCAAAATATATACACTCACTGAACATCAAAAATATATTTGAAAGAACCGAATACCTGTTTGTGTTATAGGTGGTGTCAAATGAAACCACGTCTCCGAAATAATCAAATGCAGCCTTACTTCTTGCGTCAGCCCAGAATGCATGTTTAATGCAGTGATTGCCTTTAAGGTTGAGATCAAAGAAGAAATTTTGGTTCTTCTCTTTCATTCTTACTAGGTACTTCCCAAATTCTTTGGCATCGTCTTCTTCGGAAATATTTCGCACTTTCCTTGTGATGTAATTCCTGATGTCTTTTTCCATAAAACCTAGTTCACAGTGGCTGTCAGCTGCTGCCACAAATGATTGGTAAGTTTTGCTCGGTCTGATTTCGGCTTCTTCGTGTGTTTCAATGGTGCGACGCACGAACATGCTAAGCTCCCTATATTGTTTGAGCAGCTCAGCATGGTCTGGATAACAAGGATATGAGTGATTCAAAATAACTTTGAAAATTGTCTAAAGACCAACATCCTTCATTATGTGTACGTAAATTCTGGTCGGTTTAACCCAGCTGAAGGGTTTGTCTTCAAAGTTGGAGATATCTTTGATTTCTACCTCCCCTCTCTGGTGCATGCAATTAGTTGATTCTTAATCTTGTCTCTGTCCCAAGTCGTGTTTCTTATTTTGGTAGAAAAACTGGCAAGTTTGGAATAATGTTTGTAAAACTTTCCAGCTTCTTCTAGTGTCTTGAAAATCATTTCCACCTTTGGGACAAATTTTTTATCCACAACACAGTTAGTCTGCACGGCGAACCGAAATCTTAATTACAGTGAAACAATTATTTAGTGCTTAGGGAACAAAACAGAATATATTCGTCTAATTTTTTTTAGACTCCTTTCTGCATACCGAATTGAACACATGCACATGGTGAATCAACTCTTTAGTACTTACCAAACCAAAAAGTTACTCACAGTTATATATTATCAATTCAATTCAATTCAGATATAGATCACCTCAGCCCATTCAATTCACTTCAAATAAAATTAGCAATTTCATTCCATTGAGTTCGATTCAAAATTCAATAATCCAAACCTCATCAAATTGATGCGTTTCAAAAGAATTATCCAAATCGCACTCATTAACCTTATTTGAAGTTGATTCATTCATTGTTTCAATTCAGAAGTATAGATCGAAGAAGAAAACGAAGAAGAAGATGAATGACGAAGCTAATTACATTGAAGTCAATCCAGATCCATAATGCAGAGAAGAAAAATGCGAATATAGGAGAACAACGAATTTAATTAGGTTGAAGAAGAAGAAGAAGAAGAAGAAGAAGAAGAAGAAGAAGAAGAAGAAGAAGAACGCAAAAAAGGTTTACGTTATATGGAAAGGTTTACGTTGAGAAAGGTTGATCAGGCAAAATAAGGATTACGTTATATACGTTATATGAGGCGCGTGTAAAACAAATGAGTGTGGGTAGGGAAAAATACATGGAGTGGAAGATACTTGGATACCATTCATGTAATTTTTACATGGATGTAGAACTTTTCCGTTTATTTTTAACGTATCTTTTATATTTTAACATATATTTTATATAAAATTGATTTAGTTCTAATTTTTTGTGTATACGTAAAATGTTAAGAGTTTATTTGAGTGTCATTAAATTGTTAAAAATAGAATTTTTTTCAATAAAAAATATTTTTTTATTATGTTTGACAAATTTTTAATAATAAAAATAAAAATACTAAATTTTTTATTAAATCTACAATTATATTTTTACTTAAAAAATTTATTTAACATAATAAATAAAAAATATTTTTATATTATTATATTTAAATATAATTAATAAATAAAAATATCTTTTTATAAAATATTCATTACTTTCACCTTTTTAAAAAAATATTTTAAAAAAATGTCACTTAAATTAACCATTCACCCAAAACTTACTTTTTACTCTCTTCCTCGCATTAAAAAAAAAAGACAATTGAAATCGTCACTTTTTCTTTTCCTCTCTCGTAACTTCTTCTCTAATGATAACACTTCTCGTGACGATGTGTGTTTGGATTACTCGTTTGTCAAATTAGAATTGGAATGAAAGTAATTTTATAAAATTGATTTTAAGTAAAAATAAGTTTATATTAATATAATTTATGTTTAATAATTTTATATTAAAATTGATTTTGATAAATAAATATTATTTAGATAATATTAGTTAAAATTATTTTTAGATACATTATTATTAAAAAAGACATAATATTAAATTATAATATCATTTTTTTATGTATGTTTTATTTTTTTATTTTTTTTAATGTTTTTTATATAGTATATTTTTAATACTTTTAATACTTTTTTTAATATGTTATAATTTTTTACTATTATTATTATTATTTATAGTTAATTTTTTTGTTTAATTTATTTTATTTAATGGGATCAATAAATTATATTATAAAAAAATAATAATAAATATAATACAAAAAAATCACAATTATAAAAATAATTAATATTAAATAAAAAATTAATAAAAAATAAAAATAAAAAATAAAAAATATATATATATAAAAAGAAATAATAAGAATTTCATAAATAATACAATAATCTGCATAAAAAATAAAGTTGATAAAAAAAATAAATATTGAGTGCCAATGGTTACTAATTATTACATTATCTGTTACATTATGCCGGAAGAATGTTATTGCAGTAGACTGCGATTGTCAAAACGTCGTCATTACTAATGGTTCTCTTTTTTCTTCTCTTTCTCTTTTTTTTTCTCTATTTTGTATCATTATCTAATTGTTACATTTGTGAATAGTCTTTTTACAATATTTTAAATGATTTTTTTTGTTAAATTTTAAACGTTTTTTTAGATTTTAAATATTTTAGACATTTTTTTGTTAAATTTTATTTTTTTTTATAACATTAGATTTTTTTGGTTAAATTTTAATTTTTTTATTATAAAGTTAACAAAAAAAATATTAATTACCTAGATTTTTTCAATTGCAATCTGTTATTAATTCAGGTTTTTTTTTTTTTGGTCAGATTAATCAAGTATTTTGAATTGATTATTTTTCAAGGGGACATGCATGGGGGGAAATTGTAAGATAGAGTAACATAGAAAGTCGATCCATAGAGAGAAGAAGTCTTAATGTAATATATAAGAAATTTTTTATTGGATGTTTTCGTTCCTATTTTTTATTAAAAAAATATTGGAAGATAATAAAAATAATAATAATATAAATAATAAAATATAAAAAGAAAAATAAAAATAAATTATAAATTAGATGATTAATTAATTATTAATAATTTTAAATTTTGAAATTTAAAAAATAAGAATTTTAAATTAAACCAAATCACAAACGGTGCAGTTACATCCAATATTACGTTTATTTTTTTTTATTCACGAATTTCGGTCTGCAGAGTAACTTAGCTGCCGCTTCACTTTTTCAATCTTCGGTGCGACGCTATCCAGCCTCTCCGCGGATATCTGGTTGCATCGCACCAGTCCCAGACAGGCCTCCTTTGTGCTGCCCACCTGGCACTTGTTGCCATCCAGCCTTCAACTGACGAACAGCCTTTTTTGCGCTGCCTACCTGCCGTCGGCCCGTGCAGCCTCCTCCGCAACTCACTGCGTTCACCGTCCGAGCGTCACTATCCGCGACAGATCCGATTAACATACAGGGATGTACGCGACTATGGGAGCTTGATCATGGTTGCTTCTTCTATTCATTCATCTCCTTCTTCTACTTCAATAATCAATTTAAAATGGTCATTTTAGTAGATATGCAAATAGTTATTTTAATTCTTGTGTGAATGATTCTTTTGATTGGATTGTGTTTAGTTATATATAATTAAAATATGTTGGATGTTCAATTCATTAGATATGCAGATAATTATTTTTATCCTTAAATAGATGGTTATTTTTTCTAGGGGTGAGTGACACCGGTGCGGCGTGTGGCAAGCCAATCAGCGACAGTGAAATAGGATTATTATTAATGAAGGTGAGGGTGGCAGCCAGTTGGAAAAGCAAAGGGCATCAGAGTGAAATATTTTGATAAAGTAGGGTTTGAGATGGTTATTTTTTTAGAATAACTAAGTGAATTTTTTATTTAGATAATTTGTGAAAATTTTTTATTTTTTACATGTATTAGACTAAATCTATAATTCATTGTTCATATTGTTTAAATTCTCTTTTGCCTCCCTAGTAAAGTTATTTTTTATTATATTGAGGTCTTTAAATTTTATAAAAATAAGACATATATGTCCCTACTTTAACCAAACTTTTTATTTTTATTTAAATAAATAAATTTTTAAAAGTGTGATAAAATAACTTATATATCTTATTTTTGTAAAATTCAATGACCTCAACGTAATAATTTTTTTTTGAATAAAAACGTTCAATATAAATTTTTTGAGAAACTTATTTAAGTATATACTCTAAAATAAATTGAAAAAAAATCAAATGAAATGATTATCGTTCAAGAATAATACAAAAGAACAATAGCTTAGATGAATCACAGATTCGGATTTGTCTTGTGGGAATGGGAATCTAAAAGTAGCAAAATGAAAGAGTCAATATGAGGAAGAGATGGTTTTTAACTTTTATTACAGCGTATATATTAAGTAACGTGCCGGCTCAACATTGTTTAATTTTTGGTTTTGCTTGCGAATTTTGCTAGGGAGACAATGAATTATTTGTACAATATGTATAATGGGTTATTGAATTACAAAATGAACATCTCTCATATTATTTAGAATAACCATCCGAGTACTAGAGATAATAAACATCTTCCCGAAAAATTAAACTAATTTTGGAGTTCACCAAGAATCAAACTCTTAATCTTTTAGATTTAGCGCTCTAATACCATGTCATGATACCACTTATCTCAAAAATTTCAGCTGATGAAAAAAGGTAACACTAATAATTATATATCTAATACTCCATAAACTTCCATTATATACATTGTATAAATATTTCATTGGCTCCTCATACTTTCTCTTTGCTTTAAACCCGAATCTTTGATTACTCCATTCTTTTGCCTGATGCCTCATTCCGGTGGTAATTTTGGTTGGTTTTTGTTTTTTTTATTTGTTTCCTCACCATCAAGAGTCTATTATTTTTGGTAATTACTCAGCCATCAACTCAATTTTTTTAGT
Organism: Arachis hypogaea; assembly: GCF_003086295.3. NCBI lineage: Eukaryota > Viridiplantae > Streptophyta > Magnoliopsida > Fabales > Fabaceae > Arachis > Arachis hypogaea. Next base: position 20,123,626 of record NC_092038.1, on the reverse strand, counting down.
CTAATAATCTAACAATATAATTTATTTTATATTTTTAAATATTAATAATTAATTGATGATAAAAAATAATAAGTTTACATATTTTTTTTAGTAATTTTGATCATAATTACCACTCTTTTAATAGATTCAAACAATATTTTAACTAGATCAAATAATGATACTATTGATATAATTTATTGAGTAAATAAAAAATTAAATTCTGAGAATATTATATGCATGTTTTAAGGAATTCGTGATTTTAGGTGTGACATATATATGTTGTTGAAAAGCTGAAATCCAAGTTTGGTTAATTATGGAATTGATTGAGATGTTTTTTCCCCTACATGACCAGAATGCACGAACTTTAATGATAGCTATAAAGCCAAGTACATGAAAGTCAAGTGCCAAATAGCTATGTTATCTTGAAGCATTGACTTTCATGATAATAAATTCATAACCCATGTGTTAGTGACTACAAAGGTGATGTGGGTTTCTATTTTGATCATATCTTGATAAAATTCTTATAAAATTTATTGCTTTCTCATCTTAACATAGACTTTGTGGCAATTTGCTACGTATTTCACAAAAAAAAAAAGAATTTAATTTCCGCTAATTATATTATATATAATATGAGTGCTATTAATTTGTAAGTATTTCTATATATGCTTAAAACAGTTAGAAATTGATTCTAATTTTGTAAAAATGATTGGTGTCAAATATACTTGTATAATTTTTTTTTGTAAATATATCTTAAGAGATGTTAATCGCAGTTGTAGCATCAGTCAAATGCAATTATCCCATTTATGAAAAAACAATTTGAAAATCGGCCACTTCTAGTGTTGACATCTAAGTGGAAAACAAGTAAGCTGTAATTAGCTCGAATTAAAATGGGGGGTTTAGGACCGCTTTAACGTCACTATATAATATATATACATACCAAGAGATATAGAACAGTTATATGTCACAATGCTTTGTTTATTGCTGATGATTTGTCACAATTTAATTATACAGTTAGCTTCATAATTTTGAAAATAAAATTTATATTAATTCGGATCTATATTTATGTTGATATGATTTTTTTTATTAGGTAAACAGTAATCAACATTCTTATTAATAATTTTTCATAAGAGTGTTATTATAAGTATTTTTTTATTTAAGTTTATTTAAGTAGGTCAATACTAATAAAAATTACTCTCGTTAAAAGAGTGTGATCACACGCGCGTTTTATAACGCAACTTTTTCGTCTTCGTCTTTTCCTTTTCTGTTTCCTCTTTCTCATCTTTCTCTTCCTCTTCCTCCTTCTTCTTCTTTCAAATTTGCACACATAAATTCTTCTTCTGCTTATTCTTCTTCTTCTTCTTTCGTTATATTCATTACCAATAACACCAACATTTTACTCGATTAAGTGGAGTTACTCATTTTGATTCACTTGATTGTTAATGTATTTAGTTGAGTCGTTGTGCATACAGAAATATTTTTCTTACTGGTTGAATGTTTATCACATTTTATTCAACACATGATTGGTATTCGGTTCAGTGGTGTTAGTTGGTCATTTTGATTCACCTGATTTTTATGTGTTCAGTTGATTTCTTTTGCATGTAGAAAAGTTTTTCTTGATGATTGAATGTTTATCACGTTTTATTCAGCAAATGAATGGTATTTGGTTCAATAGAGTTGGCCATTTCAATTCATTTTTGTTCTGCACAATTCAAAACTCTTTCTCCTCACCTTCTACTGCTTCTTCACCAGGTAAAGAAGGAGGAAAAGACAAAAAAAAAAATACAGCAGCAACAACAACAACAAAAGAATGACGTTAAGGAGAAAATACATGAAAAAGAAGGAGAAGAATGAGAAGGAGGAGGAAGGCGAAAAAGACGCTCTGTGCGTAAACGAGCGTGAGAAGAAGAAGAAGCAGCGTAAGGGATGAAGAAAGCGAAAAAAACGGATGACTTAAAATTATTTAACTGAACTTGGATGATAAAATTACTTGGATGCGGAGAATAACTCTTTTTCATAAAAACTTTATTAAGTAGCATGAATATAAATCGTTATAGACTACGAAAAAAGAATTGGATATATCTAAAATAACCACGATAATTTTGTACTTATTGAGTGTGTCTTATTAGTATAAATTATTAGATATCATTAAATGTAAATTAAAATTATTATAAAAAAATATTGACCATAATAATATGAACAAACTAGATATTATTAATACATAAATAAATAAATATTTTTTAATATATAATACTTTAAATGAGAAACATAATTTTTTATTTTTAAATAATAAATATAAAATATATAAATACAAAAAGTATAATTTTTTTATTTATTAATATCAACAATTATCATGCAATAAAAATTTTATAATACTAAAAAATTATATTAAAATAATATTTTTAACTATAACAAAAAAATATAAAATAATTAAATTTTATTTTATATTATTTGATAAATAATTTAAATTGTTATATTAAAATTTTATTAAATAATTATTTTATTAAAAATATTATTATATAATATAAATTTTTATTAAAATATTTATAAAAATGTAATTTATTTAAAAGTGTAGCCTCTGACAAAGTGTAAATATTATTATATATATTTAATAGTAAATATTATTATATAAAAATGTAATTACGTTAATAAATATTATTATATATATTTAATAATAAATTACATCAATAAATATTTTAAGAGTGTAGCTTCCGACAAAAGAAAACAGAAATAAGAATGTTGCAGGAAATTATTTTAAAATATCTTTATTAACGTAATTAGTTAATAAAAATATTATTATATAATATAAAATTTTATTGAAATATTTCTGACAAAAAGAAAGAGGAATGAAAATTTATTAACTAATTACGTTAGTAAATATTTTAATAAAAATTTATATTATATAATAATAATATTTTTAACAAAGTAATTATTTAATAAATTTTAATATAACAATTTAAATTATTTATCAAGTAATATAAAATAAAATTTAATTATTTTATATTTTTATATTACAATTAAAAATATTATTTTAATATAATTTTTTAATATTATAAAAATTTTTATTGCATGATAATTGTTGATCTTAACAAATAAAAAAGATTTATATTATAAATTATGTTTTATATTTATTATTTAAAAAATTATATTTTTTATTTATAGTATTGTATATTAAAAAATATTTATTTTTTTATGTACTAGTGATGTTTAATAGGTTCTATATTTATTATGATCTATTAATATTTTTTTTATATTAATTTTTAATTTATATTTAATAAAATTTAATAATTTATAACAATAAAATACATTTAATAAACATAAAATTATTATGCTTATTTTCGACATACTCAAAAGAATTACCATGCTTTTCCTAAATAAGTAGCGAAGTACATCCAATAAACTTAGTTTAATAACAACGTATTCGGTCCTAATAAATTTTATCTTCAATATTGAAAATTTGAATTATGGGATGCTCTCTTGAAAATTTGAACAAATCTTATTAATAAAAAATGTGTAACATAATAATAATAATAATGATGGCGCTGATAAAAAATTAAGATTTGTTACTCTAATAATATTTTAAATTTAAACTTTAAACTTTAAACATAGGCTGACTTCTATAGTCATTAAAAAAAAAAAAAAAAAAAGAGAAACGCTAGAAACACAATTATGCGGCTACATAACACCGCATGTGTATTTGTTCATAAGTCTATCAAATCAATTAAAATATTTCGACCCACCACATTTTCCGTGATATGATAAGTATCTTCATTTGTATTTCACAACCACTTATTATTTTGTCAAGGCTTAAGCCAATCCATGTGCTATGTGCTGTCATTCAGCTATTGGGCCAGATGTAATAAATTCGTTATCTAATATTTAATATTTTTTAATAAAATTTTTTGATCCCAATTATTTACTATTTAAATATCTATGAAACATTAACTAATTCTACTTTCCATTATTATTTCTCATAATATATAACCTAACCAATTTAATTTTTATATTAAAAAATAAAATTTGACGGATCTCACTCTTTATTTTCAATAAATCTCCTTGAATGCATTATTTTTCAATCAAAATTAATGCATACCAAACTATTTGAAAATGAAATGCTCCTTAGTCCTTATGCTAAAGGAGTACAAATGTGTTGCGAAATTGAAAGCAAAAATATCCAATAGAAAGGTAGCACTTGCACATTAAATTCTCCACAATAATCCACTACATTACTTGCATTAACCATCAGGGTCAACATCAACTTGATTACACAATCTACACAAGTCTCACTCTCTACATGACCCTCCTCAACAAACTCTCTTATGTACAATACAAAGAAACCTCTTAGCACAACATGCTACAAAGTCAAACTTCATTAGTTACTTTTTCTATGCAAATCTCTCACAAAAGGTCTAGCCCTTTAAAAAACAAAGACAAAGGCTCTCCAAGGGGGGTTATAAGTTATAACAAACTACAAATTAAAAGGAAATTAAAGGTGCAATTAATGGTCCAAAACAAGGTCAACTAATCCCCCCATGCAATTTTTGTTCAAGGCATGAAAGGCTAATGCCTAATGCCAGTGAAGTAATTGAAGTCATGATGCTGGACCCTAAGTTGCTTCAACCATGAATCAGCCACGCTGAATAGTGAAACCAGTTTTTCTTGGTCCCTACCATAATGCCCTGAGACCCACAAGTTTCCTTGCATCTTGTACGTGGCTAAACCAAACGGTGGCAGTGTTATGCCTTCCCCTTGCTTTCTCTTTGAGTGGGCTCCCTCTGGATCATCATCAAGGTCCATATCTGTGCATACAACATCATGACAAAAAAAAATTTTCCAACTCAATGCATAATTCTCCTATGCAAAATTTACCCGTAATTACATTTTACTTGAATGATGATCTAAAAGAGCGAATGTAATTGGACGAATATTGTAAATGCATCTAGTGGCAAACCCAAAGGGGGACAGCGTGGGCCATGGGACAGAGTTCAATTATATTAAAGTGTTTTTCTCTAATCTTGATACATTATTTTTATACATTAGTTTATTAAAATCAAACATAATAAAATTAATAAAAATATTATACGCACACCAAAATCAGCCACCATATATTTTTTTTAAAAAAATACATGTATAGTTTAATTTATTTTTAATATATATTTGTATTTCAATGATTATTCTACACTAATGACTAATTTTGGTGAATAATGCATCAAAATTAAACTGTTAAAAAATATATCCTGATTTTCTATAAAGTTTAGAATATCTTAAACGCAATAAACCCCTTGTTTTGTTAAACGTGACACTTACAATCCATTTTAGAGCTGTGACTAGCAAAATTTGTGGAAAAAGAAGGCAGAATAATTGTGAATAATCATAGGAGTACCTTGAAATGATGAAGAAAGTGTGTGGTAAGTGAGGAAGCATGTAGAAAGATCTTTAATTGTCCTCCCCATGGGGATATGATATATAGGGTACCTGAAAAACCATAGAGAGATTCATCATTGATCTCACAAAGTGGTAAGTACACAAAAAAGATGTTGTAAAATCCTTTTTGTAAATGAAAATAATTCATCTCTAAAATTAATTACCATGCAACTGCCATCCAACTTGCTGGTGAAAGATCCACACTTCTTAGTGACATCAACCCTGGGTATCTTTCTGCTAACCCAGTAATCTGAAAAGTGAGCAAAATAAGAAAAGACTTGGTCAACAAAAGAATCTTCTCACTTGATTGTACATTTGTATTAACGGTTAAGGTAGTGGAATTTTTTAGTTGAGATTTTTTCTCCACCGCTCTTCTTTAACAATCACTATAATCCAAAGAACAATGAAAGCAAATACATGAAGCAGAATCAAACCAAACAGCAAGACTTTTGGAAGGAGAACATATGCTCCTAAAGTATATCTAGTAGTGTAGTATATACGGCAAATGAAAATTAAAGGAATAGGAATTTGTGTTGTTCCGTTTTCCACTGAAGAAAAAGATAATGAAGAATAGACCCTATATATGGACAAAAGAAGAGGAAAACGTGCTTTCTAGATTCAGATTGAAAAGTCAAAAGATAAACAGTTTATCTTTAATTGATGCTCTATCATGAAAGGAATTATGTTTTAGATAAAAAATTCTTATTTTTATTTTCACCAATATTAAGATCCTTAGTGTTTTTATCTGTCAGCATCACTGGGTTCATTCTTAAAAAACTATTATCTGTCACAAGGATAGAGGATTCCAAAATCACAAGTGACTCCACCAAGAAGGAGCTGAAAAGTTCAATAGCTTCTGATCTGATCTTATCATTATATATGAAGAAAAATGAAATATGCTCTAAAAGACTGAACTAAGAAACAGAAAGATGCAAAAAGTGAGAGAAATGACTAAAGAATAAACACAACTCAATTCACCTTATCCATGAGAGGAACTCTTCCATATGGTGCTGATCTTTCAAAATATTGAACATAGAGGTGACCCAACCTATCATTCAAATTCGAGAGGCTATTATCATGTTCAAATCCTCCCTCTTCTGATGAGGTTCCATCCCACCTCCATAGCTTATCACTCTCGCTCTCCTCGCTGTACGAATCGCTGTATGAGTCTCTTGTCTCGCAGTCACCGGATTCAGCTTCTTCCCTGAAATTAACACATTCAATTTTTTTTTATTATTATTATTCATCAGGTTCCCATTTCAGTACTCTACAGTTCAAAGAAAAGATTGATGTTGTCACCAATCATCAAGCATTGAACCATGCACAACATAATTCACCAAATCATACTCCATCAACTCAACTAATTAAGACAAGAAACAAAAACAAAAAACAAAAACAAAATAAAATAAAATAAAATAAAATCCATCTCACAAGCATCATGAGAGTTTGACCAAAACAGATATTAACACCAAACAGGTCCATTTGGTCAGAGAACAAAACCAATTTAAATAAAAAAAATGTCCAGCTAGATCACGAAACAGGGAAGAGAATGCTGGGATTTCTAAATTCTAACAGTAAATGGTAAATAAATTTCCTTATTTCCCATTAATCTAAGGTTCTTGTTCAAGTTTTGGCACTTAATTAGTTAATTATGAATTTTAGATTGCCGATCACTTGAAATTTGAAACCAACAAGAACATCAAAGAAAACAAATTAAAATGCTAACAAGTGAAGAATTCTGAAACAGATAAGATAAACATGTTGGAAAAACATATGAAAAAAAAGGGTTTTGAACATGTGAAAACCAAAGAGGTTGAAACAACTCCAGAAAGACACACAGTCTTTAAATTTTCATAAGACATGTAGATATATACCTGAAAGTGTTGCTGGTGAAAATCTGAATTGCAGAGAGGTAAGGGACATAGTACTGAACAAGTGTTTCTCCATTGGGAAGCGTTATGGGAACTCCAGCACCATAAGCACTCCATTCATCAAAAGAATTCCATAGATCAGCCAAAGTGAAATACTCCACTGCTTCTCTCTCCCATGGATGCCATAACCTGTTCAACTTCCTTATCTCCGTCTGTGTATCAATCACATCAAACACACAAACAAATTAGGTCACATCAAAACACACTCAATTCAACATGGAGAAGAAGAAGAAGAAGAAGAAGAAGAAGAAGAAGAGAATTACGTTTGGAAGAAGCTGAGATTGTACAACTGGTGTGGTACACCGGAGGAAAAAGTCAAGGTTAGACTTCTCAGATTGCATTGACTCTTTCTTCTTTTCAAGAATCGTGATATGGTTGGTTATGGAGTTAGAGAAAGAGCATAGACAGAAGATACAGAGTTTTTATTTTTCTTTTTGTTTGATTCAGTTTGTTTTTTGTGTCAGCTACGCGAAAAACAGAGAGAACTCAAATAAAAGGAAAAAAGAAAAAGAGAGAAAGAGTGTTGAAATGAGAATCAACCTGAAAATAAATAAAATAAAAGAGAGGGAAAAAAAAAAGAGTGAAAAGGTTTGTAATTTTGGCGCTGTTAACACCAAATTTTTGCCGCAAAAAACTCAATCTCACTGTCTCGGTGTTTTCCTTAAAACTTCAACCTCCCTCTGTTTTCAGAAATAAAAATTAAAAAAAAAGAGAGAAAAGAAAAGAAAGAGAGAGAAATTTGGGAAGTGTGAATCTGGCAGCAGTGGATTGTGAATTATGAAGTGGATAGAGTGACTTTACACCTTCCGCTGAAGACTGTTGAAAACGTTACATAAACAATGGCGGATTTAACTCGCTGTTAAATAAAGAAAGCGTTGAAGGAAACTCAAAAGGCTTTTAAGGAAGGACAACACAACACAACACGGTGACGGTGACGGTGACGGTGACGGTGACGACCCTTTCACCTTGAGACTCAATCAACACACTTAATTACTATTTTTTGTTCTTCCTTTTGCTCTGTTTTTACGGTGAGAGAAGGCTGAGACAGTGAGGAAGAAGTGTCGTGAGAATGTGTTGTTGCAAGCAGAAATATCTCGGGAACATGGAGAAAGAAGAGGAAGAGGAGAAAGTGTGTGGTATTTTCTAGAAACTGCGATTTGAGGGGTTTTTATTTTTTCCCTGGTGGGTGATTGATACGAAACAAAAACTATGGCATAAGACACAATTACACGAACACAGAAAATGAGAAAATTCGGAAATTATAAGGCTTTTTTTTTTTATGAAATCCAACTATCCAAGTGTCGTGGTCAAACTGTACGGGTGTTCATAGTAGGTAGATACACTGGGTTCAGGATCATTCATTCTAAATTGACTCATAGATCAAACATTAAATTAAATTAAATTAAATTAAAATATTTTAATACAATGAAAATATCAATTTATATACAGTTTTAATATATTATGAATTTTAAATTTAATACAAGAATAAGCTTAAGTATGAGATTTTTTATTTAAATAAATTAAATAAATATTTTATTAAATAGATAATTATAAAAATTATTATAAAAATACATATTCATAATAATTTTTATAATTATCTATTTTAGTAAATGAAATATTTATTTAATTTATTTAAACAAAACATCCCATAAGTATAAGAAGGTTTTATTCTAATTTTATTATGTAGTAGTTGTTGATACCATGACCAAAGTTATGGTCAAAATAAATAGTGTCATATGGAATTCAGAAAAATCTAACAAATATACACGAATTGGTCTGCTAATTACACAAGTCGAACTACTCAACTCAACTTATTTGGGGTGCAAGTTTTGCGAATGATACCCAATTGATTTACATGATAAACAAAGATTTTGTCAAATTACCACTTCAGATATTCATCTTTAATTCATTTATTATTATGACGTAAGATAACTTTTTAAATATTAAAAAAAAACTACTCACTACTATAAGAGGAGAAATTCAGGAGTGATAATTAAGTCTTCACCTTCTTTTATAAACAATTCCACCAAATTCAGGTTTTGTTCAATCCCAATTTATTTGAATTTACCTAAAATTCTTAATAATTTAAGCATTAAACACCTTTGCAGATACTCTTACCATCACCTATTCAAGGACATTGGAAAACTTCACCTCTTTGTTGAAGTGAAGTCGCATTCATCATTCAAAGTAACATGGATTTCACGTATGGGTCCAAATTAACTTAATTTCAAGTAATTTTTTAGAACATTTGCCACTACAAGAAAAACGTTGAATACCATTGGATTTACCATTGAATTCATCAAATAAATCCGCTGGTAATAAAACTACTATCGGATTTATCAAAATTAGTTCTTAATCTAGCTTTAAAACATTTACAATTAGGAAAGCTTTGATTGATGTACAAAAAGGAGAGTTGATATTGAGAGTGCATGATGAGCATATTGTATTTAATGTATTGAAGGTCATGCAACATCCCAATGATTTTGAAGGGTGTACGAAAATTGATCTAATTGACCCTTTGGTACAAGAGGCTCTAGAAGAGGAGGAGTTCAACAACTCTCTAGAACCCCTTAAAGAAAGTGACTTGGTCGAAAGTAAAAAGTGTCCAGCACCTAAGGAATTTGAAGTCACAAACATTCCAGCAATGGAAAAAGAGGCACCCAAGCTTAAGCTAAAGCCTCTGCCTCCCAAATCTTAAATATGCTTTTTTTGGTGATAACAACTCATATCCAATAATTATAAGCTCTTCTCTAGGCTTGAATAAGGAAGAAGATTTGCTCAAGGTGTTGAGATATCACAAAAGTGCTCTTAGATGGACCATTAGTGATTTTAAAGAGAATAAGTCTAGCAATGTGCATGCATAAATTCTTACTTGAAAAGGACTCCAAACCAGTGGTACAAGTATAGAGGTGACTCAACCCAATCATGAAAGAGGTGGTTTAAAAAAAGATCATGAAGCTATAGAAAGCCAGAATCATTTATCCAATTTCTAATAGTCCTTGGATGAGTCCGGTGGAAGTTATTCCCAAGAAAAGATGAGTCACAGTGGTGGCCAATGAAAAGAATGAACTCATTCCCACTAGAATCGTAACTGGATAGAGGATGTGTATTGATTATAAGAAACTCAACATTGCTACAAGAAATGACCACTTTCTACTATCCTTCATTGATCAAATGCTTGAGAGGTTGGTCGGGTATGCATTTTATTGTTTCTTAGATGGTTATTTAGGGTATAATCAGATTGCAGTGGACCCCTCAAGATCAAGAGAAGATGGCATTTACATGTCCCTTTAGTATTTTTACTTACCGCCACATGCCTTTTGGGTCATGTAATGTCCCTTTTGTGTTTTTGCATTTGATAAGTTTAAGTCCTATTTAATTGGTTCAAAAGTAATTATTTATACTAATCACTCTGCTCTTAAGTATCTTTTGACCAAGTAGGATACTAAACTAAGGTTGATTAGGTGGATGCTTCTCCTTTAGGAATTCGATATTGAAATTAAAGACCGAAAGGATTCTAAAAACCAAGTGGCAGACCATTTTTCTAGACTTGAACTAGTGGAAGCTCAAGCTCATCAAACCCTTTTGAATGAAGGATTCCCTGATGAGCAATTCCGTGTAATAATAAGGCTCTTTGGTTTGCAGACATGGCAAATTTTAAGGCCGGGAGGATCATTCCAAAGAAATTCACAAAGCAACAAATAAAGAAGTTACATCATGATGCTAGGTACTTCTTATGGGATGATCCTTATTTGTTCAAGAGGTGTTTGGATGGTATCATCCGAAGATATATCTTGGATGAAGAGACTAAAGAAGTTCTTTGACATTGTCATGGTTCTGAATATGGTGGATATTTTGGTGGAGAAAGGATTGCAACAAAGGTCTTTCAATGTAGTTTTTATTGGCCCACACTTTTCAAAGATGCTAAAAAATTTGTGAAGAATTGTGACCAATGCCAAAAGGTTGGGAGTTTTTCCAAAAAGCATGAAATGCCACAAAATTCTATCCTAGAAGTAGAGTTGTTTGATGTATGAGGAATAGACTTCATGGGACAATTTCCTTCCTCATACTCTAACAACTATATCTTAGTGGCCATTAATTATGCTTTTAAGTGGGTAGAGGCAGTGCCTTTACCTACCAATGATGCTAAGGTGGTGTTTAGCTTCCTCAAGAAGTAAATACTCAGTAGGTTTGGCGTCCCAAGAACCTTGATTAGTGATGGAGGTAGCCATTTTTACAACAAACAATTAGATACACTTCTCTAAAGATATGGAGTCAAGCATAAGGTGGCCACCCCCAACCATCCTCAAACTAGTGGCCAAGTGAAGATCTCAAATAAAAAACTCAAAAGAATTCTTGAGAAGACAATGGGAGCTTCAAGAAAAGACTAGGCGAAGAAGATTGATGATGCTCTCTAGACTTACAGAACAGCCTTCAAGATCCCTATTGGGATGTCACTGACGATCGGTTTTTCTATCGGTAAAAAAATTCACAAATATAATCGCGTTGTAAGTATAGCTTCTAAACCAAAAGAAAATCCTTTCGTACAAACGTTTGGTTGTCACAAGTAACAAACCCAATAAAAATAATTAACCGAAGTATTCAAACCTCGGGTAGTCTTCTCAAGGAATTGCAGAGAAGTATGATTTATTATTGGTTATGGAAAATAGTATTTTTGGATTTTGAAAGGTTTGAATAAGAGAAATAGATTGCAGGGAATTAAATCAATAGCAAAGAAAAATTCTTGGCGAAGTATGAAAACTGAAAGTCCTATCCTAGTTATCCTTATTAATGGTGATGAGAGTTGTATTATTGCTCCCACTAAGTCAACCTCTACTATGAAGGTCAGTCAAGTGGATAAATTAATTTAACACCTAAAGTCCTAGTCAACTCCTGAGGAAAGACTAGAGTTATAGGAATCTAAATCAATCAGCAAAGATATCAATTATCAATCACGATGAGTTTGACAACTCAAGAGTTACCAATTAATCAACCAAAGTCAAGAGTGTAGAAAGCTAAATTAAAATCATATATCTGAAAATACCTCAAATTGCATTAAATAGAAAATCAATCTAACATAAAGAGTTCATAAACCAAGTTGAGAAAATAAATAAAAAGAACATTGAACCTGTTGATAAAGAAGAAATCCTAAATCCTTTAAGAGGAATCCTAATCCTAAATCCTAAGAGAGAGGAGAGAACCTCTCTCTCTCTCTAAAAACTACATCTGAATCCTAAAACTATGTATGAATGTATGTTGTATCTTGTATGTTGAGTCTCTACATGTTCCCTAACTTTAATCTGTGTTTCTTGGCCGAACTCTGGGTCAAAACGCGGCCTGAAACTGTCTCCAGCGTATTCTGTAATTTCTGCAGATCGCGCATGTCACGCGTACGCATCATTCAGCGATTTTCCTCTCCACGCGTGCACGTCAGGCACGCGCTCGCTTCGTTTGCGCGAACTCTAATCCACGCGTACGCGTCAACACTTACGCATCGCTGTGATTTTGTCCAAATTGCACGCACGCGTCAACCATGCGTGCGCGTCGCTGTCCGCTGGTTGTCTCCTTTAATTCTTGTGCTCCTTCCCTTTTTGCAAGCTTCCTCTCCATTCTCTAAGTCATTCCTGCCCTATGAAGCCTGAAACACTTAACACACAGATCACGGCATCAAATGGTATAAAGAAAAATAAAAATATACAATTAAAAGATCTTTAGAAAGCAAGTTTTCAATCATAGAACAATTTGGGAAGGAATTGTAAATACATGCTAATCATATGAATAAGTATGTATAGAATTGATAAAAACCACTCAATTAAACACAATATGAATCATAAAATAATGGTTTATCAACCTCCCCACACTTAAACATTAGCATGTCCTCATGCTTAGCTTAAGGAGATAAAATAAATGAGTAGGAAAAAGCAAGACTCGTGCAATGCAACCTATGAATGTGAATGCAACTACATGCTAAGATGTTACTTGGTTAAAAGCAAACAAGTGTCTTGTAAGAAGGTAACTCAAATACAAACCAAATTCCACTAATTCAAATCGTACAATAAAAAGCAAGTAAACTTGTAAGAAGATAGCTCATGAAAGCAGGGAACATAGAATTAAGCACTGAACCCTTACTGGTAGTGTATATCACTCTAACTCTCAAGTGTCTAGGGTCAATCACTCTACTCTTCTATAATCATGCTTTCTAAACTATGTTCTTCATCTAACCAATCAACAAATATTTAATGTACCAACATATATATATATATATATATATATATATATATATATATATATATATATATATATATATATATATATATATGTATACCAATACAAACATCATGAGGTCTTTTCAAGGTTGTAATGGAGTTGAGGTAAAGGTAAGGATATATATATACCAATACAAACATCATGAGGTCTTTTCAAGGTTGTAATGGAGCTGAGGTAAAGGTAAGGATATATATATATATATATATATATATATATATATATATATATATATATATAAGGCTAAGTGAGCTAACAAAGTGAATCCTTGATTAGTCTAAGATCTCACCTAACATATACATACTTTATATAATTTAATATGCTTTACCTAGCTACCCAAATTTTTTCCACTTTTGTATTACATGCTCATGTATCAAACTTATTTTTGAATTTTGTCCCATGTGCATTTATTCTTTTTATTTTGCATTTGGGGTAATATTTTTTTTTTGGTATCCCCTTATTTAATTACTTAATAAAAAAATTTTATTATCAATGCACATGGTAATTTAATTATTTTGATTTCACATGAGCATGCTTCCCAAATTTTCAAATAACTTATTCAATTTAATTTCCTACTTTTTTCTATCATCCCATGTTTCCATAAAATTTTCCACACTTAAATTATACACAATATCTATCTTAAGCTAACCAAGGATTCAACTTAGGATTTTTTGTTTTGTTTTTCTACTTAAGGCTAGTAATGTGGTTAAGTTATTTTTTTTTTCAATAAGAATCGGTTCAAGAGCATGAAAATTGGAATCCATTTTGCATGAAATAGAAGGGGGTTAAAAGGCTCAAGGGGGCTAACAAGATGGCATAAAAGGTAGGTTTATTTAGGATAAGCAAGCAAAAATATAAATAATGGCCTCAATCATATGCAAAGCATGTAAATATACTAAATAATGGACATATAGACTGGAACAAAATCTAGGTTGCAGTTGTAGAGAAGGAAACACACAAGAATAAAAATTTATGGTTAAATAATGTAACCATGTAAATAAGCTCAAAATCTTCCAGATTGTGTGTTCTTTGGCTCAAAAACCATGTTCCAAATACAACTTCAAAACAAATTTAACACAAAAGTTTTTATTTAAATTAGTAAAATTTTTTTCAAAAATAAGGTCTTAAAAAGAAACTCATTACTTTAACCAAGCAATAGCTAAATGCATAAAATCAAACAAACATGCAAATGCAACAATGTACTAAATAAAATAAAACATTGGTGTTGAGAAGAAAATAACTAACCCATGGAGATCGGTATCGACCTCCCTACACTTGAAGATTGCACCGTCTTCGGTGCATGCTATGATGTACAAGTGGACAGGCTGCTCCAACTGATGCCTTTCTCTATAGATTGCGCAGATCGACTTGCCTGTCTCCCCATATAGAAGTTCTTCCTTTTCCCTTCCTCGGTGGTCAGCCTAAAAGAAGAGGAAAAAGAAGAAAAATTAATCCAAAAATAAAGATAAGAAAATAAATAAAGTCTGGGTGGGTTAATGCCAAATAATGAGGGTCTCAATTACATGGTAGCTACAACATGTAAGTGAGAAAACAATAGAAGCACATGGCATGTCAACTGAATAGCAAACAAGTTAAGAAGCACCTAAAATAATGCAAGAGATATGCAACAGATGAGTAAGAAAATTGTAACACGAATGTAAAAACAACAAATATAGAAAAGCAAAGGGGAAGAAGAGGGAGAAGAAAGGAAGGAAGGAAGGAGGAAGGAGTAAAGAGAGAAGAAGAGAAAGAAGGAATAAGAAGAAGAATGGAGATAATAGAAGAAAGAAAAGAAGGAAAAAGAAAGAATTAAGAAAGGGGAAAGAAAAAGATTAAGAAAAGATAAGATAGTTGAAGCTGGGATGGATAAGCTGTGCGGCGCAGGCAACGCGGACGCGTGCGTCACGCGATCGCGTGGACTGCGCTGGGCTCATGTGACGCGGACGCGTAGGACGCGCGATCGCGTGGTTTGGTTGGTGCTTTCAGCACCATTCCAGCAACATTCCAGCACAACTTTCTGTCTAAATACATTTTTACGTCGATTTCGCAAGCCACGCGTGCGCGTGGGTGACGCGGACGCGTGGGGGCTGGGTTTTGCAAATTGCGCGGACGCGTCAATGGTGTGTTCGCGTGGGCCAGTTTGTGCCTATGGCACGCCTACAGCCACACTCCTGCGTAACTCTCTGTTTCTTTTCTTCATTGTTGCGAAGCCACTATGACGCGAGTGTGTCAGTGGCGCTGGCGCGTCGCATGCCTTAATCCCCTTTTTTTAACTGCGAAATGCAGAATACAGTATGCAGATGCTGATGCAGATGTTATGAATAGTTCCAGGTTCAATGAAATAAAATAAAACTCAAAAACAAACAAAACTAAATAAAATTGAAAATGGAACGATCATACCACGGAGGGTTGTCTCCCACCTAGCACTTTTAGTTAGAGTCCTTAAGTTGGACATTTGGTGAGCTCCCAGTTATGGTGGCTTATGCTTGTACTGATCCAGGAATCCCCACCAATGTTTGTACTTCTAGTAACCTCCGAGTTCCCAGATTAGGCGCATAACGCCTTCAAGCAAGTGGAAGCAAGTAACAAGGCCCCACGAGTGTTGATTGTTGGAATGAATTCCGGAGTCCCAAACCTTGCTTTTGTACCCGTCTTTGTGTAGATTATCATGATTCCATCCGGGTGGCACGCAATTGAAATTCTCACCACAGTTTCCAAACAACTTCCAAGACCCATTCAATTGAGCTTTACACCAAACCTTGCAATTCAACTTGGAGCATACAACCATGTTGAACCTTGCTTGACAACTCTAACTACTGACCATCTTCTTCTTGCTCTTAATGCCACAAAGAGCTCTAAGTTGACCATCCGTCTCTAGAAGCCCATATTCAAGTGGGAAAGTAAAGGTTAAGGAAGAGAATTTTACCCACTTGAATGTTGTATTGGACGGTAAAGGCTTTGGGAGAGGTGTTTTTAATGATCTTGCAAGTTCCACTCCCTTGTGCTATTCTTTGACAACTTCCACCTCTTTGCAATCTTCTTCCATATCAACCTCTTCCTCTTGGTAGATTTCTTCCAATTCAATCTCTTCTTCATTGTTCACCAAGGGCATGGGAGGTTGTGCTTCTTCTTCTTTCATCTCCATGTCAAGTCCAATGGGAGAGGATTCAAATGTAGATAAGAATTCATCAATGATCGAATCCATCTCTTGGTCATCCCTTTCAAAGTCTTCAATCATGAGATGCCTTGGAGGTTGTACACCCTCCTCAACATCAATTTCAAACGTCTTTGAAGGAAGCTCTATAACTTGACTTTCCCAAGGAGGTTCAGCA